>NC_057809.1:33778199-34087732 GCF_018294505.1 Triticum aestivum
CCGAGTGGCGAGCCAGACTCTCACTCGAGGGCTTAGCTGCAGCCCAGTGCTCGCCTAAGTGTCTAAAAAATCCTACCGAGTGGCGAGCCAGACTCCCACTCGGGGGCTTAGCTGCAGCCCAGTGCTCGCCTAAATGTTTAAAAAATCCTACCGAGTGGCGAGCCAGATTCTCACTCAGGGGCTTAGCTGCAGCCCAGTGCTCGCCTAAGTGTTTAAAAAATCCTACCGAGTGGCGAGCCAGACTCCCACTCGGGGGCTTAGCTGCAGCCCAGTGCTTGCCTAAGTGTTTAAAAAATCCTACCGAGTGGCGAGCCAGACTGTAAGTGCATCTAGTGCCACCCCTAGTTGGTTTTGGAGTATTGACGACAAACCTAGTTGAGGGACTAATGTGTTTGTGAGAATTGCAGGATAACACAAGTAGAAGTCCCTCATTGATTCGGTTTTACTACCAGAGATGACCCCTAAAAATGTATGAAGACATTGAAGACAATGAAGATATTCACATTGAAGACTATGACAAGAGAATACACCACGTGAAGCCTATGGAACTCGAAGACTTAGATCCTTCGTAGTTTTATTTCATTTGTGTTGAGTCATAGGAACCACCGTACTGTTAAGTGGGGTCTAAGAGAACCAGTCAGAATGACTGAAGTGATGCCTAATTCAAAACCTATATCTTCGGGCGAAGACTATGAGAGCAAATCTTGTCTAGAGTCGGACAAGTCAGCTTTACTTGTAGCCCAAGTAAAGTTGCCGTGTGAGTTTGAAATCTGACCGTTGGTACACGTGTCAGTTCCTTAGTGACCCAGCGTCATTTCGGACAAATCAGGTCAGGTTGCCCAGTGGCTATAAATAGTCCACCCCCTACAACCATAAATGGTTGGCTGCTCAGATTTCAGTGCACAGCTTTTGTCGTTTGAGAGCAACCCACCTCGAAGCCTTTGAGAGAAAATTCCTAGCGAGGAGAAAAGCCCTAACCACCCAGAGCCAGAGTAAATTGGGCATCACTTAAGTCTTCTTGTCTGAGTGATCTGAAGACTTATTACACTTGAGGACTGTGCATCCTCCAGCCGGTTAGGCGTCACGTTCTGAGCATCCAAGAGAAATTGTGGATTGCCGGTGTCTGTGAAGGTTTGGGAGTCTACCTTGAAGACTTACCAGAGTGATTGGGCGAGGTCTGTGTGACCTTAGCTCAAGGAGAGAAAACGGTGAGGACTGGGTGTCCTGAGCTGCGTGTTCAGGACTGGGTGTTCGGGACTGTGTGTCCTTTGGTTTAAATACCTAGCCGCTCCAACCAGACGTACAGTTGTCACAGCAACTGGAACTGGTCCAACAAATCATTGTCTTCAGCATGTCACTGGTTTCATCTTCACTTCCTTTTACTTACTGTTACACATTGTGAAGCCATTACATGCTTGCTTTATCTTCTGTCTTCACAACATAACTGTATGATTTGTTTGGCTTCATAACTTCTTCCTACCTGATCGTTATTACACTGCAGCTACTTGTCATTGTGCTTTCACTCTATTGAATACTTGACCATGGCTTGCCTAGTGTAATCTAACTTCCGCTACTTAATTGATAGGCATATCTGTACTGTTTGTCTTCATAACCTTCACGTTTTGAAGACTTTCATAAAAATTGCCTATTCACCCCCCTCTAGTCGATATAGCGCACTTTCAATTGGTACCAGAGCAATGTGCTCCCTTGTTCTGTGTGATTCGGTTTAACCACCTGGAGTTTTAGCTATGTCGACTGCAGGGATAATCAAAGTCTTCGCTGCGTGCCTCGTCTTCGATGGAACTGAATATCTCTACTGGAAGAATAAGATGCACATGCATCTTGAAGCCATTGACGTCGACCTATGGTATGTCGTCGAAAACGGCGTTCCCAAGGCTGGAGAAGGTGTCACTGCTGCTGATGTCAAGAAGTTCACTCAACTGGACTCTACTGCCAAGAATATCATCTGTGGTCATCTGATCAAGGGACAGTACGGCCGTGTGAGTGCCTTGAAGACATCCAAGCTGGTCTGGGACTAGCTCTCCAAAGTCAATGAAGGCATCTCAACCCAGAGAGATCAGAGAATCAGTGTTCTTCGCAACCTCTTCAACCGCTTCAAGCGAAATGACAATGAGAATGTCCAACACACATTTGACCGGCTCACTGACATCACAAATGAGCTTCAAGCCCTCGGCGCCACTGAGATCACCAAACATGAAATCGTCAAGACGTTGATCACTTGACAGTTCGTTTGACATCCTAGCCCTGATGATTCAAGAACGTCCAGACTTCAAGACACTTGATCCGTCTGACATACTTGAGAGGCTCAACACACATGAGTTTCAGCTTTCTGAGAAAAGAGATATCTATGGTCCAAACTATGGGCGAACTCGTGCCTTGAAGGCAAAAGCTGTGTCCTCATCTGAAGAAGAATCTGACAGCAGTTCTGATGATCCTGAAGACATTGGAGGGGAACTTGCAATGCTAGTGAAGAAGTTCCAGAAATTCACCAAGAAGAAAGGCTTCAGAAAGTCTTCATGATCAAGCTCAAGGAATGATGAAGCTTCTGCTCATGACTACAAGAAGAAAACATGTCACAAGTGCAAGAAAACTGGACACTTCATCTCTGGGTGTCCACAGTGGGACAATGAGAACAGAAAGAAGAAGAAGAGCAAGGAATATGACTCTAACGACAAGAAGAAGAAGAAATACTCAAAGTCTTCTTCCAAGTCTTCCTCAAAGTCTTCATCACACAAGAAGAGCTCAACTGGCAAGGCTCGTGCGTTTGTTGGCAAGGAAATGGATTCAGAGGAGGAGTCCACTTCTGAGGAGGCAGAGGTGGAGTCTGAGGAGGAATCTGATTCTAGCATTGCGAGTCTGGCTACAGCTTACGTCGCCAAGTCCATCTTCAACACTGAAGACAATGACTTCATCACCAACACCGATGCAAATGACAAGGACGACTCCACTCCTACCTACTGCTTCATGGCACGCGGTGCCAAGGTAAACACACACACTACTCACTATCAAACATCCAGTGATGATGATTCTGATTGTGATTCAAAGCCCAGCTACAAACACTTGCTAAAATTGCAACTGAACAACAGAAAGCCATGGAACACATTCAAAAACTGTTAGACAGAAGCGATGATCTGTTGGGTGCTGAAATGACTCGATCTGAATCCTTAATTGAAGACATAAAAAATCTTCACGTTAAGTATCAGGAACTTGAAGATCGTCATGATACTCTCTCAACTACTCATGAAAAGCTGTCCTATGATTATCTTCAAAGGAAGCAAGAACTTGAGAAATTGAGAGCGGCTCATGAAGACCTTCAAAAGGAAAACGAGTCACTTCGCGCCGAACAGATCAGTTTCGCTCAGGAAGGATTTGAACCACCATGCCTTAAATGCATTGAGCGTGATAATGCTACCTCTGTTGCTGAATGTTCCACTACTACTGCTGTTGCAATATCTTCAACTGTTGAAGTGGTAACTAACCCCTCTGCTGAGGATACCACTGCTATTGCTGATGAGAATGCTAGGTTGAAGACATTGCTTGAAACAAGGATGTACAAAAGTCTCAAAGGACATCAGACACTATGTGATGTCCTCAAGAAGCAGATTCTGAACCGAAACCCTAGAAAAGAGGGTGTTGGGTTCGTGGGGAAAATAAATGCAGATGGCTCTTACTGGAAACCTGAGCAGTACCCCAAAACCACATGGGTTGCTGCAAAGGAATCCTCAGCAGATCCATCCAATCTGTCTGGCTTCACCTGTGCTAACCCAATTATCATTGATGAATCCTTTGATGCAAACTATAAGCTGTTTAGAAATCAGAATGGTGAAGTGTTTGCCAGGTACATTGGTACTAACTGCAGGAATGGACCGCCTATGAAGAAGATCTGGGTTCCAAAAACGTGTCTGGAGAATCTTCCTGTGAATGTCCTCATGACACCTCACATGAAGAAGACAAACCTCAGACCAAAGGCTTCATCTAGTCCAAAGGCTTCATACAGACAAAGGACTCACCAGAGTCGCACTAACACAAATGTTTTGCAGGGAAACCATACTCAGGCATATGAATATGAGAACGGTTCATTAAACCGCCATGTTCATATGAACAAGAACTATTCTGCCTATTCTTATGAGTACTATTGTCCTCCTGCTAGACTGTTTGCTAGGGCTACAAAGCCAAAATTCTCAGATGCTGCACTTAGACTTATTGCTTCTAAGCCACCCTTGAAGATGTGGGTGGTTAAGAAAGCTTAACTCTCTTTTGCAGGGAAAGTTCTCCAGCATAAAACCAAAATCTTCTGACGCTATTGCTAGGGACCTTAAAAATCTTGTGGGGCGCAAGATCAAATGCCCGAATGGCATCACTATGTATTTCGTTCCTGCATCACATGCTACTCTCCCTATTAGTCCTAACCTGGATCTAAGTTTTCATAACCCACTGGCTCGTCAAATGTTTTTGCTTCACAATTCTCTTCGTGAAGCCTATCCCCCTAACTGCACTGTAGGGTACGACACCAGCGTCTTCAGAATGGATTATTGACAGTGGGTGTACAAATCACATGACTGGCAAAAGAAGCCTTCTTATGGACTCAACCTTACGTCCATCCAACAAGAGCCACATCACATTTGCTGACACTGGTAAAAGTAAGGTATTGGGTCTAGGTAGAGTTGCAATCTCAAAGGATCAGCACATGGACAAAGTCATGCTTGTTGAATCCCTTGGCTTCAACTTAATGTCTGTCTCAATGCTTTGCGATTTGAACATGGTCGTAATATTTGGAAAATATCGTTGCCTAGTACTAATGGAATCTGACAAGTCTCTAGTGTTTGAAGGGTATCGGAAAGATGATTTGTATGTGGTAGATTTCTCAGCAGGGCCACAGCTTGCAGTATGCCTTCTGGCAAAGGCTTCAGAATGTTGGCTTTGGCATCGGAGGCTTGGGCATGCTGGCATGAGGAACCTCCACACCCTTGCAAAGAAGAAGCATGTCATAGGCATCGAAGACGTCAAGTTCAAGAAAGATCACTTATGCGGTGCCTGTGAAGCAGGGAAGATGACGAGGGCAAAACATCCCTCGAAGACAATCATGACCACTACTCGACCCTTCGAACTGCTTCACATGGATCTTTTTGGTCCCACTCACTACTCAACTTTTGCCACTGCTGCTTGCCTCTATGGCTTTGTCATTGTTGATGATTACTCTAGATATACTTGGGTGCACATAATCCTTTACAAGACTGAAGTGCAGGATGTCTTCAGACGATTCGCTAATCGAGCTATGAACAATTATGGCGCCAAGATAAAGCACATCAGAAGTGACAATGGCACTGAATTCAAGAACACTGGCCTTGATACATATCTGGATACTTTGGGCATCACACATGAATTCTCAGCTCCGTACACGCCACAGCAGAATGGCGTCGTCGAACGCAAGAACAGAACATTCATTGAGATGGCCAGAACAATGCTAGATGAATACAAGACTCCAAGAAAATTCTAGCCTGAAGCCATTGACACTGCATGCCATACAATCAACCGTGTTTATCTTCACAAGCTTCTGAACAAGACATCTTATGAACTCCTAACTGGCAAGAAGCCAAATGTTAGTTACTTCAGAGTATTTGGCGCAAGAAGCTGGATCAAGGACCCACACCACACCTCAAAGTTTGCACCAAAAGCTCATGAGGGCTTCATGCTTGGATATGGAAAGGATTCACACTCCTACAGAGTCTTCAATCTCTTTCACTACAAAGTGGTTGAAACAGTGGATGTGCGGTTCGATGAAACCAATGGTTCACAAAGAGAGCAACTGCCAAATGTGCTAGATGAAGTTCTAGCTAGTGAATCAATCAAGCTTATGGGAACCGGAGAAATTGTACCTTCTGAAGCTCATCCTGAAGAAGAACTTATCATCTCAGCACCAGATCCACATGAAGATAATGCTCAGCCTGAAGACATTCCTCCCAACGACAACACAGATCAGCAAGAGCAAAGTCTTCGCCCTGTACATCCTCGTGTTGCCAATGAAGTGCAGATTGATAGAATAATTGACAACATCAATGCACCTAGTCCACTGACTCGTTCAAGGGCAACTCAACTGGCAAATTTCTGCGGACACTTCGCATTCGTTTCAATCACAGAACCCAAGAAAGTTGAAGAAGCTTTCATGGAACCTGAATGGATTCAAGCTATGCAAGAAGAACTTCAATAGTTTGAGCTGAACAATGTATGGGAACTGGTTAAGCGTCCTGATCCACGGAAGCACAATATAATAGGCACCAAATGGATATACCGCAACAAGCAAGATGAGCGTGGTCAAGTTGTCAGAAACAAGGCTCGTCTCGTTGCTCAAGGATATACTCAAGTGGAAGGCATTGACTTCGATGAAACATTTGCTCCTGTGGCCAGACTTGAAGCCATCCGTATACTGCTGGCCTATGCAAATCATCATAACATACTTTTATATCAAATGGATGTGAAGAGTGCCTTTCTCAATGGCAAGATTGAAGAAGAAGTGTATGTTGCACAACCACCTGGGTTTGAAGATCCAAAACATCCTGACATGGTTTACAAGCTCAATAAGGCACTGTATGGCCTCAAACAAGCCCCTCGGGCCTGGTATGACACACTCAAATACTTCCTGAAAAGCAAAGGCTTCATACCTGGCTCCCTAGATCCCACTCTCTTCACGAAGACATATGATGGTGAACTGTTTGTGTGCCAAATATATGTGGATGACATTATCTTCGGCTGCACCAATCAGAAGTACAGTGAGGAGTTTGGATATATGATGCAAGAGCAATATCAGATGTCTATGATGGGGGAGCTGAAGTTCTTCCTCGGTCTTCAGATACGGCAACAACGCAATGGCATCTTCATATCTCAAGAGAAGTATCTCAAAGATTGCCTGAAGAAGTTCGGTATGCAAGACTGCAAAGGCTTCACAACACCAATGCCAGCCAAACATCATCTGGGCCCCGACGACAATGGTAAAGAGTTCGATCAAAAGGTATACCGCTCCATGATTGGTTCTTTGCTTTATTTATGTGCATCTAGGCCAGATATTATGCTTAGTGTTTGCATGTGTGCTCGATTTCAAGCGGCACCAAAGGAGTCGCATCACTTAGCTGTGAAGCGAATTCTTCGATATTTGGCTCACACCCCAACTGTAGGATTATGGTATCCAAAGGGCTCAGAGTTTGATCTGGTTGGATTCTCGGATGCTGATTATGCTGGTGACAAGGTTGATCGGAAGTCTATGTCAGGCACATGTCACTTTCTGGGCCGATCACTTGTATGTTGGTCTTCAAAGAAGCAGAACTGTGTATCCCTCTCCACTGCTGAATCTGAATACATTGCTGCTGGATCTTGCTGCGCTCAGCTTCTGTGGATGAAGCAAACTCTCAAGGACTATGGCATTCATCTGAAGCAAGTGCCACTCTACTGCGACAACGAAAGCACCATCAAGATTGCTAACAACCCAGTTCAGCACTCAAATACAAAGCACATTGAAATTCGTCATCACTTTCTCAGAGATCATGTTGTGAAGGAAGATATTGATATCATACATGTCAACACTGAAGGGAAATTGGCAGATATCTTCACCAAGCCCTTGGATGAGAAGAGATTTTGCAAGTTACGGTGTGAGCTAAATATCTTGGAATCCTCAAATGTCCTGTGATCAGGCACACATCCTAACACTTATGCATATTGATGACTTAGATGTGCAACACACGAAGTAACGTATATCTTCAATCAATGAAGACATGCATTCTAAGTGTGAATACATTAATGTAGAAATTGACTTCGGAGCGCCACAATAATTGTGCGCCATGTCTGGGTCTAATACTTCCTATACGGTGGGTAACGCCACCACCAAACGTTCTATTTTGAAGTGCTTCACTCATGGCGTTACCTTGCAATGTCTTCACATTTGGTTTGGCTTCAATCTCAACATGTCTTCATGATTATCTTCACTACGTGGATTATATATATATATATATATATATATATATATATATATATATACTAGTGTTCTGTCCTCTACAGCATTCACTTATAGCTATGTATTCTTGTTTTGAATCTTTTGATCTAAGTGAATGTGATCGGACCCTAATCTCTCTATGCTTTCTATCTCAAATTCTATCTCTCCAAGTCATACGCATTCTATTGAAACTGTCGAATGTCTTCTCTGCGTCCTTGTCAGCAGAAGACACAGAGACAAACTTTAAAACCGTTTTCAATACTCATTCATCCACAAGAAATCCGGAGAAGTAGGAACGACCACCCGACAATCCAGGCGTGCGTGGGATGTGGAACTGCCCCCGAGATTCCGCATGATGGCCACGTGTTGTTCAGAGGCGAATCGCCAGGGGCACCTGTGTAATAGCGGAGTGCCACCCCTATAGCTATAAATACACACTCACCGCAGTCATTATCTCCTTCTTCCTCCCTCGCACGAACCCTAGCGCCACCGCTAGCTCTCGACGACGCCGGCGACGAAGCGCTTCACTGCCGCAACCTCTCTGACGCCGTTTTCACGCCGACCGCGGACATCGTTCTCTCTGCCGTCGCCGTAGGTGTCTTCCGTCGCCAAGTTAGGGCACGGAGGATCGAACTGCTCGGCCTCATCTCCCACTCCGTCTAGCAGTTCCAAGTGTGGTAAATAAAACCTCTTTTTACAGCCTCTTTTGATCCTATAATTCTGTCACTTTCTGCCATAAGAAGTTTATGTTCACACAAGTTAGATCTCTCTCAGTCTGTATCTCATAACTTGCCTAGAATATTCACTTATGCTTCATAAAGTAGTTAGATTCCTCACTTGTACTGATCTGTGGGTTCATACAAATCTGGAACCAACTTCTTATCTATGAGTGAATGTCTTCGCACGATGAGGTCAATGTCTTCTAAACTGATTTATCTTCAAAATCTTTTGAGAATGCATATGACCTCTTCCCCTTCCCTCGCACCTTAATGCTGTCACAGGTACATGTCCGTGGGAGAATCCCTTGGTTCTCATAGTCTGCATTCATTTGCAGAATTCTTACAGCATCACATCAACTCACCTGAAGCCAGTTCTTGTTTGACCAGCAAGAGAAAGCCTTTGAAGCCTTTGAATGTATTGAAGCCATCCAGGTTAAAGTTCATGGCTGCAGAAAAACCAGCAAGGAAGGGTGGCAGAAAGCGTCGAGGGGAAACATCAAGAGATCTGCCCGATGACCTCTCAGAGCTGTACAAGACAGATCCTGAAGAGGATTATAATCAGCGCAAGACACGAATCCAATGGATTCGACGCTATTGGGCGGAGCAATGGTTCTAATACCGCTTCGTCACCAAGGAGTACGCTGAGAAAAGCGCCATCAAGAGACCATGGGGAGACGTACTATACAAAAATCTTGTGCCCAGGTCCAGAGATGAGGCCATTGCTCAAGGCTTCTACCCGTGCATGGTTCGTGGGCCACAGCCAGCTGAAGCACATCCGTCGTCACTACTCTGGTGTCGTGACGACAATCTGTTCAAGCACAACTTCCAGTTTGCCCAGAGATCAGCGAAGCAAAACAAGAAGAAATTGGGCTTAGACTTCAACCCTGGTCCCTCCGCACCAAGGGCAGATGGCACACGCGAGGCAGACCAGAATATCATCGGACCATACGCCAACCTTGAGGGCCTCATCACCCGCATCTTAGTCCAAGGGACTGCAGTGAATGAGCCACCAGCTGACTCTGAATCAGAAGAAGCACCTGCTACACCGAAGCCAAAGCAATCGAAGAAGCCAAAAGCTTCAAAGCAGGCCCCTTCACCCAAAATCTCAAGGGCGAAGCCATTGGCAACTGCACCTCCCGAAGCCAGTGTGCAGTCTGAAAACTTATCACGAGTCTCCAAGCCCCAGGAAGCCAAGAAGCCTCAGCCACACACAGGCAAAGAGCTCACAGCTGCTGCCATTCTGCGTAGCAAAACCATTGATCTGTCAAGCGATGAAGATCTTGGAGATGACGCTCTTGAGCAGCTCATCAAGAGCAAGGAAGAGGCTGAAATCTTCAACAATCTGCCTCTGTTTGATGTCGCCATCATCCACGACTTCATCGACGAATGTTTGCCTCACCAAACGTCAGCTTTGATGATCTGCAGCTGCCCATAGGCCTAAGCGTCGCCTTCCAAGGTGCTATTGCTTCAGAACTTGCAATTGCCCAGTGCATTGTTGAACTGAAGCAGAAAATTGATTTTGAAAAGGCTCAGTTCAAGAAGCACATGGCCAAGTTCACCGTGCAAGAAGTGAAGAACTTCAAGATCATGTTGCATGAGCTAAAGGAGAACTTTCTGAAAAAGCGTGCAGAAGCTCAAGGTTCGCGGGAGCGAATGAAGACTCTCGCTGATCGCTGTGTGCAGGCGTACAATGAGGCCAAGAAGCGCAAGGCACTTGGGCGTCCCGGCATCGACCCTAGGATGGCCGCGAAGAAGAAGAAGCCTGCTGTGCCTGAACCAGAGGCACCAAGACAAGAAGCTGCTCCGATTGTCTTTCCCATTGCTACGACTGGCTCGAAGCCAAAGAGCCGGTCAACCGCTTCAGAACTCAAAAAGACACGGACTACAGAGGCTGAAGCGAGGAAGAGGAAACACTCTGAAGCCTCTCCTTCTGACCCCACCAAGAAGAAGCGCAAGACCAAGAAAGCTCGGGCTGCTCCCACAGAGCCCTTGATAGTTGAACCTCTCTCTGTCATCTATCCTGACGCAGATCGTCAGCTGACAGTTCATGAGCCTGCTCCCACAGAGGCTCCTGAAGCTGAAGACATCCCAGCAGCCGACCCCATCGCTGCTGAAGACATTGGTCATCAGGACAATGTGCAAGATGATGCAGCCTGTCCTCAACTTGAAACAAGTGAACTCATCAGCATTGGTCGTCCATTGATGCCAATTGCACAAGATGCATCGTGGGAAGATCGCCCACAAGAGGAAGACAATGAGGCCCAGCCCACTGCAACTCCACAGGCGTCGTCTGCATTCCGCAGGCTTCGCAAAGGTCCAAGGCCTCAACACTCTGCTGAAGACATTCCGGCTGCATCAACCGAAGAGCATGAAGAAATACCACAAGCTCCAACTCCCCCGCTCCAACAAGAAGCCGTTCTCCAGGAGAACGTGCCTGAGTCTGACCCTCCAGCTCGTCAAGTGGAGGCGGAAAATATTGAGGCTGCCACCACCAACATTGAAGCCCATGTGGAGCCCTCCCCAACAACAGCTTCAGAAGACACTGAAGCTACTGCTCCTAACACTTCTGTGCCTGAGTCTGCTGCCGGTCCCCAATTCAACTATCATGTGGCGCACATGCCTTAGGTCCAGAAGCCGATCCCACGACTGCCAAGGTTCCCAGGTCCTGCATCAGCTCCTGGCTCCTTTAACGTCAATAGCTTCAGGGCAGATAATACGTTCTTCAACAGCTCTAAGAACCCTTATTCAAGGGAACGGATTGTATTAGATAGGTTCTGGAGCTATCCACAATGCAGCTATTATTCATGCATCCTATACAACCAAGGTCGCATCTTCCCGCACAAGCGCCTTGAGGTTGAAGCTGTTGCTGGTCTGCCCGGCCTGGAAGAAGCACTGGATTGCTTCAAGCAAGTGGGTTTGCTGCCATTTATCACAGACGAAGAGCACTGGAATGAAGAGCTTCTGCTTCAATTCTATGCCACCCTTCATATCAAAGGCTACAACAGAGATCCGAAGACTTGGGTCCTGGAGTGGATGACCGGCAATGTCCATCATGAAGCCAATGCATTTGATATCATTGAGCTTACCGGCCTGCCCACTCCTGGCGAATTCTTCGAGGAAGGCTGTCAACTATATGCTGAAGCAATTGAGAGCATATTCCAGAGGCCTAAACCAAATATGAGTCAGATGCTCTCAATGATGAAGCCATTGCCCCATGATGCACCCTATCCAACTGAGTTCTTCGTTGAAGACCTAGAGTACCTGCCCAGAACCATATATCACATCATCAGGCGGACTCTCTGGCCCATTAAGGGACACTCTCCACATGCCAAGATTGAGGGTGCAATGAAGACTCTCATATTCTACATCCTTCATGGCAAATGCTTCAATGCGCAGGACTTCTTCATACGCCAGCTTGCGGCATCCGGCTCAGATTTATTTGGCTTGAAGTTTTATGCTCCTTGGGTTATGAGGCTGATCAAGCTTCACTCTGCGATTTCATATCAGCCCTCAGCCCGCAACCATCGGATCTTCTTGCCAGATGTGGAAACCTCTGCTGAAGCTATATATCCTGAGCCTGCCAAGCAACCATTAAGTCTTCAGAATGCAGAACACCAGAGCTTCACTCAGAATGTTGAAGGTATTGAAGCCATCTCCAGAGTGTATCCGTTGGCTGGCACCACACGTGCACCTGCATCTACTGAAGCCACCGACAGCCCAGCTGCTCAGCGACCCAAGAAGCGCGCTCGTGCCCTCAATGACCGAGAGCTTCTTGTGGCTCTTCACCAAAAGCAAGATCGGCATCACGACTGGCTCAAGAGGCAGATGCAAAGCATCATGGAGGACGTCAATCGTATCAGAAATCTTGCAACCAAGAATGCATTTGTTGCACACGAAACCTGTCGCCGCACTTGGAAAGGACTCACGATGATGTGTCCTGAAGTTGAACTTCAAGAGGATGGCTTCACAGAGCGCTTCAAATTTGACTCCACGCCTCCTCGAAGGGCTATGCTACGCAGAACTCCATCACTTGAAGATTCAGAGTTCTCTTCCTCTACTGCCACAGTGACTGCACGGATTATCAAAGAAGAAGACAACGCTACATCACCTCCACCTCCTTCAGCGCATGTCGAATCTGCACCAAGCTCGTCTGCACCGCCGAACACCTCCACCGACCCTGCTGCGCCTGGGAACGCGTAGAAAACTCTATGTCTTCAAACCTTTTTGGTCATCACTGGCAAAAGGGGGAGAAGCATATGATGTTTATAGTCTTCAAGCGGGTCACTGTGGGCGGGGGTGCCTTTATATTTTGCTACATTTTGCTTCGTGCTTGCAACTCTCGTTTTTCTACATTTGGTTCTTTGAGTCGTAACACTTAAACTCGATGGTCGTCTGCTACTTGTTTGCCACTATGTTGTGCGAAGATAAATTCCGCATGTATGACGATAAATTCCGCACTTAGATCATTCCGCAGACGTCCATTTTTCATTATGCATGTCATTCTCTTCATATACTTTCACATGCATAGTGGATTGTCATCATAAGTTGAAGTGGATCTCCACAAGTACAACCTGCCATGTGCATTTGCGTTCCAGAAGCAAATTACTTATATGCACATCTTCAGGGGGAGCCCTTGCAGCTTATGAAGACAATTCCTTTACAATTTCACAAATTATATTCCCCGTTGAAAACTTCAACTAGTTTGTCATCAATCACCAAAAAGGGGGAGATTGTAAGTGCATCTAGTGCCACCCCTAGTTGGTTTTGGAGTATTGACGACAAACCTAGTTGAGGGACTAATGTGTTTGTGAGAATTGCAGGATAACATAGGTAGAAGTTCCTCATTGATTCGGTTTTACTACCAGAGATGACCCCTAAAAATGTACGAAGACATTGAAGACAATGGTGGTATATGAAGATATTCACATTGAAGACTATGACAAGAGAAGACACCACGTGAAGCCTATGGAACTCGAAGACTTAGATCCTTTGTAGTTTTATTTCATTTGTGTTGAGTCATAGGAACCACCGTACTATTAAGTGCGTTCCAAGAGAACCAGTCAGAATGACTGAAGTGATGCCTAATTCAAACCCTATATCTTCGAGCGAAGACTATGAGAGCAAATCTTGTCCAGAGTCGGACAAGTCAGCTTTACTTGTAGCCCAAGTAAAGTTGTCGTGTGAGTTTGAAATCTGACCGTTGGTACACGTGTCAGTTCCTTAGTGACCCAGGGCCATTTCGGACAAATCAGGTCGGGTTGCCTAGTGGCTATAAATAGTCCACCCCCTACAACCATAAATGGTTGGCTGCTCAGATTTCAGTGCATGACTTTTGTCGTTTGAGAGAAACCCGCCTCGAAGCCTTTGAGAGAAAATTCCTAGCAAGGAGAAAAGCCCTAACCACCCAGAGCCAGAGTAAATTGGGCATCACTTAAGTCTTCTTGTCTGAGTGATCTGAAGACTTATTACACTTGAGGACTGTGCATCCTCCAGCCGGTTAGGCGTCACGTTCTAAGCATCCAAGAGAAATTGTGGACTGCCGGTGAACAAAGTCTGTGAAGGTTTGGGAGTCTACCTTGAAGACTTACCAGAGTGATTGGGCGGGGTCTGTGTGACCTTAGCTCAAGGAGAAAACGGTGAGGACTGGGTGTCCTGAGCTGCGTGTTCAGGACTGGGTGTCCGGGACTGTGTGTCCTTTGGTTTAAATACCTAGCCACTCCAACCAGACGTACAGTTGTCACAGCAACTGGAACTGGTCCAACAAATCATTGTCTTTAGCGTGTCACTGGTTTCATCTTCACTTCCTTTTACTTACTGTTACACATTGTGAAGCCATTGCATGCTTGCTTTATCTTCTGTCTTCACAACATAACTGTATGATTTGTTTGACTTCATAACTTCTTCCTACCTGATCCTTATTACACTGCAGCTACTTGTCATTGTGCTTTCACTCTATTGAATACTTGACCATGGCTTGCCTATTGTAATCTAACTTCCGCTGCTTAATTGATAGGCATATCTGTACTGTTTGTCTTCATAACCTTCACGTTTTGAAGACTTTCATAAAAATCGCCTATTCACCCCCCCTCTAGTCGATATAACGCACTTTCACAGACTCTCACTCGGAGGCTTAGCTGCAGTCCAGTGCTCGCCTAAGTGTTTAGAAAATCCTACCGAGTGGCGAGCTAGACTCTCACTCGGGGGCTTAGCTGCAGCCCAGTGCTCGCCTAAGTGTTTAAAAATCCTACTGAGTAGAGCAGACCTCCCACTCGGAGGCTTAGCTGCAGTCCAGTACTCGCCTAAGTTTTTAAAATCCTACCGACTGGCGAGCCAGACTCCCACTCGGGGGCTTAGCTGCAGTCCAGTACTCGCCTAAGTTTGAAAAAACCCTATCGAGTGGAGAGCAGACCTCCCACTCGGAGGCTTAGCTGCAGTCCAGTACTCGCCTAAGTTTGAAAAAATCCTACCGAGTGGAGAGCAGACCTCCCACTCGGAGGTTTAGCTGCAGTCGAGTACTCGCCTAAGTTTTTAAAATCCTATCGAGTGGAGAGCAGACCTCCCACTCGGGGGCTTAGCTGCAGCCCAGTGCTCGCCTAAGTATGGAACGCATCCCAATCCGCAAGGACGACAGGTGCAAATCGACTGCTACCTTCTCCTTAGGAGCTGCACCACAAATACAAAGTTATTTCGAGTGAAGAACAAGTTCCACTCGACAGATAATTCATGAAGATATTCAACGATAAATCAAGTTCAGATAAGATCCAAAGGTCCTAGATCGCAGATCAAATTACTCGAGCCTCCAGCTCGACAGATTTTAACGGTTACAAAATCCACTCGGCATTCCGAGGCAAATTTAAAGTGAAGCATAAAAGTTTTTATTCCTTAGGCGGAGGACTGGAAGGGGCGACGAACTCGTCCAAGTCGATCCCGTCTGCAATGCGAGTGGCAGCAGCAATGCAAGTCTCCATGAAGTCTTGAAAGTTGTGCTTCCTGGTATTGGCAACTTGGATGGCGGTCAACTTTTCTTCTCGAACCTCCTTGCAGTGGACGCGGACCAGAGACAAAGCGACGTCAGCGCCACATCTAGCAGAATATTTCTTCCATTCCACCACTCGACCTGGGACTTCATTCAGTCGAGTCATCAGGGACTCGAGGTCATTCTGAAGCGTCATCCTAGGCCAGAGCAACGTGTCGATCCGCGACATCGCAACCTTCAACCGAGCAAGATACTCCACAACTCCGGCAACACGAGATTCCAGTCGGAGCACGTTCATAGCAGCCTCGTCCTTCACTGGAGAATTGATGGGGTCCAAGCCTGTCTCCACTTGACTGGTCTCCTCTTCGAAGTTCTGGCAGAATTCTGTTAACACAATTCAAGGATAAGTCAGTGGCTCTACGCAGGTTTGGTAACTGCAAGTCAGTCAGACCGGAGTAATTACCCTCGAGCATGACGAACAGCTTCTTAGCGAGTCCACCAAGATAAACCTCCAGATCGTTCCTCTTCCCCGCCAGTTCACCTGCCTGGTCACTCAGAGTCATCTTGTCTTTCTTCAGACGGCTGACCTCTTGATTAGCCACGTTGAGAGCACTTTTCAACCTGGAGTTTTCCTTTTCAAGAGTACCGACCGAAGCCAATTTTTCTTCAGCAAGCTTCGTTTTGTTCAGGGCCTCGTTCTGAGCTTCGGCAAGGTCTTGATCCTTCTTCTTCAGAGCCTCCTCCACTTTGTCTGCGAAACAGCAAGTGAGATCAACATCGAGGACGGCCAGAAAGAAAGGACAGTCGACAAAAGCTCACCAGCCATACCTTTTGCTTCGTCCCTCGCCTTCTGCAAGTTCTCCTGAGCAAGCTTCAAGTCAAGGTTGAGCTGGATCTGTTTGTTCTCCAACTCAGTGTAGCGAGCCACAAGTTCGCAGGATTTCTGCAAAAAATCAGTCAACAGACGTCCAAGATAAGTTGCTTCCGAGTAACCAAGAGACAATGATGGCGTTTCTAAGACTACAGCCGAATCAAAAACATTCGACAGCAGTCTCGGGGACTACACCTAGTGGGTGCACTCAGCGTGCCACCACTGGTTCAACCAAAAAAAATCGACTGCCCGCAGTCGACCGTGTACAGTTCCATTCGACATGGCCTGACCAGACCGAGTGAAGAAGTTCAACTAAAGCAACACAATATAAAGACTACAGTCGACTGCCAGCAGTCCACCGTAGTCTCGGGGACTACACCCAGTGGGTGCACTCAGCGTGCCCCCACTCACACCCAGTGGGTGTACAGATATAAAGATCTTCGGAAAAGATATTCTTCAGATAGCATATCCTAACAGAACAAGCGGTGAATCGACTGACCTGGACGTTGCTCTGAAGAGCTGAACTCGCGTCATAAGCTGCTTGGCTGGCTTCCCGAACCACCTTCACTTGCTCCATCATGATCCCCGCCTGGCGTATAGCCTCCTTAGCGACACCCGCTTGGTCCTTAGGGACGTGGTGTGTGGCAAAAAGCGAAGGCGGATTTTCAGTCGACGTCGAAGGCCGGCCACTCGTCAGAGGAACAGCGAAGGTCAGAGAAGCCCGAGTGGTGTCACCACCCTCTCGAGCTACGGCCTCAGGCGCCGAAGTAGTTTGTGGGGTCTGGCCAGCCGGCGCTCTCCTGTTCCTTCTCGCCCTCAGTGGCACTTCGTCTTCATCATCAGGGAGGTCGATGACATGAGGAGGAGCTACAAGAAAAACCCAATCGACCGGAATTATAAGAAATCGTTAGTCGACTAAAACCAGAGCATCAATAATCGTACCAGGGTTGGAGGTAACAGCGTCTTCCATCTCTTGATCATCGTCCTTGGCGGAGATCTCCGAGGTGGCAGCACTGCAAATTTCGAAAGTCAGTCGGCTTATTCAACGAGTCGACCAAGAGTCCGTCATGTTCGACAAAGGAAACCAAATTCTACTATTACCCAGAAATGGTGGGGACAGTCATCTTCATCTTGGGCAGAGCCTTGGGCGGCTTGGACGGCGTCGCGCGTGGATGCTTGGGAGTTTTTTCTGTCGGTGCTGGAGATGAGGTCCGAAGGCGCTTCGACGACTGCCCAACAGGGACAGTCGCCTTACCACGTTCCCGCGCAGGGTCGTGTGTAAGCTTGGATCGCCGTTCCGAGCGAGGAGGTTCGACTTCTTCCTCCTCTTCTTCACTGGAGTCGTTGTCCTCATCCCCCTCTCCTTCGCCGTCAGATTCCCACTCTTCTCTCTCGTCTCCACTTTCGCCTCCGCTCACCTCTCCTTCCTCGGCCTGCTCCTGTCCTCCATTGGGTGTCGAGTACATCTCAGTAGTGGCCTAGAGGACACCAAACAAGACAAAAGTCAATCGACTGATCCAAAGAGAACAAATAATGAAAGCAAGATCTCAGTCGGAAACGCAAAGTCAGACCTGATCCACTTCGTATGATTGGTCGAGTGGAGGAATCCTCCTGGCACCTCGGGGGTTGTCCTTGTTCCCTGTGATACTCGACAGCCACCCTTCCAACATCTCGTCAGTGACCTCCTCTGGGTGAATCCGAGTGGTGTCTTCGAGACCCGAGTACAGCCACATCGGGTGGTCACGAGCCTGAAGCGGTTGGATACGCCTCCGAAGGAAGACTTCCAGCAAGTCCATGCCAGTCACACTTGTAACGCCCCAAGACCGGAGCTTCAGTTGCCTTCCAGGGTTTTCGAGTTTCTCCGTGTGTTTCATTTTGCTTGCTCCTTTTATTTTTGCATTGCATCATGTCATCATGCCATCATATCATTAATTTTTGCAACTCAAATAAATAAACCGTATGGATCTTTGATCCATTTAAATCGAGGGATATTCACTATGGTGATTACTCTTTAAAACATATTGTCCCAATATTTTAGGGAGCTATATAAATAATATTCCATTTTCGGAATCACCCATAAACACTCTTGCATATTCCCCATGCCTTTTCTAGTTCAAGCTTGACTTCAAAACCTTGCCAAAAATTCTCTTCCCATTTACCAAGGTTCCTCCAAAAATCCGAACATTTTTGGACCTTCCTAACCCTCACTTCCTATTCAAACCATTTGATTTTAAATCAAATGAGTTTGAATTTAAAACTTTCAAAAATGCCCACTCCATTTTCTTGGAACATGCGCATTTTTGCGAGTCCGTGGAAATTACTCCCATGCCCAAATTCCATCCATACCCTCTCTTTCTATTTTTCTTTTCTCTTTTTGGTTAAGAGAGGAGAGTAGAGAAAGAGAGAGCCTAGCTCAAGCGAAGCCCATCCAGCCAGCAGGCCTCTGGCCACTTCCCTCTACCTGGGCCGGCCCCAAGGTCCATCTTGCTTCCCGACCTCTAGCCCAGTCGCTCCCCGCTGTAACCCTAGCCTCCCTGCATCGATCCCCATCTCCCCCCCCATCGATCCCTTCCTCCTGTGCGTGCGCCGTCAGAGAGAGAGAGGGAGAGAGTAGCGCAGCACCCCCGTCCCGATCCATGGATCTCCTCGCCCATGCCTCCCCGTCGCTCTCCCTTCACGCGGGCCTCCTTTTCCTCCGCCGCGCCGGCCTGCGACAGCTGCCGCCGAGCTCCTCCAGGAAGGCCACCTCAAGCGGGAGCCATGCCAGGCTCCTCTTCCTCACGCCGGCTCCGCCCACACCCGAGCATCCGAGAGCCGCAGACCGAGCCGCCGCCTACCTCGTCCCCGCGCCGTAGGGCGTCACCTCTGGTCGGTTCCAGCCGCCCTCGGCCTCTCCTCGAGCACCCGCGCCTGCAGCCGTCGTCCTCTGCGCCCGTAGACGTCGCCCGTCGCCGGCGTCCCAAGTCCACGTCGCCGACCTCCTGCCGTGGCCTCCTCCTCACTTCAAGTCCTTGCTGTCAAGCATCACGTCGCCGCCCTGCTACGTTCGTCGCCGGAGATCGCCAGATCCGGCCGCGTTGGGTCGGATCCTCCCGTCCCTGCCTTGCTGCTGCCCACCAGAGGCCTTCCGTCTCGCGTTTGTTTTGGATCAGCAAGGGTGAGACATCAAGAACCGTACCCGGACCATCAAGAACCTTCTCCGAGGATTTTGCCAAGTACCATGACATGAACGACCCACGAACGCGTCAAGTACCACTACCATCAAGTACCTCTTCGCAAGACCAAGTTCCTTTACGATACATGTACGACTACACGACGAACCGCCAAGACCCAAGTACCATGACGCCAAGTACCTCTTCGGAACGTCAAGGTGGATCTCGAACATTGACGAGGTTCCGATAAGAACCTCGACGTGTATGGCTACAATGTGAACGTGTACCCAACAACCCCGGAGACCTATGTTACACCAAGTGCCACGACGTCTACGACCCTTCAAGTTCGACTACGGTTGCCGTGTACCACTACCGTCGCAAGATCCGAGACCGTCAAGTCCGAAGACCCCATGTACCAAAACTACCCTCGAGGACATTGGTTTCGTCAAGTTCGAATACATCATGTGTACAACTACCGCTGCCGTGATTTTCGACAAGATGTCGTGTACCTCTACTTCCACTACCGTCGCCGATGACCAATAGCACCGCTACTTCCCACTATGACCCGTGTACTACTACTTCCACTACGACCGTCCCGAGAACGTCTACTACCCCTACCACCGAACTCGATCCGTTCCAATAATGCACGCTTCAAAGGTATAACCCCAAGACGACATCCGTGAATGAATGCATGTGTGATGCTTGAGTTGCACCCTATGTTTGCACCGTGTCCGAGTTGTCACTTTCTCGGTCATCCTCTTCTGCCGCTAACCCGTGGGAACCCGGTTACCGGGATCACCCCACCATCTTGCACGACACGCTCGCGTCACACTTCCTTTTGCACCGGTATCTCCATGAGCTACCGGAACCGATATGTTGCCGTGGCATCATTTTCGGATTCGTTGCCGTGGCACCCCTTTCTTCCACCTCGGGGACAAATGCTTCATAATATGCTCATGACAACATTTTCATAAAAAAATTGCATAAACTTGTTCATGTCATCCGCATCATGATAACAACACTTAAAATGTTTAGATTGTCGTTGCACCAAATTACTAATGCATATGGGGATTTACCGGATTTGTTGTCTGTTATATCCAGCCCCATTTAAATGGTTTAAATGGTATAGTTTTGTTATGCTTCACCTCTTGCCATGTTTAAACAACATTTAATATTGTTGGGTACATAAACGGGATCAAATTAAATAACTTATCGTGGTGTTTCGTCAATATGCAACTCGTTGCATATTGAGCTCCACTTAATTTGTAGTTTTGTTTGTGCCCTTTGCCATGCCATGCTTCATTAAACCGGACATGCATCATACTCGATTGTGCATCATGCCATGATTATGTGATGGTTGTTTATTATGTTGTTTGCTCCTTTCCGGTGTTTGCTTCTTCGGGTTGGTTCCGATAACGTCGCGTTTGTGAGGACCCGTTCGACCGCGTCCGTTTGTCTTCTTCATGGACTCGTTCTTCTTCCTTGCGGGATTTCAGGCAAGATGATCATACCCTCGAAATCACTACTATCTTTGCTATGCTAGTTGCTCGCTCTTTTGCTATGCCTATGCTATGATACCTACCACTTGCTTATCATACCTCCCATATTGTTGAACCAAGCCTCTAACCCACCTTGTCCTAGCAAACCGTTGTTTGGCTATGTTACCGCTTTGCTCAGCCCCTCTTATAGCGTTGTTAGTTGCAGGTGAAGATTGGAGCTTGTTCCATGTTTGGAACATGGATATTTTGTTGGGATATCACAATATATCTTATTTAATTAATGCATCTATATACTTGGTAAAGGGTGGAAGGCTCGGCCTTATGCCTGGTGTTTTGTTCCACTCTTGCCACCCTAGTTTCCGTCATATCGGTGTTATGTTCCCGGATTTTGTGTCCCTTACGCGGTTGGGCTATAATGGGAACCCCTTGACAGTTCGCCTTAAGTAAAGCTCTTCCAGCAATGCCCAACATTGATTTTACCATTCGCCACCTAGCCTTTTCTTTCCCTTGGGTTCTGTAGACTCAAGGGTCATCTTTATTTTAACCCCCCCGGGCCAGTGCTCCTTTGAGTGTTGGTTCGACCGAGTAGACTGCGGGGCCACCTCGGGGCAACTTGAGGGTTGGTTTTACTCGTAGGATGTCTCATCCGAGTGTGCCCTGAGAAAGAGATATGTGCAGCTCCTATCGGGATTTGTCGGCACATTCGGGCGGTGTTGCTGGTTTAGTTTTACCCTGTCGAAATGTCTTGTTGTACTGGGATACCGAGTCTGATCGGAATGTCTCGGGTGGAGGTCTATTCCTTCGTTGACCGTGAGAGCTTGTCATGGGCTAAGTTGGGACACCCCTGCAGGGATTTGAACTTTCGAAAGTCGTGCCCGCGGTTATGGGCAGATGGGAATTTGTTAACGTCCGGTTGTAGAAAACCTGAAGTTGACCTTAATTAAAATGAATCAACTGTGTGTGTAACCGTGATGGTCTCTTTCCGGCGGAGTCCGGGAAGTGAACACGGTTGTTGGAGTTATGCTTGACGTAGGTTGTTTTAGGATCACTTCTTGATCATAGTTGTACGACCGTGCTTTGCCTTCTCTTCTCGCTCTCATTTGCGTATGTTAGCCACCATATATGCTAGCCGCTTGCTGCAGCTCCACCTCATACTTTTACCTTACCCATAAGCTTAAATAGTCTTGATCGCGAGGGTGCGAGATTGCTGAGTCCCCGTGGCTCACAGATACTTCCAAAACCAGATTGCAGGTGCCGATGAGTTCGTGCAGATGACACAACCAAGCTCAGGAGGAGCTCGATGAAGATCTTGTCCTTTATGTTGTTTCGTTCTAGTTGATCAGTAGTGGAGCCCGGTTGGGGTCGATCGGGGACCTTTGTCGCATTTGGGGTTCTTCTTTTATTTTTGGTTCCGTAGACGGACCTTGATTGTATCTGGATGATGTAATGCTTTATTCCTGTATTTGTGTGAAGTGGCGATTGTAAGCCAACTATGTATCTCTTTCCCTTGTGTATTACATGGGTTGTGTGAAGATTACCTCACTTGCGACATTGCTTTCAATGCGGTTATGCCTCTAAGTCGTGCTTCGACACGTGGGAGATATAGCCGCATCGAGGGTGTTACAACACCCTCGCGGACAAGCTGAACCACTCGACCGACCAGCACCTTGACTTGCGCCTTTTCCTCCGGCGTCACTTTCAGAGAGGCGGGTTTTTGTGCTTGATTCTAAGAAAAAGGGGGAAGCCCAGTCGACTGTCCCGGGGTCACCTGGTCTTCACAGTAAAACCAAGTCGATTGCCACCCACGGACTGACTCGGGAAAAGTGATAGATGGAAAGGAACTTTTTCCCCTCATTTGGATCGCCAGGCCCCCGCATAGCTGAATCACCTGCATCCGTTCGTCACTCGACTTGGCCTTCTTGACCGACTGAGAGCGGCAAGTGAAGATGTGCTTGAAGAGTCCCCAATGGGGGCGGCAACCCAAGAAGTTTTCACACAAGGAAACGAAAGCAGCAAGATACACAATAGAATTGGGAGTAAAGTGATGGAGCTGCGCTCCGAAGAAGTTCAAGAAGCTTCGGAAAAAAGGATGAGGAGGCAGAGAGAATCCGCGATCGATATGGGTGGTGAGGAGGACGCACTCACCATCACGAGGCTGGGGTTCGACTTCTTTCCCCGGAAGACGCGCAGATTCATGGGGAATGAACCCCCCTTGACCAGATCATCAAGATCATCCTGCCGAATCGCTGATGGCATCCAGTCGCCCTGGATCCAATCCTTGGGCAGAGCAGTCCTCGAGGAAGATCCGCCCCGAGCGGACTTCTTCCCCTTCCCCTGCACCGCCGCCTTCTTCGCGCGCTCCAGAGCTGACGTCTTCTCCTTCACCATCGTCGCCGGCGAAGCTCGAACAGGCCTACGGCACCAAGGTGAGAGCGGAGGTGGCGGAGGATCTTGTGAAGGAAGAGGGAAAAGTGGAGGTGCACTATTCAAGGGCCCCGAGCCGGCAACTTATAAGAGGTCGCCTCCGAGTGGCTGACTGGTAGGCCCAGGCAATCCCATCAAATCCCGCAACAGGCGTGCGCGCGGTACGTGGCGAAAAAGGTGGCGTGGGGAGCGAGGAGCTTCCGTCCTATCCCATCCGATTACTGCGGCCGCCCCCGTCCCGCGCGCTTCCCGAAATTCAAATCCCGCAAAATCCGCGGGCCGCAGAACAACTCGTCAAACAGAAGATCCCTTTCGCACCATCACTCGGAACTTCACAAGTAAAGAAATTCACCCGACAAGAGGCCAAGAATGGATCAAGGCGACTGAAAGAAGTTGACGACGTCATCCATGACAATTGATCCAAAACAAGACGTTCATATAACATGAAGAACCAGTCGGAAAGATCCCCAACTCCTTCCCCACTCAAACCTTGATCAATTCGGGGGCTAATGATGAAGCTACGTACCTAGGGTAGGGGCATGGACCTGTCCTAAGTGCCCTACTCAAGGACATCCCTAGAAGAAGTCACCTTTCAATCAACTTGGAGGTATCCCACTCGACGGATTCAAGACACTCGATGACGAAGCTATCACTCGACCACAAAGCCAACCACTCGACTGCCAGGAGATCTAAAGTCACTCCGCACGCAAACGGTCGGTCATTAAGTAGCTTTTATGGTCATCATAGCACTTTATTAGGGGCGTTACCAGTAAATCCCATTCTTAATGTACTTTAAACCCTGCATTACTGAGGGCTGGAGGGGCCTGGCGAACTCTATATAAGCCACCCCCTCCTCAGTATCAAGGGTTGGCACCCCTGTTATACACACACACATAATTCAGTCGACCGCCTCCGGGCACCAAGACGTAGGGCTGCTACTTCCTCCGAAAAGGACCTGAACTCGTAATCCTCGTGTGCTTACAACTCCTCCATAGCTAAGATCTAGCCTCTCCATACATACCCCCCTACATCACTGTCAGAGTTAGAATCACGACAGCCGCACCCCACCCTAGACTCCGTCGCCGCCGCCGCCTCCATGAGCGCCACCGCCATGGCGGCCGCCATCCACCGCCGCCCCCGCTCCCGCCCGCCTCTGGAAGACGAGGATCTGCTCTCCGAGATCCTCCTCCGCCTCCCGCCGCAGCCGTCCTTCCTCCCCCACGCCTCCGCCGTCTGCAAGTGCTGGCGCCGCCTCATCTCCGACCGCGGCTTCCTCCGCCGCTACCGCCGACACCACCGCCGCAGCCCTCCCCTCCTCGATTTCTTGCGCGATGAGCTTCCAGACCTCACCTACATGCCTACCATGGCGGCCCCCAATCGTATCCCCGCCGGACGCTTCTCCTTGCATCTGTATGACAGCCGTGCCAGAATCCTCAGCTGCCGCCATGGACTCCTGCTCGTGCCCGCTCATCGCGAACCAAGTTCCTGGTGTGGAACCCCGTCACCCGCGACCATCACAGGCTTGTCGCGCCACCGGTGTTCGACACCTACACAGCTCAGGTGGACGGGGCGGTGCCCCGGGCTACTGGAGACGCCCACCACTTCCAGGTGGTATTGGTAAGCTACCAACAGAAATAAGTGGTCGCCTGTATTTACTCCTCGGAGACTGGTGTATGGAGTGATCTCATGCCAACATCAGTGTAAGCGAGAGGAGGAAGAATGAGCTAGGCACCTTGCCGTCCTGCTGCTGTATTGGACTCGTATATATGAGTTACAGGCGCATGAGAGTGCGTGGTTTGTACACGGCGATCGTGCGCTAGAGCACGTCCCGAGTGAGCTACGTGGGTTGACCATGCAGTGGCTTCTGACACCCCGCCGCAGCTGAAGCGTCCGGAGGGCGGATGCACAAGCTGGATCGAAACTCTTGGAATGCCGGTGTTGGCAGACCTTTCGTCATGACGTCCGCTAATTGCTGTGTCGTTGGGACATGAAGAACATGCAGCTCGCCCAGGGCAACCTTCTCACGCACAAAATGTATGTCGAGCTCAATGTGTTTTGCGCGTCGGTGGTGAACCGGGTTACCCGCCATGTAGACCGAGGAGATGTTATCATAGTAGACCATGGTGGCTTTGTGCAATGGGGCGTGGAGTTCACCGAGGAGTTGACGAAGCCAGCAGCATTCCGCGACAGCATTGGCGACGGCGCGGTACTCTGCCTCCGCGCTGGACCGTGAGACGGCGGGCTGTCGTTTCGACGACCAAGAGATGAGGGAGTCGCCGAGGAAGATAGCGTAGCCCGACATCGAGCGCCGCGTGTCCGGGCACCCGGCCCAGTCGGCGTCGGAGTAGGCGACCAGGTCGAGAGCGGACGAGCGACTGATGTGCAGCCCATGCGTGGAGGAGCTGCGGACGTAGCGCAGGATGCGCTTGACCAGTGCCAGGTACTACAACACCCCCACTATGTTGCGGTAGTCGGAGGGGTCGTTCACCGGTGGTCCGGCATCGCCAGAGAGCTTGCTGTGGGCGTGCTCACGGGCTTGCATGCCGTCATGTTGGCGCGGTCGAGCAGCTCGACGGCATACTTGCTCTAGAAGAGGAAGAAGCCTGTGTGGTCGCGGGTGACCTGGATGCCGAGGAAGAACTGGAGAGGCCCGAGATCTTTCATGGAGAACTCGGCGAAGCGCTGGCGCTGAAGGCGTTGCAGCAGTGCGGACGTCGAGGCCGTGAGAACAATGTCGTCCACGTACAGAAGAAGATACGCCACCTGATCACCATGATGTAGCACGAAGAGGGAGGGATCCACCCGAGCTGCCACGAACCCGATCGTCCGGAGGAAAGCGGCGAATTGGTCGAACCAAGCGCGGGGCGCCTGCCGCAGGCCGTAGAGCGACCGGTCGAGCAGGCAAACATGATCAGGTCGGCTCGCGTCGACAAAGCCAACAGGTTGCTGGCAGTAGACGCATTCGGTGAGTTAGCCTTGAAGGAATGCGTTGTTCACGTCCATTTGATGGACGGGCCAATCCCCGGCGGCGGCAAGGGCGAGCACGACGCGGATGGTGGCGGACTTAACCACCGGTGAGAAGGTGTCATCGAAGTCGACGCCGGGGCGCTGCGAGAAGCCGCGCACCACCTAGCATGCTTTGTACTGTTCCAGCGAGCCGTTGGACTTAAACTTGTGGTGGAAGAGCCATTTGCCGGAGACGATGTTGGTGCCCGGCGATCGGGGCACGAGAGACCACGTCTGGTTCGCCATCAACGCCCTGTACTCCTCCTGCATAGCATTAAGCCAGTGTGGATCCCGCATCGCAGCATGCACACTCTTAGGTAGTGGTGAGATGTCTGTGTTGGTGGTGGTCGTAGCGAGGTTTGCATCGGTATATTTAGGGTTAGGGTGGAATTTGCCGAGTTTGCCACGAGTAACCATGGGATGCGTGGGGACGACGCTGCGGGTGGAGCGACTGGCCGGAGCTGCAGGTGGAGCAGCGAGGGGTTGGCGCGGGGAGGAGGGTGGAGGTGTGGTGACGGGAGGTGTAGGTGGTTGACGAGTGGGGGTAGACGGGCTAGGGTTTGGCGGGTCGTCTATAGGAGTAGGGGCAGGGCGTGTTGCATCGAGGGTGGACGCGGCGTTGGGAGGATGCGGCCGAGTGGAACGGGGCTGGCACAGGATGTAGGCAGGGAAGGGGTACGGCGATGAATGGTCATCGTCTGAAGGAAATATGCCCTAGAGGCAATAATAAAGTTATTATTTATTTCCTTACATCATGATAAATGTTTATTATTCATGCTAGAATTGTATTAACCGGAAACATAATACATGTGTGAATACATAGACAAACAGAGTGTCACTAGTATGCCTCTACTTGACTAGCTTGTTAATCAAAGATGGTTATGTTTCCTAACCATGAACAAAGAGTTGTTATTTGATTAACGAGATCACATCATTAGTTGAATGATCTGATTGACATGACCCATTCCATTAGCTTAGCACCCGATCGTTTAGTATGTTGCTATTGCTTTCTTCATGACTTATACATGTTCCTATGACTATGAGATTATGCAACTCCCGTTTGCCGGAGGAACACTTTGTGTGCTACCAAACGTCACAACGTAAATGGGTGATTAGAAAGGTGCTCTACAGGTGTCTCCAAAGGTAGATGTTGGGTTGGCGTATTTCGAGATTAGAATTTGTCACTCCGATTGTTGGAGAGGTATCTCTGGGCCCTCTTGGTAATGCACATCACATAAGCCTTGCAAGCATTACAACTAATGAGTTAGTTGCGAGATGATGTATTACGGAACGAGTAAAGAGACTTGCCGGTAACGAGATTGAACTAGGTATTGGATACCGACGATCGAATCTCGGGCAAGTAACATACCAATGACAAAGGGAACAACGTATGTTGTTATGCAGTCTAACCGATAAAGATCTTCGTAGAATATGTAGGAGCCAATATGGGCATCCAGGTCCCGCTATTGGTTATTAACCGGAGACGTGTCTCGGTCATGTCTACATTGTTCTCGAACCATAGGGTCCGCACGCTTAACGTTACGATGACAGTTATTATGAGTTTATACATTTTGATGTACCGAAGTTAGTTCGGAGTCCCGGATGTGATCACGGACATGACGAGGAGTCTCGAAATGGTCGAGACATAAAGATTGATATATTGGATGACTATATTCGGACACCAGAAGTGTTCCGGTGAAGTTTCGGATAAAACCGGAGCACCGGGGGGTTACCGGAACCCCCCGGGGGGTTAATGGGCCTCATGGGCCTAAAGTGGAGAAGAGGAAGGGGCTGCCAGGGCAGGCCGCGCGCCCCCTCAACCCCTAGTCCGAATTGGACAAGGAGGGAGGGGCGGCGCCCCCCTCTTTCCTTCTCTTCTCCCACCTCTCCTAATTGGACAAGGAATAGGGAGGGGAGTCCTACTCCCGGTAGGAGTAGGACTCCTCCTGCGCGCCTCCATAGGGCCAGCCGCAACCCCCCCCCCACCATGGATCATTTATATACGGAGGCAAGGGGGCACCCTAGGACACACAAGTTGATCCTCGTGATCGTTCCTTAGCCGTGTGCGGTGCCCCCTTCCACCATATTCCACCTCGGTCATATCGTTGTAGTGCTTAGACGAAGCCCTGCGTCGGTAGAACATCATCATCGTCACCACGCTGTTGTGCTGACGGAACTCATCCCCGAAGCTTTGCTGGATCGGAGCCCGGGGAGCGTCATCGAGCTGTACGTGTGCTAAGAACTCGGAGGTGCCGGAGTAACGGTGCTTGGATTGGTCGGATCGGGAAGACGTACGACTACTTCCTCTACATTGCGTCAACGCTTCCGCTTTGGTCTACGAGGGTACGTAGACAATAATCTCCCCTCTCGTTGCTATGCATCACCATAATCTTGCGTGTGCGTAGGAATTTTTTTGAAATTACTACGTTCCCCAACAGTGGTATCAGAGCCTAGGTTTTATGGTTTGATGTTATATGCACGAGTAGAACACAAGTGAGTTGTGGGCGATATAAGTCATACTGCCTACCAGCATGTCATACTTTGGTTCGGCGGTATTGTTGGATGAAGCGGCCCGGACCGACATTACGCGTACGCTTACGCGAGACCGGTTCTCCCGATGTGCTTTGCACAAAGGTGGCTTGCGGGTGACCGTTTCTCCAACTTTAGTTGAACCGAGTGTGGCTACGCCCGGTCCTTGTGAAGGTTAAAACGGCATCAACTTGACAAACTATCGTTGTGGTTTTGATGCGTAGGTAAGATTGGTTCTTGCTTAAGCCCGTAGCAGCCACGTAAAACATGCAACAACAAAGTAGAGGACGTCTAACTTGTTTTTAAAGGGCATGTTGTGATGTGATATGGTCAAGACATGATGCTAAATTTTATTGTATGAGATGATCATCTTTTGTAACCAAGTTATTGGCAACTGGCAGGAGCCATATGGTTGTCGCTTTATCGTATGCAATGCAATCGCGCTGTAATGCTTTACTTTATCACTAAGCGGTAGCAATAGTCGTGGAAGCATAAGATTGGCGAGACGACAACGATGCTACGATGGAGATCAAGGTGTCGCGCCGGTGACGATGGTGATCATGACGGTGCTTCGGAGATGGAGATCACAAGCACAAGATGATGATGGCCATATCATATCACTTATATTGATCTCATGTGATGTTTATCTTTTATGCATCTTATCTTGCTTTGATTGACGGTAGCATTATAAGATGATCTCTCACTAAATTATCAAGATAAAAGTGTTCTCCCTGAGTATGCACCGTTGCCAAAGTTCGTCGTGCCCAGACACCACGTGATGATCGGGTGTGATAAGCTCTACGTCCATCTACAACGGGTGCAAGCCAGTTTTGCACACGCAGAATACTCAGGTTAAACTTGACGAGCCTAGCATATGCAGATATGGCCTCGGAACACTGAGATCGAAAGATCGAGCGTGAATCATATAGTAGATATGATCAACATAGCGATGTTCACCATTGAAAACTACTCCATTTCACGTGATGATCGGTTATGGTTTAGTTGATTTGGATCACGTGATCACTTAGAGGATTAGAGGGATGTCTATCTAAGTGGGAGTTCTTAAGTAATTTGATTAATTGAACTTAAATTTATCATGAACTTAGTACCTGATAGTATCTTGCTTATGTATGTTTGATTGTAGATAGATGGCCCGTGCTGTTGTTCCGTTGAATTTTAATGTGTTCCTTGAGAAAGCAAAGTTGAAAGATGATGGTAGCGATTACACGGACTGGGTCCGTAACTTGAGGATTATCCTCATTGCTGCACAGAAGAATTACGTCCTGGAAGCACCGCTGGGTGCCAGGCCTGCTGCTGGAGCAACACCAGATGTTATGAACGTCTGGCAGAGCAAAGCTGATGACTACTCGATAGTTCAGTGTGCCATGCTTTACGGCTTAGAATCGGGACTTCAACGACGTTTTGAACGTCATGGAGCATATGAGATGTTCCAGGAGTTGAAGTTAATATTTCAAGCAAATGCCCGGATTGAGAGATATGAAGTCTCCAATAAGTTCTATAGCTGCAAGATGGAGGAGAACAGTTCTGTCAGTGAGCATATACTCAAAATGTCTGGGTATAATAATCACTTGATTCAGATGGGAGTTAATCTTCCAGATGATTGCGTCATTGACAGAATTCTCCAATCACTGCCACCAAGCTACAAGAGCTTCGTGATGAACTATAATATGCAAGGGATGAATAAGACTATTCCCGAGCTCTTCGCAATGCTGAAAGCTGCGGAGGTAGAAATCAAAAGGAGCATCAAGTGTTGATGGTCAACAAGACCACTAGTTTCAAGAAAAAGGGCAAAGGGAAGAAGAAGGGGAACTTCAAGAAGAACGGCAAGCAAGTTGCTGCTCAAGAGAAGAAACCCAAGTCTGGACCTAAGCCTGAAACTGAGTGCTTCTACTGCAAGCAGACTGGTCACTGGAAGCGGAACTGCCCCAAGTATTTGGCGGATAAGAAGGATGGCAAGGTGAACAAAGGTATATGTGATATACATGTTATTGATGTGTACCTTACTAGAGCTCGCAGTAGCACCTGGGTATTTGATACTGGTTCTGTTGCTAATATTTGCAACTCGAAACAGGGACTACGGATTAAGCGAACACTGGCAAAGGACGAGGTGACGATGCGCGTGGGAAATGGTTCCAAAGTCGATGTGATCGCGGTCGGCACGCTACCTCTACATCTACCTTCGGGATTAGTATTAGACCTAAATAATTGTTATTTGGTGCCAGCGTTGAGCATGAACATTATATCTGGATCTTGTTTGATGCGAGACGGTTATTCATTTAAATCAGAGAATAATGGTTGTTCTATTTATATGAGTAATATCTTTTATGGTCATGCACCTTTGAAGAGTGGTCTATTTTTGATGAATCTCGATAGTAGTAACACACATATTCATAATGTTGAAGCCAAAAGATGCAGAGTTGATAATGATAGTGCAACTTATTTGTGGCACTGCCGTTTAGGTCATATCGGTATAAAACGCATGAAGAAACTCCATACTGATGGACTTTTGGAACCACTTGATTATGAATCACTTGGTACTTGCGAACCGTGCCTCATGGGCAAGATGACTAAAACACCGTTCTCCGGTACTATGGAGAGAGCAACAGATTTGTTGGAAATCATACATACCGATGTATGTGGTCCGATGAATATTGAGGCTCGTGGCGGATATCGTTATTTTCTCACCTTCACAGATGACTTAAGCAGATATGGGTATATCTACTTAATGAAACACAAGTCTGAAACATTTGAAAAGTTCAAAGAATTTCAGAGTGAAGTTGAAAATCATCGTAACAAGAAAATAAAGTTTCTACGATCTGATCGTGGAGGAGAATATTTGAGTTACGAGTTTGGTGTACATTTGAAACAATGCGGAATAGTTTCGCAACTCACGCCACCCGGAACACCACAGCGTAATGGTGTGTCCGAACGTCGTAATCGTACTTTACTAGATATGGTGCGATCTATGATGTCTCTTACTGATTTACCGCTATCGTTTTGGGGTTATGCTTTAGAGACGGCCGCATTCACGTTAAATAGGGCACCATCAAAATCCGTTGAGACGACGCCTTATGAACTATGGTTTGGCAAGAAACCAAAGTTATCATTTCTTAAAGTTTGGGGCTGCGATGCTTATGTGAAAAAGCTTCAACCTGATAAGCTCGAACCCAAATCGGAGAAATGTGTCTTCATAGGATACCCAAAGGAGACTGTTGGGTACACCTTCTATCACAGATCCGAAGGCAAGACATTCGTTGCTAAGAATGGATCCTTTCTAGAGAAGGAGTTTCTCTCGAAAGAAGTGAGTGGGAGGAAAGTAGAACTTGACGAGGTAACTGTACCTGCTCCCTTATTGGAAAGTAGTACATCACAGAAACCTGTTTCTGCGACACCTACACCAATTAGTGAGGAAGCTAATGATAATGATCATGAAACTTCAGAACAAGATACTACTGAACCTCGTAGATCAACCAGAGTGAGATCCGCGCCAGAGTGGTACGGTAATCCTGTTCTGGAAGTCATGCTACTAGATCATGATGAACCTACGAACTATGAAGAAGCGATGGTGAGCCCAGATTCCGCAAAATGGCTTGAAGCCATGAAATCTGAGATGGGATCCATGTATGAGAACAAAGTCTGGACTTTGGTTGACTTGCCCGATGGTCGGCAAGCAATTGAGAATAAATGGATCTTCAAGAAGAAGACTGACGCTGACGGTAATGTTACTGTCTACAAAGCTCGACTTGTCGCAAAAGGTTTTCGACAAGTTCAAGGGGTTGACTACGATGAGACCTTCTCACCCGTAGCGATGCTTAAGTCTGTCCGAATCATGTTAGCAATTGCCGCATTTTATGATTATGAAATTTGGCAGATGGATGTCAAAACTGCATTCCTGAATGGATTTCTGGAAGAAGAGTTGTATATGATGCAACCGGAAGGTTTTGTCGATCCAAAGGGAGCTAACAAAGTGTGCAAGCTCCAGCGATCCATTTATGGACTGGTGCAAGCCTCTCGGAGTTGGAATAAACGCTTTGATAGTGTGATCAAAGCATTTGGTTTTATACAGACTTTCGGAGAAGCCTGTATTTACAAGAAAGTGAGTGGGAGCTCTGTAGCATTTCTGATATTATATGTGGATGACATATTACTGATTGGAAATGATATAGAATTTCTGGATAGCATAAAGGGATACTTGAATAAGAGTTTTTCAATGAAAGACCTCGGTGAAGCTGCTTACATATTAGGCATAAAGATCTATAGAGATAGATCAAGACGCTTAATTGGACTTTCACAAAGCACATACCTTGACAAGATTTTGAAGAAGTTCAAAATGGATCAAGCAAAGAAAGGGTTCTTGCCTGTGTTACAAGGTGTGAAGTTGAGTCAGACTCAATGCCCGACCACTGCAGAAGATAGAGAGAAAATGAAAGATGTTCCCTATGCTTCAGCCATAGGCTCTATCATGTATGCAATGCTGTGTACCAGACCTGATGTGTGCCTTGCTATAAGTCTAGCAGGGAGGTACCAAAGTAATCCAGGAGTGGATCACTGGACAGCGGTCAAGAACATCCTGAAGTACCTGAAAAGGACTAAGGATATGTTTCTCGTATATGGAGGTGACAAAGAGCTCATCGTAAACGGTTACGTTGATGCAAGCTTTGACACTGATCCGGACGATTCTAAATCGCAAACCGGATACGTGTTTACATTAAACGGTGGAGCTGTCAGTTGGTGCAGTTCTAAACAAAGCGTTGTGGCGGGATCTACATGTGAAGCGGAGTACATAGCTACTTCGGAAGCAGCAAACGAAGGAGTCTGGATGAAGGAGTTCATATCCGATCTAGGTGTCATACCTAGTGCATCGGGTCCAATGAAAATCTTTTGTGACAATACTGGTGCAATTGCCTTGGCAAAGGAATCCAGATTTCACAAGAGAACCAAGCACATCAAGAGACGCTTCAATTCCATCCGGGATCTAGTCCAGGTGGGAGACATAGAGATTTGCAAGATACATACGGATCTGAATGTTGCAGACCCATTGACTAAGCCTCTTCCACGAGCAAAACATGATCAGCACCAAGGCTCCATGGGTGTTAGAATCATTATAGTGTAATCTAGATTATTGACTCTAGTGCAAGTGGGAGACTGAAGGAAATATGCCCTAGAGGCAATAATAAAGTTATTATTTATTTCCTTACATCATGATAAATGTTTATTATTCATGCTAGAATTGTATTAACCGGAAACATAATACATGTGTGAATACATAGACAAACAGAGTGTCACTAGTATGCCTCTACTTGACTAGCTCGTTAATCAAAGATGGTTATGTTTCCTAACCATGAACAAAGAGTTGTTATTTGATTAATGAGATCACATCATTAGTTGAATGATCTGATTGACATGACCCATTCCATTAGCTTAGCACCCGATCGTTTAGTATGTTGCTATTGCTTTCTTCATGACTTATACATGTTCCTATGACTATGAGATTATGCAACTCCCGTTTGCCGGAGGAACACTTTGTGTGCTACCAAACGTCACAACGTAAATGGGTGATTATAAAGGTGCTCTACAGATGTCTCCAAAGGTAGATGTTGGGTTGGCGTATTTCGAGATTAGGATTTGTCACTCCGATTGTCGGAGAGGTATCTCTGGGCCCTCTCGGTAATGCACATCACATAAGCCTTGCAAGCATTACAACTAATGAGTTAGTTGCGAGATGATGTATTACGGAACGAGTAAAGAGACTTGCCGGTAACGAGATTGAACTAGGTATTGGATACCGACGATCGAATCTCGGGCAAGTAACATACCGATGACAAAGGGAACAACGTATGTTGTTATGCGGTCTGACCGATAAAGATCTTCGTAGAATATGTAGGAGCCAATATGGGCATCCAGGTCCCGCTATTGGTTATTGACCGGAGATTTGTCTCGGTCATGTCTACATTGTTCTCGAACCGTAGGGTCCGCACGCTTAACGTTACGATGACAGTTATTATGAGTTTATACATTTTGATGTACCGAAGTTAGTTCGGAGTCCCGGATGTGATCACGGACATGACGAGGAGTCTCGAAATGGTCGAGACATAAAGATTGATATGTTGGATGACTATATTCGGACACCGGAAGCGTTCCGGTGAAGTTTCGGATAAAACCGGAGCACCGGGGGGTTACCGGAACCCCCCGGGGGGTTAATGGGCCTCATGGGCCTAAAGTGGAGAAGAGGAAGGGGCTGCCAGGGCAGGCCGCGCGCCCCCTCTCCCCCTAGTCCGAATTGGACAAGGAGGGAGGGGCGGCGCCCCCCTCTTTCCTTCTCTTCCCCCACCTCTCCTAATTGGACAGGGAATAGGGAGGGGAGTCCTACTCCCGGTAGGAGTAGGACTCCTCCTGCGCGCCTCCATAGGGCCGGCCGCAACCCCCCCTTGGATCCTTTATATACGGAGGCAAGGGGGCACCCTAGGACACACAAGTTGATCCTCGTGATCGTTCCTTAGCCATGTGCGGTGCCCCCTTCCACCATATTCCACCTCGGTCATATCGTTGTAGTGCTTAGGCGAAGCCCTGCGTCGGTAGAACATCATCATCGTCACCACGCCGTTGTGCTGACGGAACTCATCCCCGAAGCTTTGCTGGATCGGATCCCGGGGAGCGTCATCGAGCTGTACGTGTGCTAAGAACTCGGAGGTGCCGGAGTAACTGTGCTTGGATCAGTCGGATCGGGAAGACATACGACTACTTCCTCTACGTTGCGTCAACGCTTCCGCTTCGGTCTACGAGGGTACATAGACAACACTCTCCCCTCTCGTTGCTATGCATCACCATGATCTTGCGTGTGCGTAGGAATTTTTTTGAAATTACTACGTTCCCAACATCGTCGACGGCGGAGGACGGGGGCGTGCATGGCACGCCATCGTCTGAGAAAGGGAAGAGGGTTTCGTCGAACACCACGTGCCGGGAGACGATGACACGGCCAGTGCTGCGGTTTAAGCAGCGGTAGCCTTTATGCTCCAGAGAGTAACCGAGGAACACGCATGGATGAGAGCGTGGCATGAGCTTGTGAGTGCTGGTGGCGGTAAGGTTTGGGTAGCAGAGACAGCCGAACACCCGAACGGCGGAGTACGCGGGAAGCACGCCATAGAGCAGGTAGAAGGGTGTGTGGTTATGCCGTGCGCGGCAGGGGCGACGGTTTAAGAGAAAGGTGGCTGTGTTGAGGGCCTCGACCCAGAAGGTGTACGGCATAGACGCATGGACGAGGAGGGAGCGAATGATGTCGTTGAGTGTACGTAGTATACGTTCCGCTCGGCCATTCTGTGGCGAGGTGTATGGGCAAGATAGGCGGAGCTGAATGCCTTCGGAGAAAAAGAAGGCGCGGGATGCGTTGTTGTCAAACTCACGCCCATTATCTGTTTGCATAGTCAGGATGTTTAGGTGGAAATGGCATCGTACAAACGTGTGTAAGTGTTTGATGGTGAGCAGAACGTCAGATTTGTGTCGTAGGGGAAAGGTCCAGGCAAAGTGGCTGTAATCATGATGAGAAGCACAAGGTAATACTGATAGCCTGACATGCTGATTACAGGAGAAGTCCATACATCACAATGCACTAATTGAAATGGAAAGTACGAAACATGATCGGAGCTGCTAAACGGGAAACGAACGTGTTTTCCTAATTGACAAGCTTTACAGGAGGACGATGGAGCGCCATGAGCTGCGATGGCCGAGGAGCGAAGCAGATGGGCGAGGGAGTCGTGCCCCGGATGACCAAGCCGCTGGTGCCAGACGTCAGTGGTGACCGCGGTGAGAGCATGGTGCTGGGTGGGCTGGGACACGGGGTAGAACTCGTCGCCGGAGTCGTTACATCGGAGGATCACCCGCCTCATCCTTCGATCCTTGACAGAACAACCAAAATCGTCAAACTCGACGTTAACAGGGTTTTCACGAGCAAGTTTCTTGACAGATATGAGGTTTTTGATTAGGTGAGGGGAAACGAGAATGTCATTGAGAGCTAAGGGAGCTGTGGTGGTGGGAAGTGTGGCTTGGCTTGTGTGCGTAACTGCAAGCGAGGTTCCATCACCAACTAAAATGCCAGAGGAGGTGTAAGGGTGAGATGAGGAGAGCATACCAGAGGAGAAGGCCATGTGTGTGGATGCGCCCGAGTCCAGGTACCATTCGACGGATGGCGCGGGCGGCTGCTGTTGCTGGACGTGCAGGTTGTTGAGGGCATGCACCAGAGCGGACTGATCCCAAGCTGGGCTGGGCGCGGCCGCGCCGGGCCCGATCGGTGCACTGTATGGCGGGTGGACGGGGACAGGGATGGCGCCAGGGTGCCACTGTGACGGAGGGGCGCCAGCGGCAACGGGGTAGGGCGCGCCGTAGTGTGTGGCGGCACCGGTGAATGGCGCGGGCCCGCCTGGCCGCGGCCCAAGGACACCAGCGCCCGGTGCATGAGGACGCCACGACATCGGCCAGGCGTGCACCATGCCGGTCCAGGGCGTGGTGCTGACCGGTGCAGGCGGCGCGGGGCCGCGGATGCAGTGGCGGAGCCAGGATTCGAGTATAGGGGGGCCGAGTACTTATATTGATCGAATCTTGTTGATAATTACTAGTTGCTTCTACTAAAATTGTTGATCATTGGGGGGGGGGGGGCAGGCCCCTGGTCGTCCCCCCTAGCTCCGCCCCTGCGCGGATAGAGGATGCCCCGCCGTGCGGCGAGCCACCGGAGTTGTCCACCGCCTTCCCTTTGCCGCGGTTGCGGCCGCCACCCCCGCTGGAGCCGTTGCGGCGGTTGTTGTTGCTGATGTTGGAGCTCGGTGGAGGAGGAGCGCGAGCGGTGTGAAGCGCCGTCTCGTGGGTGAAGTCGGGGTTCAGGAGGCTCTCTTCTAGAAGCAGAAAGGCGCGGCAGCGGAGGAAGGTAGGGAATGGCGTCTGCATCGTGAGGATGGGGATGGCGTACCGGAGACGAGGGTGAAGGCCGCGAAACATGTTGAGAACTTGGTCGCGGTCCGGCACGATCTCGCCGAGGTCAGCGAGCCGGTCGGCGCACTCCTTGAGGCGCCCGAAGTAGTCAATGACAGACGCGCCGCCCTGCTCGATGCGTCGGAACTCCGTGGCGAGGAGGACGACTTGGTGCTCTGCGTTCTCCATGAACAGCGAGAGGACCGCACCCCATATCTCCGCGGCCGTGGCGCCGCGCTGGTGAACGAGGCGGAAGATCTCCGGGCTCACGCGCATGTACAGCCAGGAGAGGATGTGGGCGTCGTCCTGTATCAAGATGGCAACGGGGACGAAACCCATCGGGTTTTGCCTTCCCAAACCCATCCCCACGAGAAAATTGCAAACCCGTCCCCATCCCCATCACCGTGTGCGGGGCTAGTTTTTTGCCCGTCCCCTAAACCCATCGGGTTTCGGGGAACCCACGGGGAACCCGCAATAAAATCAAAATATTTAAACAAACATAGTGGCAACAAAGAATAACATTTCAAAAGCAAAACAAGAACATTTCAGCTGCCTAACTTGAGTAAATTTCAACAAAAAACAATAGTAGATGGTTCAACAGCTATATAAGCTCTAAAATAGAACTTATAGTTCACAAATCACTTTAAAGTTGGAATCATCATGGCATCTTTCACATCTCCAAGCCTCCAAACGACCATCTTCAAATCTTCCAATGCAAAATCAAAGTGCCAAGTCCTAGGGAAGATCAAAATTCGCTCAAGCTAAAGTTAAACATGAGAAAAATATGCAGATTAGTATATGAAATTTGCAAGTACCTGTACTTCACCTGCATTCCCTCTTGAATGTCTTGAAGAAAACTCCAAAAGCGTTGTCCTTATTCATTGTCAGCATCTATGAGAATCAAATAAGTAGTAATGAACATCTTATGAAATATTGCAGCATGATAATGATAAACTTTATGTTGATATGTAAAGAAAGACACACCTTTATATTTGTTTCTTATCCAATCTTGTGAACACATCAGCGCCTCTAAGATTTCAGGGGTAAGATGACTACGGTGGTAAAAAAAATAATGTAATTTCGCGGGTATTGCCGGGTTTCGGGTTCGGGGACTATCGAAATGGGTGTAAACCCACGAAACGTGTCGGGTTGTATAATGTGCCCAACAACAGCCTCGCGGGGATGAAAAGATGCCCATCCCCGTCCCTTAATAGGGTAAAAACCCACGGGGACGCGGGTTTCGGGGCCCCATTGCCATCTTGAGTCCTGTACCCAGGCGGCGTCGCCGGGGCGAGCCGGGCCGGTGATGTGGTCGGTGATTGCGTACTTCTGGAACATGACCTCGAAGAGAGTTCGCCACTGAGAGAAGTTGGGGGGGGGGGTTGAGGGTGAGTGTGATGGGCACATGCTGGTTGATGTAGACGCCGGCGAGGGGGGTACCGAGCGAAATTCCGAGATCTCGCGCGTTTACCGCCCCCCTCGAGAACTACGCATACCGAGCAAAAAATCTCGAATAATTTGAAAATTTTGAATTCAAACGCTCACAGCATAGTTAAATACAGGCCATCTCTTATCCAACCGTAGAGCTACTCGCGGCCTAGTGGTAAAGCCAACCTTTTGTAAGCTGCTAGACGCGAGTTCGAATCCGGCCATACGCTTTTTATTTTTCTTTTTGAGGATGCAAAAGTTAAAAAACATTGCTAAATTGTGGGGCGACCAGGGTTCGAACTCGGGACTTCTACACAGGTGGTAGCTGCTGCCGAATAGCCACTAGGCAAGAGAAGCATTAGTGATATTTAGGACTGATAAACCTATCTATATCTACTTCAAAAAAATTTGAATTCAAAATTTGATTTGAAATTTCGTGCGATATTTTTCCGGAATTTCGTGGTTACAGACAGGGGATGGAACCGGCGTCTGATAAGGAGGAAGAATGAACTAGGCACCTTGCCGTCCTGCTGCTGTATTGGACTCGTATATATGAGTTACAGGTGCATGAGAGTGCACGGTTTGTACAAGGCGATCGTGCGCTGGAGGAGGGATCGTGCGCTAGAGCACGTTCCGAGTGAGCTACGTGGGTTGACCATGCAGTGGCTTCTGACAATCAGTTCAACGCGCGGCCGTGGGTTGTCAAGGCATGCCTGCTGTGTTGATCGGGGATTCCCTTTACTTGCTGCTCTCTGACGGTGGTATAACTGTAATTCTTGAGGTTGATTTGAATAGGCAGAGCCTAGCTTTGATACAGGTGCCACTGTGTATGCTTGCCTATGGTCATTACAGGGACTTTCTGACACTTATGCGAGCAGAGGGTGGCGGGCTGGGTTTACTCTGCAAGAAAGGCTTCACCGCCAAATTATGGAAGAGGAATGCTGGTTGTGATGGTGTTGCTTCGTGGGTGCTGGGAAGAACTATTAGACTGGACAAGCTACTTTCCCTGAATTTAGAGATAAAGCACATACAGAGGATAGCGTATGCCGAGGAAAATAATGTGGCTTTCTTGCGGACAGTTTCCGGTATCTTCATGGTCCAGCTTGAGTCATTGCAGTTCAGTAAACTTCCTGAAAACAACAACTGTGCTATCTGTTATCCATTAGAAAGTGTCTATGCTGCAGGTAAAACTATGTCTTCAAACTCTGGTTATAACAAATCTATGTTGATTTTCGATAATTATTGATGGAATATGCCGTTCACATCCTTTTGTGTTAAGCTAAACATCTTAAGTAGCGTCATATTACTTGTTTCTTTTGCTGCTTGATGACCTCTTCAACATATAGCGCAGGAATTTTTCTTCTAGCTCGACTTCTTCCTCTTTTCATATCTTTACCTTTGATAATGAGTTTTATTTCTTTAGTAGGTACAATAACACTATTCTTAGGAGCTACTTTAGCTCTTGCTCAGAGAGATATTAAAAGAAGCTTAGCCTATTCTACAATGTCTCAATTGGGTTATATGATGTTAACTCTAGATATTCACCAGAACCTCAATTAGTTCTGCAGTTCTTCTGTTGTGATGCTTGCGTGGTAGCTTTATTTGATGGTTATGATCTGGATTTACATCTGTTACTGGTTATGTAACAGTTGAACTAAATTTCATTGTTTGCCTTTTGACATATTCAAGAATTGTATATTGGTAGTGCTGTGGTGCAGGTTTTTGTCATGGTGAAAACAACCGCATGTGAATATTCTCTAAATTTGACTGGCTGTTTGGTTTTGTTTGTCTTCCTAATGCTGTATCAGAACTGGGTTTTTCTTGTTCCAGATTACAGTTGTGAGTTATGTAAATATCTTCCTAATGTTGTATCTATTTAGCTTTCCATTAGAATGTTATTGGTTGTTTGACTTCTTATAATTGCAGAAACAAGCATTGGTGGTGGACATGGTGGAGCTGATCAAGATATGATAGTATGATGTACTGGTTGAGCAGGAAAGCTTATCTTCTGAATGTATGCCGAGGTATCTGAAGTTCTGAACTGTTCTGTCAAAACCATGTATTTTTCCCCTTTTTACTGCCATTTCTCATGTACTAAATTGCAAGAGAGGGTTGTAAGCTTTTCTCTACAATCTTTTGCTTAATTGTTCCCCACCTGGCCACTTCCCAACATGCTTCCTGTAAAATCTAGAGGTTTTGGTGTGAAGCGTATGCCTCCTGGCAGGGACGCGTGCGTGCTTATATAATCAACAATGTACAAGATACGGCAGGTGGTTTTAGGCTTGGCCCCTCATCCAAGCTATACACATTATCTACAAGAGATAAGCTCGCCTCTAACCACCTGCCTTGGATTACAAGGTGATACACACGCACACAAACACAATCGTGACATTGTCACGTTACAATACAACTTAAGCCTATCGTTTAACATCCTCCCTCAATCTAAACATGTCAAGGTTAAGATTGTTCTTGAAGGCTTGTAGTTGTCGAGCTTGTAAAGGCTTTGTGAAACCATCAGCAACCTGATCTCCAGTTGGTATAAACCTGATTTCCAAAAGCTTTCTTGCAACTCTTTCTCGAACAAAATGAAAGTCAATTTCTATGTGTTTTGTTCTTGCATGAAACACAGGATTCGCAGAAAGATATGTTGCTCCAAGGTTATCACACCATAGACAAGAGACTTGTGACCTTTCAACTCCTAGTTCATCAAGTAGGGTTTCTACCCACATTACCTCAGCAGTTGCATTTGCAAGTGACTTGTATTCTGCCTCTGTGCTGGATCTAGAAACAGTTGCTTGTTTCTTGGCATTCCAAGATACGAGATTAGAACCAAGAAAAACAGCAAACCCACCAGTAGATCTCCTGTCATCAGGACATCCTGCCCAGTCTGCATCAGAAAAGGCACTTACTGTGGTTGATGATGACTTACATATTTTCAGTCCTATTCCAGCACTTCCTTGGATATAGCGCAGTATTCTTTTAACAGCTGTCCAGTGCATGGAAGTGGGAGCATGCAAAAATTGACAGACCTTATTGACAGAGAAAGATATATCAGGTCTTGTCAAAGTAAGATATTGAAGTGCACCAAACAACACTTTTATACTTAGTTCCTTCTTCTGGACTTAACAGTTCCCCTTCATGTAAGGACAACTTTTCTGTAGTAGACAAAGGAGTGCTACAAGGTTTACACCCCTTCATGCCCACACGCCTCAGAATATCATTAGCATATTTCTCTTGAGTCAACAAAATCCCATTAGGTATCTTTTTTACCTCAATACCTAAGAAATAATGTAACTCTCCCAAATCCTTAAGTGCAAAATCATTTTTCAAATTTTTGAGTAAAGCTGAGGTGGCCTCTGGTGAGGAGCTAGCAACAATTATGTCATCTACATAAATGAGCATATAGATAATCACCTTCCCTTTCTGAAAGAAGAACAAGGAGGTGTCACCTTTGGAGGGCCGAAAACCAAGTTGCTGTAACTTTGTGCTCAACCTGGAGTACCAAGCTCTGGGTGCCTGTTTCAGACCATACAAAGCTTTGTCCAACTTACAAACATACTGAGGTTTAGTCTCATCGACAAAACTAGGTGGTTGCTTCATGTAAACCTCCTCCTCGAGAACGCCATGTAAGAACGCATTCTGAACATCCAGTTGGCGAAGACTCCATCCCCTGGTGACAGCAATAGACAAAACAAGTCTAATGGTGGCAGCTTTAACAACTGGACTAAATGTGTCCTCATAATCAATGCCATAACGTTGCTTGAAGCCTTTTGCAACTAGCCTAGCTTTGTATCTATCCAAAGTGCCATCCGAGTGTCTTTTAATTTTGTACACCCACTTACAGTCTATAATATTCCTCCCTGACTTTGGAGAAACTAAATGCCATGTTCTATTGTTCATAAGAGCATTATACTCTATTTCCATAGCACGCTGCCATTTTTTATCTCCTAGCGCTTCTGTCACACTTCTAGGTTCTTGAGCAACAACAAGATTTGCAAATTTAAAATTTTTATCATACCTGGCCGTCCCATCTTTGGGAACCAACGGCTTAAAAATACCTTTTTGGGACCATGTACTGGGGCGCACAGGAGCAGCAGCCACAGACGATCCACCAAGCGGGGGAGCGGGCCGATCCTCCTCGACTGAGGCGCGCGCCTGTGCAGGCGACAAGACAGACCGATCCGCCTCGGCTGTGGTGCGATCGGGCGTGGGATCGCGCACCCGCTCGGGCGACAAGGTAGGTTGGTGGACAGGCGACACACGCCCATGGGCCCGTCCGCCAGAGTCATCATGACGCGGAGATGCGGCGGTGCTAGGCGACACACCTGTGTCGGACCCACCAGGACACGTGCGGCACACAGAGCCGCCAGCAGTGGACCTGCCAGCCGAGGAAGATCACAAATCAGCGCCTGCTGTCACAGGGGCGCAGGATCCCGCGCCGCCAGATCTCTCGGGATCGGCAGCCGCAGCAAGATCGTCCTCGTGTTCTGCGCTGGTCAGACTTGGACTGATGTGCTGCATAAAATCATGATGCAAATTGCCATTTTCTGTCACATTTTTTTCACTGTTTCCTGCAGCATCATGAATATGATTAGTGGCACCATTAACCATATGATCAACACTATTACCCCCCTATCAGTAGGATTCAAAAGCTCCGGTGATAACAAGAGGATTTCGGCTCTCAACCGTGCACCCGCATTAGGATGCAAGGTGGAAAAGGGAAAGATGTTTTCATCAAATACCACATCTCTGGAGATATAGACTCTGCCGGTAGATATATCTAGGCATTTGTACCCCTTGTGAAGATTACTGTATCCTAGGAAAGCACACTGTTTGGATCTAAATTGGAGCTTATGTGTATTGTAGGGCCTAAGATTCGGCCAACAAGCACAACCAAATATGCGTAGAGAAGAATAATTTGGTGTTTCACCAAACAATCGAGTGAGTGGAGTCTCAAAGTTTATGACTTTGCTTGGCATCCTATTGATTAAATAGGTAGCAGCAATAAATGCCTCATCCCAAAATTTCAAGGGCATGGAGGCTTGAGCAAGTAAGGATAGACCAACTTCAACGATGTGACGGTGTTTACGTTCAGCTGACCCGTTTTGCTGATGAGCATGAGGGCAGGAGACATGATGAGAAATTCCTATTTTGGTAAAGAAGGAATTCAACTTTTCGTACTCCCCTCCCCAATCTGTTTGGAGAGCTAGGATTTTGCGATCAAATTGTCTTTCAACAAGATTTTGAAAGTCATGAAATTTTTAAAAAACTTCAGACTTATGTTTGATAAGGTAGATCCATGTGAATTTACTGAAATCGTCTATAAAACTCACATAGTATTTCTTTCTTCCTACAGTTTCAACGGCAGGACCCCACACATCAGAAAAGATAAGTTCTAAAGGAAATTTTGATTCACTCATAGATTGAGGATATGGTAGCTGGTGACTTTTGCCCTTTTGGCATGCGTCACATACAAATTTATTTTCATCATTGCTAGCACACGGGAGCTTATTCTCACTAATGATCTTCCTAACAACAGTGGAAGATGGGTGACCTAAACGTAGGTGCCACCAGTCCGAAGATGGCTTGGTGACACTTAGCACATGCTTCGTGACGTTTCTCCCGATGTGTTTGACAGGATAGAGACCTCTCCTACCCCTGCCGCGAAGTAGAACCCTCTTCGTTTCCAGATCCTTGACAAGAAAAAAATGAGGGTGAATTTCAACGAAAGTGTCATTATCAAGGGCAAGTTTACTTGCGGAGATCAAACTTTTAGTGGCCTCCGGAACGTGAAGAACATCATTTAGGTGAAGATCACGATCTGGGGTATAAATAGTTGTATGACCAATATGATTAATCGCCATACCTGAACCGTTGGCTGTGTGAATTTGCTCGTTGCCGGTGTACCTCTCCCGGACCGTGAGCTTCTCCAAGTCACCGGTGATATGGTCAGTTGCACCACTGTCCATATACCAGTTTGTGTCTATGCCGTACTGGGGAGCATCAATATTTGCCGAGCGCTCTTCCCCTCCCTGGTAAGAGGAGTCGTAGCGCTTCCAGCACTTCCACGCCACGTGCCCAACTTTGCGGAGTTGTTGTTGAAGCCGCCGCCATTTCCTCCTGGGTTGCCACGGCCGCCACCGCTGTTGGGCTTGTTGTTGAAGTTCCGGCCGCGGTCACCACCGCCGCCGCCTTGCTTGTTGTTGTTGAAGACGCGACCGCGGTCACCACCGCCGCCGCCGTTGCCGTTCTGCTTGTTGTTGGAGTTGTTGAAGCGCCCACGTGACACAGCATTGGCGGAGGATTGGGAGGCTCCCCCGCGAAGATTCATACGCGTCTCGAAGCTCAGCAGCTGTGAGTACAGCTCCGGGACAGTCACAGGTTCGACCCGTGAGCACATGGCAGATACCACGGGGTCAAACTCCTCCTCCAGCCCAGCAAGGATCTGCGAAACCACATCTTCCTCGTCCACCTTTTTCCCCGAGGCAACTAACTCATCACAAAGGGTTCTGATCTTACCAACATACTCTGTAATGGTGGAGTTGCCCTTCTGAAGATTCGCCAGTGCGATCCTGACGTTGACAGACCGCGCTCGGGTATGCGAGGTGAGCATCCCCTGCACGGTGTTCCACAACTCTGCTGCGGTGTGGCAAGTCGCCACTTGAATAGCCATCTCACGTGGTAGCGTAGTCAACAGGTAAGAGAAAACCTGCTGATCGCGAGCGTACCAGGTGCCGAACTCAGGGTTGGGGGCCTTCGACTTGGTCTTGCCGTCGTCGCTGGTGACCTCGATCTGCATGGGCGGCACCTCCTGCTCCAGATCGAGGAAGCCCGCCATCTGCGCCCCCCTGATGGCAGAGAGGACGGTGGCGCGCCAGAGGGCTTTGTTCCCTCTCGAGAGCTTCTCTGTGGCGATGTGTGCAAAGGGAGATGAGGGGAACGTATTTGCGGATGAGCTCGCCATGGATGAATCCGAGGTAGGCTCTGATTACCATGTAAAATCTAGAGGTTTTGGTGTGAAGCGTATGCCTCCTGGCAGGGACGCGTGCGTGCTTATATAATCAACAATGTACAAGATACGGCAGGTGGTTTTAGGCTTGGCCCCTCATCCAAGCTATACACATTATCTACAAGAGATAGGCTCGCCTCTAACCACCTGCCTTGGATTACAAGATGATACACACGCACACAAACACAATCGTGACATTGTCACGTTACAATACAACTTAAGCTTATCGTTTAACACTTCCATGGCAGGCTGCGTCGTGTTTCTTTTCTCCATGGCCTGCTTCCTCACCCCTTCCTCAGCAGCTCTCCATTCTCTTCCTCATGCCTCCAGCCACTTACATTCTCTTTTATTTGCTGATGTTTTAGCCCCTCCACTGGATATGCTCTTCGCTCGCCTCTCCCTTCCATCCAGCTGCATTGCTTTCAGTTTACCTCCTCCTTGGTACTCCCCAAATCCCCTCTAGTAGTGCTGTTTTTCTCCCCCTAGCTCCTCAGATGACTGATGACTTTATGCCTTTCCCCCTTCTGTTCAAAATTTCTTTCCTACTCGGTCATAGATTATAGTGGTGTCATGTTAAGTGGTAGCAGAATGAAATACATCCTGTTTCATGTTTTTCTTTTTGTTATAATTTTGCCACTTCCTACATTGCCTTTGATTATTTTTTTGTGGTTATGGATCCATCAGGTCGTAGTGTGATTTATATGTTCTTCTCCGTGCCAGTGACTGACAACTAACTTTACCTGAGCATACTAAATTTATATGAGCTTATCACAATGCCATTTCAGATTATATTGCTGCTTATTTTGGATCATTGTGATACCTAGTGAACTAATTATTGTAACAAAATTTTGAAGAGCATGCCTTCGTGAAATGTTGTACCACTGTTTATCGTTCTACTTGCAGTTAAGTATTGCTGATTTGTGGACACTTATTGTAGTTTTAGGCCGTTTGCTTAAATATTGTCTCAGCACCTCTCATTGTTAGTTGCATATGCAATCGGAGTCATACAAAATCAGCTCAATGGTATAAAACTTTAACGGCTTTTCCATGAATGCATGATACAAATTTAGTTTGATTGATGCAGTCGTTGCCCTGCTGGTATCTAGAGTTACGTTCTGGTGGCTGAGATGCAGAAGGGGGCAAGGGGCTTGTTTGCTGCGACCCACAAGGAAAATTTGCCCTCTATTTAGGATGCACTAGTCAGCTGTGAAATGGACTTGTAGGAATTAGTTGCTCATTTTGATCAACCCGGTTTATATCTAATTTCTGTAGTCAATTGGCCAACTGGGCATGAAGACATAATGAGCTTGCTATGATTAATTAGTACCTTTCATCTGATCTTGCTTGCATTTTGTGTGTTCTCATATTTTCACTGTTATCTTTTGATTGTGTTCCATGTTATATTAGGTCAGATGCCCCATTTAGTGTGTTTGTTTTTTACCTGGTTCTACTACTGAGTGTTGAGTTCTTTTGCTTTCCCTGAGATTCAGGAAAGGCTTGGATAAGATTGCTAAGGCTTGGAGTACGAAATAAACATGCCACTTTGAGATATGCAAAATTTCACACAAGTGGTGCGCCGACACGCGAAACTCATTTTATTGATTGCTTCGGCAATCACTGCCATTCAACATCATATGATCCCATGATCTACATGTTCAGATCTTTATTTTGAAGGTCACTTGGCGTTAGTTATTGCCCCACCTCTTATTGCACTCAGCTATACAATCCGCAACACTTTATGCATCTGCAAAATAGCCAAGACGAGCACAAGATCCTCAGACCAGATGGTGATCCTTCTGTGTAACAATAGAAAAAAGAGAGCATATTGCCTCGATGTTCAGGAAAATTCATCTACAAACAGAGCAAATGCAATGCAATTATACAAGTAAGGTGGTCTGTTGGTCTTATAGGTCGGCCCCACCGACTGGTCGCAAAACGGAGTCCGTACTGCAGACCATGATGCATGCGGCGTGGGCGTCCTTCTTGTCGACGCCGTCGCAGTTGCCGGCGGAGTCGACGTTGCAGAGCCACCAAGAGGCTGTGCCTGCACCCATCATGGCACTGCTTGTAACAGTCGCAGAAGGACATGGCGGCCACCTGCTGCTTGGATGGCACTGACATGATCTGGAGCTTGATGCACAGGGCGGCAATGGTGGCCACCCTCTTCTTCACTTCCATCTCCTCTCCTTTCCTCGGACAAGCTATGACAAGAGAAGAGGAAGGGAACTGCTGTGGGAGTTCTCAGGTGACTGGTGGCTCTTCTACTCAGTCAAGAGTGTGGCCTCTTACATATTGGAGTTCCAAGGGCAATATTGACATTTGACCTGGATAATTTTTAGTGTAACACGAAAAAGTATTTCAGTATTTTCTAGCACATCAAATGATCCACAATTTCAGGTTTGGTTGTTTTGTATCAATTTCCATGTTTGGTTGTTCAATTTCCTGAAAATAACCTTGGATCTTAAACCGATTAGACAAGCGCATGCTACTCATCTTTCTATTTTCCGTGTGAAGAGGCCTGTGTTGATGTTGAAAGAAAACTGAATGCAGTTTTCATCTGTATATTTTCCTTGTTTGCCTGGAAAGACACCTCCTTTGATATGAATTTGCACAATTCTCTTTTTCTTTAACAAAAAATACATCTATTCAGTAGCAATGCCACTGGGATAGTTTTAAATTTTTGAGATATGGTGAAGGCTTCGGTGTGTTGGCTAATGTTTGAATTTAAATTATTTGATGAGTTAAATATACAGATGATATATACATGGGGGTGTGTTCTTCAGTGTGTTGGGTCTTGGGTGTGTGATTGTCGTTGTCGTTAACAAACTAAGTATGATACAGGGACATGTTGTTTTGCTCCTCTTGACATGGGGATGGGGTGAACGAATCTCGCACAGTAGAATCTTCTCTTTTGGTTAGTCTGGTAGATATGGAAACTGCCTGTAAGTTGTATTTTTTTTTACTGAAATGTAACTATACATATGAATATATCTAGTGTTGGGGAGTTTGCTTACATATTTTCTTAGCATATCTCTCATTGTTATTTTTTTACATTGTCATTGTGTAATCAGATTTTTCTTCTTTCCTACTCCAAAGAGCGCATTATATGCCCACTGATCATTTAGCCTCTATTGGAACAGATATTGCCAAAAACTCCCAAGTTGAAGGTGTGCCTCAAATTACCTTTGTTCTCTGTTTCTAATGTGAGTCTTGTCTAATTACTTTGGTGATTTCAAGCCAGAACTTTTGGCACAATTTTCAACATGGTGTAGCTAATGTTTACTGCTTGAGCCATTCAAAATCTACAGATATGACTTCAATGGCTATCCATGAATGTGTTGTACAAATTGGTTGACTGATGCCATGATTGCCCTCCAGGTATCTAGAGTTACGGCCAAGATGCAGAAGTGGCTTGTTCGCCTGCTTCGATTAGTTGGTACCTTTCAATTGATCTTGCTTGCTTTCATTATGTATGTGTTCATCTTTTCACTGTTTTCTTTGATTCTGCATCGGATTTCTATTTAGGCCCCATTTTCTGCGTTTGTTCTTGGTGAATGTTTATCTGGTTCTCACTGATGAATTTCAAATTATTTTGCTTTCGTTAACATTCAGGCAAGGCTTGGATGAGTTTGCTGTATTAATCAGTACTTTTCGGTTGATCTTGCTTGCCTGCATGCTGTGTCTGTTCATATTTTCACTGTTTCTGTGTTGCATCTGGTGGGGAGAATTCCCCGTCAGATTTATGCTTATGTCACATCTTGCGTTTTTATTTTTGTGAGTTGCTTGCTTTCACTGGGATTCAGGGACGGCTCGGATGCGTGTTTGAATTCTTGTAGCATGTGTTAACTTCTTACGAAATAAATATGCCACTTTGAGATTTGCAAAAAAATTCAGACAAGTGGCACCGACGCACGGGGAACACATTTTATTGATTGGTTCAGCTGTGACAGACGTTCAACATCATATGATCCCATGATCCACAGTTTCTTCAGCTCTTTATTTTGAAGGTTACTTGGCGTTAATTATTGCCCCCACCTCTTGTTGCACTCCGCTATACAATCCGCAACACCTTGTGCATCTGCAAAATCATCAAGACGAGCACAAGATCATCAGAACAGATGGTGATTTTTTTCATGTCAACAGAAAAAAGAGAGCAGACATCAATGGTCATGAGAAATTCATCTATAAACGAAGCAAATGCAATGCAAGTAAGGGGTCCGTCGTCTTACAGGTTGGTGCCATCACCGGTGGGCCGCAGACGGAGTCCGTGCTGCAGACCATGATGCACGCGGCAAGGGCGTCCTCCCTGTCGCCGACGTCGCAGTTGCCAGCACAGTTGACGTTGCAGAGCCACCAAGGGACGCTCTGCCTGCACCCGGGGTAGCACTGCCGGTAACAGTCGCAGAAGGACATGGTGGCCACCCTCTGCTGGGATGGCACTGACATGATGAGGAGCATGCAAAGGGCGGCAATGGTGGCCGCCCTCTTCTTCGCCTCCATCTCCTCTCCTTCGTCGGCCGAGCAGAGAAGAGAAAGGGAACTGATGTGGAAGTTTTCAGGTGACTGGTGGAGTGGTGGTTCTCTTAACCTGTTAAGAGTGTCAAGTCTCTTATATATTGGAGTTCTGAGGGCAATATCGACATTTGACCTGGATAGATTGTAGTGTAACGCAACAAAGTACTTTAGTATTTTCCAGCAAATCAAATGACCCACAATTTCAGGTCTGGTTGTTTTGTAGCCAGTTTTGCCATGGTTTTAATTTCCTCAGCAAGATGGTGCCTACTGCCAATTACTAGCCCCTAGTGGAGCACCTGAAATAACCTTGGATCTTAAGCAGATTAGACAAGCTCATGCTGCCCATCTTTCTATTTTCCCTGTGAAGAGACCTGTGCTGATGTAGACAGAAAACCGAATGCAGTGAGTAGCAGTTTTCATACAATTGCCGACTCAATTAGTAGTAGTGATGTAGTGAGGGAGAGATTGCTATTTTAAGTGCCTGGATATGTGAACTCTCTGTCAGGTGGAGATTTTTTTGATGTAGACAGAAAACGGAATTCAGCCTCTAGATTAATTGTGCTGATGTAGACCTACTCCCTCAATCCCATAATATAAGAGTGTTTTCATACAATGCTCTTTAGTAGTAGTGAGGGAGAGATTTGCTATTTTAAGTGCCTGGAAATGTGGACTGTGTGCCTGGAAAGACATCCCCTATGAACTGAATTTGCACAATTCTCTTTTTCTTCAACAAAATTTGCATACGTTCAGTAGCAATGCCACTGTGATAGTTTATTTCTTTTTTGAAATATGTTGAAGGCTTTTCTCAGTTGGCTAATGTTTGAATTTGAATTCTTTGATGAGTTAAACATACAAATGTATACACGGGCATGTGTGCTTCAGCGTGTTGGGTGTGTGACTATATTGTCGTCGTTAAGAAACTATGTATGCTACGGGACATGTTGTGTTGCTCCTCTCGACATGCTCGGGAATGGGGTGGATGAATCTCGCCAGTGGAATCTTCTCTTTTGATTGGTCTGGTAGATACGAGAAATTGCTTGTAAGTTCTATTTCTTTTTACTGAAATGTAACTACAAATGAATATATCTAGTGTTAGGCAGTTTTCTTCATATTTTCTTAACTTAAGTCTCATTTCTAGCATATGGCATTGGTTATTGTTTAATCCAAACTGTATGTAGCTTTCTTTGTGACAATCTAATTTCTCAAATTTTGGTATGTAGGTTTTTAGCATTAAATATTTAACACATGATCAAATTGGACTTTGATTCACCGTTAATATTGCTTTCTTCATGAATTATACTTTTTACGGAAATAGTATTACATACCATTGGAAGTAGTGGTCAAAGTGTTGTTTTTGATGCTGTGTAGGGCAACAAGTGACATCTGTTTTGGACCGAAGGAAGTAGTGGTCAAAGTATTGTTTTTGATCCTGTAGTTGATGCTTCTACTTGTATGAATTGTATTAAATTCGACTTGGTAGCAACTTGCTATCTTGTGTATTTCTAAAAGGTATTGCCGGTGAGCTAGAAACCAGATTTTTCTGCTTTCCTACTCCATAAACGCATTATATGCCTATTGATCGTTTACTCTCTATTGGCACGAGATGTTGCCAAAAACTTCCAAGTTAAAGGTGTGCCTCAAATTACCTATTACCGATTACCTATAATTCTGTGGTGATTTCACGTCGGAGCTTTTGGCACAATTTTCAAGATTGTTTAGCTAATCTTTACTGTTTGGGCGATACAAATAAACAGATATGACTTTAACAGCTTTCCATGAATGTCTTGTACAGATTGGTTTGACTGATGCCATGATTTCCCTGCAGGTATCTAGAGTTACGTTCCGGTGTTCAAGATGCAGAAGTCGCTTGTTTGCTTGCTTCTGTTAATCAGTTAGTACTCCGTGCCTTTCAATTGATCTTGCTTGCCTTCATTACGTATGAGTTCATCATTTCACTGTTTTCTTTTATTCTGCATCAGGTTTCTATTTAGGCCCTGTTTTCTGCGTTTGTTCTTGGTGATTGTTTATTTGGTTTTCACTGATGAATTTTGAATTATTTGCTTTCGTTAACATTCAGGCAAGTCTTGAATGAGTTTGCTAATGTTTGTATTTTTTTGACGTGTTAACCTTATATGTCACTTATTCCTCTTAATAAGAAGATAAATAGTTTGCTCTTGCCATCTGGACAGAGAAAAGTAATATTGTAGATGAATCAAAATAAGCAGGGTTTGCACATGCATCGATAATCTTAAGATTGGCAAATTTTCACACAAGTGATGCACCAAAGCGAAGCACATTTTATTGACTGATGCAGCAACCACAGCTGTTCGACATCATATTTTTATGATCCCATGACCGACCTGCTCGCAGCCCTTCAAGGTTAGTTGGCGCCACCCGCCACCCACATATCGTGGCAGACATTCCTGCAAACCTCAACATCTGCAAAATAGTCCAAGATCATCAGAACAGGCGGTTCCTTTTCCCTCAGTGAAAAGAACACATTCTATCAATATATCCCCCACAAAAGAAAATATTCTACCACTGTACATGATAATTCATACATAAACAGTGCAAACGCATCCATACAGTTTGTGTGAAAAAACACATATTCTATCGATGCAAGACAGGTGGTTAGTGTCTTACCGACTGACGGCCCTGGCTGGTCACAGATGGAGTCCATGTCGCAGGCGATCAAGCAGGAGGCAAGGCGATCAATGGCGTCGGGGCAGCGACCAGCACACTTGACCTTGCAGAACAACGGCGAGATCCTATCCTTGCACCCAGGGTAGCAGTGCTGGTAGCACATGCAGTTGACTCCAGAGGGCTGCTGATGGGATGGCTTTGGCTGCGCGAGGAGAAGGAGCATGCACAGGGCGGCAATGGCGGCCGCTCTATTCTTCCCCTCCATCTCCTTGGCCTCACACTCACTGTCGTAGTGTAGAAGAGAAGAGAACTCCTGTGGTGAGTGGTGGCTCTGTCATTCAGCCAGAGTGTGGGATCTTATATATTGGAGTTCTGAGGGCAATACTGACATTTCACCAGATAATTCGTAATGGAGCCGAGATTAGTATTTCACTATTTTGCAGCAAATCAAATAACCACAGTTTCAAGTTGGAGTGTCCTGTAGCCAATTTTGCCGTAGTATTCATTTCTCTGAATGAGATGGGACTTTGCCTACTGTCACTTAATTACTAGCCCCTAGTGATAGTGGTGCACCTGATAATAACCATGGATCTTAAACTGGTTAGACAACCACATGGTGCTCACCTTATGAGTTGTGAAGCTGCCTGTGTTGATACAGAAAGAAAACTGAATGCAATTCTATACAATGCGTTTTATATAAGGGATAGCGTACCGGTGCAAAGTTCCTGTTTATACGATTCTATACAGCTGCATGCAGGGAGATCAATCAGAGTTCATTGGCAGCTTACAAGCTTCTGAATGTAATTACAATGGAGTAGTCCACGCAAGAAGAAAAAAGCCCAGACAAGCCATTTTGAAGCTGCCTGTGCTGTTTTAGAAAGAAAACCGAATGCGGTTTTCACAAATTGATGTTTATATGGGATGACACGTACCACTGGAAATTGTTGTACATATATTTAATCACTTGCTGTTCAGTAGTAGTAGTAAGGGACAGATTGCTACTTTAAGTGGCTGGAGATGTGAAATATCTCCTATAGACTGAATTTGCATAATTCTCTTTTCCTTTAACAAAATTTGCATCTATTCAGTAGCTTGCTACGATACAGTACTGGGACAGTTGGCCATCTTCTTCGTTGAGATATCATACAGACGATTAGTTAAACATACAGATGATGTATAAGCGGGCGTGTGTGCTTCAATGTGTGGTGTGTGTGTGTATGGTCGTCATAAAAATCTATGCAAGATACAGGGACATGTTGTGTTGCTCCAGTCGATATGGTTGGTAATGTGGTGAATGAATCTCGCACGGTGGAATCTTCTCTTTTGATTTGTCTGGTAGCTATGTGAAACTGCCAGATGTAAATATTTTTTTCTTGTAATTTAACATCCGAAAATACCTAGTAATTGTGGTGAATGAATCTCACACGGTGAAATTAACTGAAGTTGTAATTTTTTATACTGAAATGTAACTACACTACACATATGAATATATCTAGTGTTATGCAGTTTGCTCACACATTTTCTTTGCACATCTCTCATTGTGCCTATAACTTGCATATGTCGTTGGCCATTGTCTGATCTAAACTGTATGTAGCTTTGCTTTGTGGCAGTTTAAATTTTGGTCATGGTAGATTTGTAGCACTTCATATTAAACACATGATCAAAATGGTATGACTAAATTCACCATTAATACCGCCTTCATCACAAATTGCAATTTTTACCAACATATTACTTGTAACCAGAAGTAGTGGTCAACATATTGTTTTTTTTTCTTGCTATGTAGAGTGAAAAATGACATCTGGTTTGGTCTAAAGGAAGTCTATCTGTTAATAAGCTGATGCACATATTGTTTTTTTCTCGAGAAATCACATTGGAGCTTCTCACACAATTTCCAATATGGTTTAGCTAGTGTTTACTGTTTGAACCATACAAAATATTGAGATTTAAATTCAACAATTTCCATAACTGCCTTGTACAAATTGGTTTGACTGACGCTACGATTGCCTTGCAGGTATCCAGAGTTGTGTCTGGTGGCGATATGCAGAAGTGGCTTGTTCGCTTGCTTCGGTTAGTTAATTAATACCTTTCAATTGATCTTGCTTGCTTGAATTATGTATGTGTTCATCTGTTCACTGTTTTCTTTTGCTTCAGGCGTGGGGAATATTCTGCGTCACTTTTCTACTTATGTCCCATTTTGTGTGTTTGTTCTTGGTGAATGCTTATCTCTGGTTCTCAGTGATGAATTTCGAATTATTTTACTTCCGTTTACATTCAGTCAAGGATCGGATGAGTTTGCTCATGTTTGTATTCTTTTACGTGTTAACCTATCACAAGAAGATAAAATAGTTTGCTACTGTCATCTGGACAGATAAAGGAAAAATCGTAGCGAATGAAACTAGCAGGGATTAGTCACATGCATCGATAACAGTCTTTATTTTAAGATTTGCAAATTTTCTCACAAGTGATGCACCAAAGCGAAACACATTTTATTGACTGGTGCAGAAATCAGAGCCATTTTATTGACTGATTGTGATCCCATGACCGACCGGCTCTTGGCTCTTCAAGCTTAGTTGGCGCCCAAGCACCAATGCTTACAAGCCTCAGCATCTGCAAAAAGGGCCAAGATCATCAGAACAGATGATTCCTTTTCCCTTTGTGAAAAGAAAACATATTCTATCAATGTAAGGAGGAGGAGCATGAGGAGGAGGAGCATGCACAGGGTGGCAACAGCGGCCGCTCTCTTCTTCGCCTCCATCTCCTTGGCCTCACAATCGTACGGGAGAAGAGAACTCCTGTGGTGTGTGGTGGGTTGGTGGCTCTGCCATTCAGCTAGAGTGAGGGCCCTTATATATTGGAGGTCCGAGGGCAATATCGACATTGGCACGGATAATTCGTAATGGGACCAATAGCATTTCACTATTTTCCAGCAAATCAAAGGACCGTAATCCAAAGTTGGAATGTCAGTGATGTTCTCCGAATCCTGGGCATAACAGAGGTGGACTGCATAGGCGACTACTGATTGTTTTTCCATGCTCACAAGCTGAATGTTGTTCAATGTATCACACTTGCTGACCGAGGAGGTGATTCCTTGCAGGATGACCGTAAAACCTTCATGCTCAATTTGCATGCGACGCCTTGGCCAGTCAATGAGCATAGGGCTGTGATATTCCAGCCAGTCCATGCCCAAAATGACATCGTAACAACCCAATGGCAATAACCTGAAATTGGTGGTAAACACCTTGCCCTGTGAGTACCAAGAACACCCCAACACTTCTTGGCTGCACCATAGCTCGGATCCATTTGCTACTGCCACTTTCACGGGACGCGGCATATCCTGAATTCCTCGCAGCTTGGACTGCAACCGTTGGGACACGAATGATGCAGAGCTACCCGAGTCGACTAACATCAATACTTCTTGCCCGTGAAGCCACCCGTGCAGCTGGAGACATGTGGGCGCATCTGTACCCGACACTGCTTGCAAAGACAGTTGCCAAACCTGCTCTTGTGCATCGTTCTGATCTTCATTTACTAGACGCGGAACTAGATGTTCATCGGACGCCTCCAGGCTGAACAAACTGAGCATCTCCTCAATTACGTGCAGCTTGACTGTCGGGGGACACACATGATCATGCCCCCACCGCTCTCCACACTCGAAACAGAGCCCCTTGGCATGACCAAAGTTGTGAAGGGCAGTGAGTTTAGACGTGTCACTGTTGGCTCGAGCTGCATCTGTTCCCTGGCGATCCTCCGCTGCAGTATGTGCGGCTGGTGCCCGCGCTGGTGGTGGCGGCAACGGTAATGGCGTTGGTTGCCGCGCGCGGCCAGGTAACCCAGAGCCTTCCAGCTGGCTGTACCACGGCCCTTTGTGGCCCTCAGCCACTTCCTCTTGCAAGACAGCCAGTGCACAAGCTGTGTCCAGATCCTTGGGATGCTGAACCATAACCACGGCACGGATATCTGCCCGCAGGCCCTCCACGAACCTCGTCAGAAAATACAAGGGATGTACAACATCAGAATAAGAGATAAGGTGATTCATTAAATTTTCAAACTGCTCAATGTAATCGGAAACAGAACTAGTCTGGCGAAGCGCATAAAATTGCCCAATCAACAGCTGATGTCGATCTCGCCCAAAACGAGAACAAAGCAGATTGCAAAATGCATCCCAATCGAGCTCGCCGATCTTTGGCTGAACCGACTGCAACCAAATCGCCGCGGGGCCAGTGAAATGCAGAGTAGACATGGGAATGAAATAGAATGGTTGGACTTGGAACATCGTGAAGTACTGCTCGCACATAGTTCTCCAGATTTTGGGATTCTCGCCGAAGAACTGGGGAAATGAGACTGATGGAGTTGTATGGCCTAGCCCGCCATGCACTGTCCCTGGGCGAGGCAGGGGCCTAGTGCTGACTCAAGTAGACGTGCTTGGGGTAGGAATTGTGGCGTACCATTGGTCGGAGAGGTCGCCGACGGGGTGCCACCCGCCGACGGACCGCCCCGGTGCTGATAAGGACCGCCGTGGCCATCGGGCCCGTGGATCTCGTCGCCGGGCATCCGATCGGACAGATCCACCGCGCGCGATCCACCCCTGGATGTTGTTGCTGCCGGTAGCCGCTTGGCTTGCAGTGCCCCGACCGCTTCCTGGAGTTTGGAGTTGCGGTCCTCCAGATCGGGCTTCCACGCGGAGAGCTCTTCGACTTGCGCCGCCTGGGTGTCGATGCGGCCCGCGAGCTGCTTGATGTCGGCGCGGGTGTCGTCGCTCGCCTTGGTCAAGTTCTCCACCATCTTGTCGAGGTAGGACTTGAGCGCTGGATCCATGGCGGCCAGGAGTCGTAGACAATCGGCTGCCTGCTTGCGCGTCTCCAACGCGGGGAAGAGGGGCAGGCTGGCGTTTGATACCACGTGTTAGGTACCCACTACTACTCTTTCATACATCAATGGAGGAATTGAGTATGGTGGCGATTACAGGAGAGCTCGAGAAAGGAGAAGAAGTACTGAGGGAAAAGATACACGCTACAGCCGCTGCCGGTTCATTCTGATCCAAGCCAGGATGACTAAACACACACGCTACGCTTGCTTATATCAGTCACTCGCGGGTTCCCCTGGGCCGAACATGTAAGATGCCCACTGAGGCCCAGTGAACCTGTGGCATGGCCTTCTCTCTCTCTCTTGGGCCTCTCAGGCGTCACGCAGGCCTTCGTCAGCCCAGGTGTGGGGAGGCTGCTGACAAAATCCCGGCATATGTTACACAAACCCTTGTCACAAATCATCTAAATCGCGTGCTCTCTGAAAAAATGAGCCTCCTGCCGGCACAAACAACTGAACTGAAGTATATTTAATCCTAGCAAAAAAAAACCTGTACACTTAAATTTGTTTCAGACGAAATGGAAATTTGCCTAGAAAAGGAGAGAATCTGCTTCCACCCGTGCACACTTGAAAAATTAGCCTCCTTGTGGCACAAGATTGCTCGACCTCTTGTGACATCATACCATCCCATGACCGACCGGCTCTTCGAATCTTCATTACTTATTTAAAGATGCAGAAGCTCTACAAATCTTTGTTAGTTGGCGTGTCCATGGCCACCCCACCTCTTTTTGCACTCATTGTTACAAGCCACAACGTCAGCTCGATCTACAAAACAACAATGCAAGCACAAGCCCCCCCTGGCCCCAACATAGCTCCGCCACTGTTTTTGAAGCTGCCTGTGCTGATGTAGAAACAAAACCGAATGCAGCTTCCATACAATGTTGTTTATATGGATGGCACATACCAGTGTTTTTTTTTTGTATATATGCTTTTTTCTAGAAAACTTCCGTCTAGTCATTCTCAAGGTAGTACAAAAAACGGTAGTTGAATCGCCAATGAACGAACAATGAAAAGACTCGCTCAAAAAATAAAGAGCATTGTGTATATATGCTTAATCACTTGTTGTCTAGTAGTAGTAAGGGCAAAGGGAGAGGATTTGAAGCACTCAGGTGCTCCACCCCCGATATGTGTATTAATTAAAAAAAACAAACCAAATCTAAAATTTTGGAATATCAAACCGGGGTGCCTAATTTACTCCCGTGTGAAGTTTCGTGAAAAGAATATCAGGAAATATATTCTCAGTAAAAAGACAAAAAAAATCTTATGTATAGAGAAAATTGTTTCGTTGGATCGTATGTCAGACTGTCTTTTTTTTCGTCACGGATAAGTTTTGTGATATTTTTCTACGATACATAATTTTTTTGAAGTCACGGATAAGTTTTCTGATATTTTTTGAAGTCACGGATAAGTTTTCTGATATTTTTCGCACCATGTTTGATATCCCCAAAATTCAGTATTTTTTAAAAGTCGGGGTATTTTTTAATTTTAATATTCATTGGGTGGGGGGGGGGGGGGGGGGTTGGAGCACCCAAGAGCTCGTGTGTATTTTCCTAAGGGAAAATTGCTACTTTAAGTGCCTGCATATGCGAAGTATCTGTCTGGAAAGACATCTCCTATAAATTGAATTTGCAACTATACTCTTTTATTTAAAACAAATTTTGCATATTCTCAGTGGAAATGCTACTTTTCTTATTCGTTTTTCAGATATGATTAATGCTTTGGCGAGTTGGCTAATGTTTGAATTTGAATTCTTTGATGACTCCATTAAAAAAAATTCTTCGATGAGTTGGACGTATAGATGATGATATATGGGCACGTGTCCTTCACTGTGTCAGGTATTTCATTATGGTGGTCCCTAAAAATCTGCAAAAGGGGACATGGTGTGTTGCTCCTCTCAACATGCTCATGGATGGGGTGAATGAATGTCGCACGGTAGAATTTTCTCTTTTAATTGGTTATTAGGTACATATGTGAAACTGCTTGTAGGATGTAAATGTATTTTTCTTATTGAAATGTAACTGCACCTACGAATCTATTATTTAGGAAAAATATTTTTTTTCTATTCCCTGCTTATTGCGAGGAACATGGAGTTGCCACGTACACATTTGTTATGATGGGCCCAACTCAACAGGTTGAACGCATTTTATTTCCAGTTCTCCACCCCTTTTTATTATACTTTATTAAGTTTTTTCTATGTTTTCATTATTTGTTTTATATTTCAATTTCCTTTTCCCACTTTTATGTTATTTTAACCTTATTTGTATATTTATTTTGTATTTTATTTTCCTTAAGCTTTATCACTTTCACCTTTTTAGTTTGTTATTTGATTTTAAATTATTTACTTATCTTTAAAGACTCTATTTATCATTTTTACTCTTCCATTTATTTATGGTAAATACATGAATATATTCTTGACAGTCAACACTTCTTTTCAAATATGTGAACTTTTATTTTGTGAGAACATTTTTTTGATAGTCATGGATATTTTTTTTAAAATGTATGAAAAAGTCACCAAGTATTACTCTAAAAGGTATGTTTATCTATGGCACGGGATAGTTCATGACTCTATAGGAACATTTGCACGTGTAGGGTCAATATTTTATTAAATGTGCATGGACATTTCTTATTTGTGGTATATGCATTAACATTTTTTCTACGATACATAATTTTTTTGAAGTCATGAATATGTTCATTTTCGTTTTATTTGCTCACTTGTATTTATATTTATGTTTCTATTGTTTATATATATGCTTAGATTTGAGTAAAGCAAATTAGAGGTCGTAATCATATTTCAGAGGTTCTATATATGTTAGTCCTAATTCTGTGAAAATGCACATCTAAATTCCAATTTTCATCGGAGGTCCTATAGTGTCTAGAACTATCAGTGATTATGAATACAACATCTGAGTGCTATACCAGGCTGAGTGGACTTGCTTAGATTTATGGATACAACATCTATGGACCTTCAGGCCCACACCACTAAGCATCAAAGAAGAAACTTGGAGGAGATGAACATAGACACACTATACCGGATAGGCTATTACGAGAGATATGTGTCTTGCAACTGCACCAGACTGGTCGGTGGGGAGCACTTGGAGGATAGATTTCCTTATTTGCCGATCTAGTCTGCCTATATAAAGCCAGAGGACACTTGCGGGGAGGGCCGGATTCATCTTGGCAATTGTAACTTGTAACTGTTAGGTTGATCTCTTTCCCGTTCGAACCCAACGGGTCGAACGGGCCCCTGACTCGCGCCCTGATCGGGGGCGCCCAACCAAACCATGGTTGATGGGCCCCTATGACCCGCGCTATATAAATAGGGGTGGGGGCCAGGGCACAACTTACGAGGTTAATCGCTGCCACAAACCTCACCGACAATCCCTTCCGATCTAGGGTTAGCGCGGTGCTCACGGGAAGCTGCACCACTGCCACCTCTCCTCTCGATCTCTCTGCGATCACCGGCCTCTACATCACCATGGCCGGCTTTGGATCGAGCTCTTCCGCACCCAAGGAAGGTAGGTCTACCGGAGTCTCTAGCCTACCATGATCCAGAGAATCTATCAATGGTATCAGGCCATGCTAGGCTAAGATTTTCGGTACAAAGAACAAACATAGAAAGAAAGATCCCTCCTTCCCCCTAGAACCCTAGACAGGGCAAAGAAATGTTGCGCCGCCGTACATGTGTGACGCCCTATATGTAACTTTCCCAATTTGTACTCCAACTCTTGCCGTTTCCGGCATTAAGTTATATTTATTCCTCGGGTTCGGGTCTTTGTCTTCGTGTGTTGTTTTCGTTTTCGTGCATCTCATATCATGTCATCACGTGCATTGCATTTGCATACATGTTCATCTCATGCATTCGAGCATTTTCCCCGTTGTCCGTTTTGCATTCCGGCGCTTCTTCTCCTCCGGTGGCCATTTCTAGCTTTCTTTCGTGGGTGGGGATTAAACATTTCCGGATTGGACCGAGACTTGCCATGCGGCCTTGGTTTACTACCGGTAGACCGCCTATCAAGTTTCGGGTCATTTGGACTTCGTTTGATACTCCAACGGTTAACCGAGGGACCGAAAAGGCCTCGTGTGTGTTGCAGCCCAACACCCCTCCAATTTGGCCCAAAACCCACCAAACTCTGCTCCATCGTCTCGGTCGCTCGATCACGATCGTGTGGGCGAAAACCGCACCTCATTTGGACTCTCCTAGCTCCCTCTATGCCTATATATAGATCCCCTTCCGAAATCCCGGATCCCCTCGTCTCAAACCCTAAAAATCGCCCCCGCACCGGCCGGACACGTCCGAATCCGGCCGGACGCGTCCGCTCGTCAGCCGCCGCCAATCGCGGCCCGCCATGTGGCGCTTCCGCCGCCAGCCGCCGCCGAGGCCCGGGAGCCCAACGCCGGCCCCCGAGGCCCACTCCTCCGCGCCGCCACCCGCTTGCCAGCGCGCCGCCCGCGCCTGCTCGTCCCTGCCCGAGCCGGCGGATCCGTCGACGCCGGCCGCCGCAAGCCATCACCGGAACGTCGCCGGCCGCCACCCGCCGCGCATGCTCCGCCGCCCCTCGCCGCCCCTCGTCGCCCGGCGCCACCGCGCCCCTCGCCGGCGGCCACCGCGCTCCTCCACGCCGGGAACCGCGCCCCGCCGACTCCGGCCTCCTCCTCCCCTCACGCCGGCGAGCTCCACCGGCTCCGGCGCCGTCGATCCTCGGAAGTCGCGCCACTGCTACAGTGCGGCTGGATCTAGATCTGGGGTTGACCCCCTCTCCCCGAAACCCTAATTTCAGTATTTTTATGCATTCTTTGACGCATCATATCTCCACATCTGTGGCTTCGTTTTGGGCATATGATATATCAAAATCTTCGTATCAGCGAGTACATCATTTCATTCCATTGTATCATTTGCATTTGAGGTACTCTTGGTGCCCAAAATGCTGTTAGAAGGAGGCACCGTGAGTTAAATTGCAGATCCGTTAGCTCTACATTGACTTTTGTCATTTTTGCCATGATTATTGTGTGCATGATATGCCAGTGCCCCTTTGGGATGAATTGTTAAGCATTTTGTCTTCTTTCCAGAGGTGCCACCCATGCATTTTTAAGATGTGTGTTGTCTCGTGCAAGCTTGCAAAGAGGGGTACCTGAGTTTGCTGATTTCAGGGACTTAGTGAAAATCACAAAGTCTGGGATGTTTTAGTTCATGATGCTATATGTCCAGCTTGTTTCCTAGTGATCCGTGCCTCTTTTGAGGATGATCAGTAAGAGTGGTTTGTTATTCTTGTTGTGCTTAATCCATTCATGTCTTTACTTGTTATGTTGGAGCACCCTAGGTTGACTCACTCGAGCTCAACTTTTGCATAGTTGTTAATTTGGGAAGATCGTGAACTCTTTTGCGATTTTGCCGGAGCTATTGCTAGTGATCCATGCATGCTATGCCATTGTTCTTGCCATGTCTAGCTAGCATTTTGTGCCTTCTTAATGGATATATGCTTGCATTGCCATGACTTGCACCGTAGTGAGTGCATCGAGCTCGTTTACATGCCTCCGTGAGTTTTAATTTCAGCATGTCTCAGTTTTCACTAAGTCTGAAAACTGATTGTGTTTCATCGATGTTCGTGTGCTTGTTAGAGTATTTTGTGAACCCTTTTGGCCCCAGGTCATTTTGGGTGTTTTGTTAAGCTTGTTGAGTAGCTCCATGCCATGATCTTACTTGCCATGTTCAGGTTAGGCTTCATGTTGTTTTGCTGCTCCGAAGAGAGCATCGTGGTCTGAAATTCCAGACTAGCGTTAATTTCGCTAAGTCTGAAATCTGTTTTGCTTATTCAGTTTTGCCATGCTTGTTTGAACCCCTTAATGGATGAATTTGCCTATGTATCAGTCCTAGTGATTTGTTAAGCTTCTTGTGTACATACCTGCCATGCAATTTGTTTTCATGTTTGGTGGCTGTAGCATGTTCATTTCGTTGCATTTAGGAGCCTACTTGCTGTAAATCGCAGATCGGCTCGTTTCGTAAAACGCTTGCCATTTCCAAACCGTAGCTCCGATTTCCATGATCTTTATATCGTTTTCAGGGGATTTCTTCCCCTCTATCCAGTGGCAGACTTGGTTTTCCAAGTTGAGGCCAGGTTCATGCATTTCCTGTCACGTCTTGCATTTTGCATCCCGCATCGCACCCCGCATAGCATACCATCTTTGCATATTATCGGTTGCCCTTGCACGTGGTTTATTGTATCCTTGTTGCTTGTTTGTGTTGTTGGGTAGAGCCGGGAGACGAGTTCGCTAACGAGGAGCCCGTTGAGTTTTCTTTTGAGGATCCAGTCAACTCTGACAACTGTGCATGCAAGATGATCATACCCTCGAAATCACTACTATCTTTGCTATGCTAGTTTGCTCGCTCTTTTGCTTTGCCAATGCTACGATGCCTACCACTTGCTTGTCAGCCTCCCAATTGCCATGATTAAGCCTCTAACCCACCTTTGTCCTAACAAACCATTGATTGGCTATGTTACCGCTTTGCTCAGCCCTTCTTATAGCGTTGTTAGTTGCAGGTGAAGATTGGAGCCGTTCCTTGTTGGAACATTTATTTACTTGTTGGGATACCATTATATTGCCATGCTATCTTTATTCATCTATATACTTGGTAAAGGGTGGAAGGCTCGGCCTCTCGCCTAGTGTTTTGTTCCACTCTTACCGCCCCTAGTTTCCGTCATATCGGTGTTATGTTCCCGGATTGTTGCGTCCCTCACGCGGTTGGGCTATAATGGGAACCCCTTGATAGTTCGCCTTGATTAAAGCTTTTCCAGCAATGCCCAACATTGGTTTTACCATTTGCCACCTAGCCTCTTTTTCCCTTGGGTTTCCGGAGCCCGAGGGTCATCTTATTTTAACCCCCCCGGGCCAGTGCTCCTCTGAGTGTTGGTCCAACTGTCAGCTGCCGGTGGCCACCAGGGGCAACTCTGGGCTGGCCTACCCGTACCTAGGACAATCTGAGTGTGCCCTAAGAAAGAGATATGTGCAGCTCCTATCGGGATTTGTCGGCACATTCGGGCGGTGTTGCTGGACTTGTTTTAACCTGTCGAATCATCTTGTTGTACCGGGATACAGAGCCTGATCGGTGTGTCCTGGGTGGAGGTCTATTCCTTCGTTGACCGTGAGAGCTTGTTATGGGCTAAGTTGGGACCCCCCTGCAGGGATTGATCTTTCGAAAGCCGTGCCCGCGGATATGGGCAGATGGGAATTTGTTAATGTCCGGTTGTAGATAATTTGAACCTTAATTAATTAAAATGAATCAACTGAGTGTATTGCCATGACGGCCTCTCCTTGGCGGAGTCCGGGAAGTGGACACGGCGTTGGAGTTATGTTTGCGCAGGTTGCTCTCTAGTATTCCGCTCGTGCTTTGCCTCCTCTCCTCGCTCTCTTTTGCGAATAAGTTAGCCACCATATATGCTAGTCGCTTGCCGCAGCTCCACTTTACATTACCCCTTTCCTACCTATTAAGCTTAAATAGTCTTGATCGCGAGGGTGCGAGATTGCCGAGTCCCTGTGGCTCACAGATTACTATTACACCAGATGCAGGGACAGATGATACCGCTCCAGATGGCGCGCTCGAGCCGAAGTGGGAGTACGACAAGGACTCTCAGTGTTACTATGTGTCTTTTCCTGATGATCAGTAGGGATGCCTATTCGGGGTTAGATTCAGGGCCTTGTCGCTTGTTGGGGGGTCTTTTCTATTTTGGCGCCGTAGTCGGGCCATGAGTGATTGTATGATGGATGTTATTTATGTACTTTGATGTGACGTGGCGAGTGTAAGCCAACTATATTATTCCCCTTTATGTTATATATGTACTTGGGATGTGTGATGATTTCCCGACTTGCGACATTGCTTTCAATGCGGCTATGCCTCTAAGTCGTGCCTCGACACGTGGGAGATATAGCCGCATCGAGGGCGTTACAAGTTGGTAATCAGAGCCTTCGCCGACCTTAGGAGCCCCCATTGCTTGATCGTTTTAGCAGCCGAGTTGTGTCTAGAAAAATGTTTTGAGTCCTTAGGAATTATATATCGGAGAGTTTAGGAATTCTTTTTACTTCCCAGTCTCCTCATCGCTCTGGTAAGGCATCCTGACGTAGAGTTTTGACTCTTCTCTTCTCAAATTTCACTAATTTTTTTTATTTTAGGATCACGCGAGTATCTTGGTTTTGTTCCGATGGCTTATGATGAGAATACTGTCTTGGTGCCTCCTGTCAGGGGTTTAGTGGAAGTGTCCCGGGGAGTTGAGCTCTGAGGTGTTGTCATCATAATTCTATCGTTGCAATTCTGGCATACTTGAGATATGTGCGCGAAATCGAAAATCTCCTTTATGTAGTTCGTTGGTGAGATAACCTCGACGCCACCCAGTACTGGGGCGGGAGTTCGGGAGTATCGCCATAACTTGTATAACAGATGCTTTTCGAAGGTTGAGATAGATGGTTTCCGAAGGTTTTTTGGTTATGTGTTGAAGGATGGATGCAGCTGGATGTAAGATTTGCTAGCTTGGGTGAGATATTATGCTTCCCCTGTATCCCCAACACCTGATTGCATAACCGGAAAGTTTCGGGAGTTTCATAGGTGGGAATTCAAGTAGCTCTTAGGATATCCTTCCGACAGATGTGTGATATGAAATTGGGGTTCGACGTCTAGTGGTTCGCCTATTCACGGTCGATTTTACAGTGGTCTCGTTGTGTCTTAAAGAGTCCTTGGCTATGCTGACTCGGGGACGCTTCGTATGTCATGTGCACTGCCTTGTACATGATGGTGCTGTACGGTCGAGCCCGTGTAGGTCCTACCACGAAAAACTTCGGACGAAATTTCTATCATATGTTTGTTCCGGCTTATTCCGCAAGCCAACCCTTGGTTTTATTTCGAGTTGTGGTATTCGTTCTGCTTCGACGTCATATGTTGATTCCATCCCTCGTTGATGTACCTCTTCTACTTGATTCTTCGTGGATTCCCAATTTAGGAATATGTGACCACTTCAAGAGAAGTGCATTCATTCATTTTGTTCGAATGTGAAGACTTTATGTTGCAATTTTTCATTCCGTTGGTTTCAGCTTCATTTATCTGCCTATGTGCTAACGGTGGTCAACCTCTTCAGGATGGCTCCCGCTAAGAGCACCAGTCAGAACCAGAATCAAGATCCGCCACCACCTCCGCCTCCTCCGGAAGCATGGCAAGCTGTGATGGCCGCTACTAATGCAAATACACAGCTGATCATGCAAATCATCCAAGAGCGGAATCAAAGCAGTCAAGGGAATCAAGGAAAAAACCAGAACCATTTTGCAACTCTGAACCAGCTCCTCGCAAATGGTCCAAAGACGTTCAGCAACTGCGTTGAGGCTACCGATGTTGATGATTGGTTAGTCGATCTGGGCAAGCATTTTGAATGCAGCAACGTCAGACCTGAAGATTTCGTCAAGTTCGCGTCTTTCCAGCTCAAAGATCAGGCCGCAGAGTGGTTCCAGCAGTACAAGGATTCCAGAGGTGGACGTTTGATCACTTGGGATGATTTCCGTCGCGATTTCCGAGCTCATCACATCCCTCAAAGTGTGACTGAAAGCAAACATGAAGAATTCCGCAATCTGAAGCAAGGCTCTTTGTCTGTCTATGACTACAACAAGTTGTTCCAGAAGCTCGCCCATTTTTCCAAGAAGGATGTTCCTGATGAGAAGAGCATGATCTATCAGTTCAGAGGTGGTCTCCGTGAAGAAATTCAGCTCGCTCTTGTCCTCTTCGAGCCGCGGAGATACGATGAGTTCTACAACATGGCACTGAAGCAAGAGGCTGCTCAGTTAAGGTGTGATGCTTCCAGGAAGCGAGTCAGAGACACTACGCCTTCTTCCTCTACTCAAGTGTCCAAGCAGCAGAAGTATTGGCTTCCTCCTCCTCCGTTCCGTCAGCCGTATCAGCAGAAGAGCAAAGGTGGCAGTGGTTCATCCCACCCACCCAATCCAGGCTTTCAGAACAAGACTTCGTCTCAAGCTCCAAGATCGAGTGCTCCGTACCACCGTCCGCTCTCAGAGGTCATGTGCAACAAGTGCCAACAGAAGGGTCACTACGCCAACAAGTGTTTCAACCAGAGGCGTCTTCCTCCTCCTCCTCCTGTCAGATCGGCAAGTACAGCAGTGGTCAAGCATAACCCCAAGTCCGCCAAGGTCAACTTGATGAACGTAGCTCAGGCAGAGGATTCGTCAGATGTGATCATGGGTAACCTTCCTGTTAATGATATTCCTGCAAAAGTTCTTTTTGACACGGGTGCTTCGCATTGTTTCATCTCAAGGCCATTTACATCTAGGCATGAATTGGTTTCACAAGTTCTGCCTAGCCCATTAGCAGTTGTTTCTCCTGGTAAGCGTATGCAGGCTAACTCCATTGTTCCGGATGTTACAATCACTTTGGGCGATTATAAGTTCTTGGCTTCTCCAACGGTTCTTGGTGATTTTGATATCGATCTTATTCTTGGGATGGACTGGCTCTCTAAGCATAAAGCTCAGCTTGATTGTGCAGCCAGGCAGATTCAACTGACTCATTCATCTGAAGATGTCATTGTCTTTGCTGCTCGGGATAATACTATCCGGTTGTTTTCTCTCAATGAGAAGGGTGAATTGGATGCTATTTCGCAGATTCCGGTTGTTTGTGAGTATCAAGACGTCTTCCCAGAAGAACTCCCAGGCATGCCTCCAAACCGGCCGGTTGAATTTGTGATTGAACTTGAGCCCGGTACGGAACCTGTGTGCAAACGTCCCTACAAGCTCGGCCCCGAAGAGTTGGAGGAGTTGAAGAAACAACTCGATGTTCAAGAAAGAATGGGTCTCATTCGGCCTAGTACTTCTCCGTGGGGTTGTGGTGTTCTTTTTGTGAAGAAGAAGGATGGAACGGACCGACTTTGTGTTGATTATCGTCCATTGAACAAGAAGACCATCAAGAACAAATACCCACTTCCCAACATTAATGAGCTGTTTGAACAACTCAAGGGTGCTCAAGTATTCTCCAAGCTGGATCTCCGTATGGGTTATCATCAAATTCGCATTCGTGAGCAAGATATTCCCAAGACGGCGTTCAGAACAAGCTATGGGTCATATGAATACACTGTCATGTCTTTTGGCCTCACCAACGCTCCTCCGACGTTCTCTTGCATGATGAACTTCATCTTCAATCCCTACACCAATGACTTCGTTTTGGTCTATCTCGACGACATTCTGGTTTTCTCGAAGAACAAGGAAGATCATGCCAAGCACTTGCGTTTGGTTCTTGACAAGCTCAGGGAACATCAGTTCTACGCCAAGTTCTCCAAGTGTGAATTTTGGCTCGATGAGGTTCTTTATTGTAACGCCCTCGATGCGGCTATGCCTCCCAAGTGTCGAGGCACTACTTAGAGACATAGGCGCATTGAAAGCAATGTCGCAAGTCGGGAATCATTACACAACCCAAGTACATATATAATATAAAGGGGGGATCATAATAATAGTTGGCTTACACTCGCCACATCACATCAGAGTACATAAATAACATCCATCATACAAACACTCATGGCCCGACTACGGCGCCAAAATAGAAAAGACCCCCAACAAGCGACTAAACCCTGAATCGAACCCCGAATAGGCACCACTACTGATCATCAGGAAAAGAAACATAGTAACGCTGAGAGTCCTCGTCGTACTCCCACTTCAGCTCGAACGCGCCATCCGGAGGAGTATCATCGGTCCCTGCATCTGGTGTAATAGTAATCTGTGAGCCACAAAGGACTCAGCAATCTCGCACCCTCGCGATCAAGACTATTTAAGCTTAATAGGTAGGAAAGGGGTAATGTAAGTGGGGCTGCAGCAAGCGGCTAGCATATATGGTGGCTAACTTATTCGCAAAGGAGAGCGAGAAGAGAAGGCAAAGCACGAGCGGAAAACTAAGTAGAGCAGCCTACGCAAACATAACTCCAACGCCGTGTCCATTTCCCGGACTCTGCCGAGAAGAGGCCATCACGACAACACACTCAGTTGATTCATTTTAATTATTTAAGTTCAAGTTATCTACAACCGGACATTAACAAATTCCCATCTACCCATAACCGCGGGCACGGCTTTCGAAAGATCAATCCCTGCAGGGGGGTCCCAACTTAGCCCATAACAAGCTCTCACGGTCAACGAAGGAATAGACCTCCACCCAGGACCCACCGATCAGACTCGGTATCCCGGTACAACAAGATGATTCGACAGGTCAAAACTAGTCCAGCAACACTGCCCGAATGTGCCGACAAATCCCGATAGGAGCTGCACATATCTCTTTCTCAGGGCACGCTCGGATAGGTCAAGCTACGAGTAAAACCAACCCTCGAGTTTCCCCGAGGTGGCCCTGCAGGCTGCCTGGTTCGGACCAACACTCAGAGGAGCACTGGCCCGTGGGGGGGCTAAAATAAAGATGACCCTCGGGCTCCGGAAACCCAAGGGAAAAAGGGGGGTAGGTGACAAATGGTAAAACCAATGTTGGGCATTGCTGGAAAAGCTTTAATCAAGGCGAACTATCAAGGGGTTCCCATTATAGCCCAACCGCGTAAGGGACGCAACAATCCGGGAACATAACACCGATATGACGGAAACCAGGGCGGCAAGAGTGGAACAAAACACTAGGCGAGAGGCCGAGCCTTCCACCCTTTACCAAGTATATAGATGAATAAAGATAACATAGCAATATAATGATATCCCAACAAGTAAATAAATGTTCCAACAAGGAACGGCTCCAATCTTCACCTGCAACTATCAACGCTATAAGAAGGGCTGAGCAAAGCGGTAACATAGCCAATCAATGGTTTGCTAGGACAAAGGTGGGTTATAGGCTCAATCATGGCAATTGGGAGGCTGACAAGCAAGTGGTAGGCATCGTAGCATTGGCAAAGCAAAAGAGCGAGCAAACTAGCATAGCAAAGATAGTAGTGATTTCAAGGGTGTGATCTTCTTGCCTGCACAGTTGTCAGAATTGACTGGATCCTCAAAAGCAAACTCAACGGGCTCCTCGTTAGAGAACTCGTCTCCCGGCTCTACCCAACAACACAAACAAGCAACAAGGAACAATCAACCACGTGCAAAGGCAACCAATAAGATGCAAAGATGATATGCTATGCGGGATGCGATGCGGGATGCAAAATGCAAGATGTAACAGGAAATGCATGAACCTGGCCTCAACTTGGAAAACCAAGTGTGCCACTGGATAGAGGGGAAGAAATCCCCTGAAAACGATATAAAGATCATGGCAATCGGAGCTACGGTTTAGAAATGGCAAGCGTTTTACTAAACGAACCGATCTGCGATTTACAGCAAGTAGGCTCCTAAATGCAACAAAATGAACATGCTACAGCCACCCAACATGAAACAAAATTGCATGGCAGTGATGTACTCATCAAGCTTAACAAATCACCAGGACTGAGGCATAGGCAAATTCATCCATTAAGGGCTTCAAACAAGTATGGCAAAACTGAATAAGCAAAACAGATTTCAGACTTAGCGAAATTAACGCTAGTCTGAAATTTCAGACCACGGTGCTCTCTTCGGAGCAGCAAAACAACATGAAGGAAAACCTGAACATGGCAAGTAAGAGCATGGCATGGAGCTACTCAACAAGATTATCAAAACACCCAAAATGACCTGGGGCCAAAGGGGTTCACAAAATACTCTAACGAGCACACGAACATTGATGAAACACAATCAGTTTTCAGACTTAGTGAAAACTGGGACATGCTGAAATAATAACTCACGGAGGCATGTAAACGAGCTCGATGCTCTCACTACGTTGCAAGTCATGGCAAGGCAAGCATATATCCATTAAGAAGGCACAAAATTCTAGCTAGACATGGCAAGAACAATGGCATAGCATGCATGGAACACTAGCAATCACTCCGGCAAAATCGCAAAAGAGTTCACGATCTGCCCAAAACAGCAACTATCCAAAAGTTGAGCTTGATTGAGTCAAACGATGGTGCTCCAACATAACAAGTAAAGACATGGATGGATTAAGCACAACAAGCATAACAAACCACTCTTACTGATCATCCTCAAAAGAGGCACGGATCACTAGGAAACAAGCCGGACATATAGCATCGTGAACTAAAACGGCCCAGACTTTGTGAAAATCACTAAGTCCCTGAAATCGGTAAACTCAGGTAGCCCTCTTCGCAAGCTTGCACAAGACAACACACACATCCTAAAAATACATGGAAGGCACCTCTGGAAAGAAGACAACATGCTTAACAATTCATCCCAAAGGGGCACAGGCATATCATGCACGGATTAAACATGGCAAAAATGACAAAAGTGCATGTTGAACTAACGGATCTGCAATTTAACTCAACATGCCTACTTCCAACAGCATTTTGGGCAACAAGATGACCTCAAATGCAAATGATGCAATGGAATGAAATGATGTACTCGTCGAGACGAAGATTTTGACATATCATACGCCCAAAACGGAGCTACGGATGAGGAGATATGAGCGGTCAAAGTAACAAGAAAAATTAGGGTTCGGAGGGAAAGTCAACCGAGATCTAGATCCAGATCTCGGGGTACTGTAGCAACCGCGCCGATCACTGTAGCTCGCCGGACGCGAACGACGACGGAGAGGAAGGAGGGAGCCGGGGTTCGCCGGGGAGATCGCCGGGACGAAGTCCGGCGAGGTGGGGCGCGGATCCCCGCCGGATCCGACCCGAAGAGGCGGCGGCGGAGCTGCGTCCGCGCGGAGGAGGAGGTCGGCGACCCGGGAGAAGAGGCGGTGGCCGCCGGTGTCGGGGAGGCACACCGGCCGGCGAGGGCGTGTGGTGGCGGCGATGGAGCACCGGGCGGCGCGCGGGCAGCGGGAGGCCCGGGCGGCGCGGTTGGTGGCGATGGGCCTCGGGGGGCCCCGCGTGGGCCTGCGGGCCGGCGGCGGTGAAGCAGTCCCCCGGGCCACGTGGCGGCGGCTGAGTGGATGGCGGCGGCGGGCGGACGCGTCCGGCTCCGTCCGGACGTGTCCGATGGCGGCGGAGGCAATTTTTTTAGGGTTTGAGAAGGGGATCCGCGAAATTTTGGAGGGGGGTGTATATATAGGCATAGAGGGAGCTAGGAGAGTCCAAATGAGGTGCGGTTTTCGCCCACACGATTGTGATCGAACGACCGAGACGATGGAGCTGAGTTTGGTGGGTTTTGGGCCAACATGGAGGGGTGTTGGGCTGCACACACACGAGGCCTTTTCGGTCCCTCGGTTAACCGTTGGAGTATCAAACGAAGTCCAAATGACCCGAAACTTGACAGGCGGTCTACCGGTAGTAAACCAAGGCCGCATGGCAAGTCTCGGCCCAATCTGGAAATGTTTAATCCCCACACACGAAAGAAAGCTAGAAATGGCCACCGGAGGAGAACGAAGCGCCGGAATGCAAAACGGACAACGTGGAAAATGCTCGAATGCATAAGATGAACATGTATGCGAATGCAATGCACGTGACGACATGATATGAGATGCACGAAAACGAAAACAACACACGGAGGCAAAGACCCGAACCCGAGAATTAAATATAACTTAATGCCGGAAACGGCATGAGTTGGAGTACAATACGGGAAGGTTACATATGGGGCGTTACATTTATCTTGGCCATATCATCTCTGCCAAGGGCATTTCCGTGGATCCTGAGAAGGTGTCTACAATTGTTAATTGGGAACCTCCTCAGAACGTGAAGCAACTCCGTAGTTTCCTTGGTCTCGCAAGCTATTGCCGAAGATTCGTTGAAAACTTTTCCAAGATCGCGAAGCCTCTCTCAAATCTTCTTCAGAAGCACGTCAAGTACGTTTGGTCTCCGGAGTGTGATATTGCTTTCAACGCTTTGAAAGAGAAATTGATCACTGCTCCAGTTCTAACTCCGCCTGATAAAACCAAGCCGTACGAGGTCTTTTGTGATGCCTCTCTCCAAGGTCTAGGTGCTGTACTAATGCAAGAGAAGAAAGTTGTTGCTTATACCTCTCGCCAGTTGAAGCCTAATGAGAAGAACTACCCCACTCATGATCTCGAGTTGGCGGCAGTTGTGCACGCTTTGTTGACTTGGAGACATCTTCTCTTGGGAAGAAAAGTGGACATTTTCACTAATCACAAGAGTCTCAAGTACATCTTCACTCAGCCTAATCTCAACCTCCGGCAGACTCGATGGGTCAAAATGATTCAAGAGTACAATCCGAGTATTGAGTATACTCCAGGAAAGGCTAATGTGATTGCTGACGCTTTGAGCAGAAAAGCATATTGCAACAGTCTGATTCTCAAGCCTTATCAACCCGAGCTTTGTGAAGCTTTCTGCAAACTTAATCTGCAAGTTGTTCCTCAAGGATTCCTCGCCAACCTTCAAGTCTCTCCTACCTTGGAAGACCAGATTCGCCAAGCCCAGCTTCTTGATTCTATGGTTAAAAAGGTGAAGATTGGCATTGCAAAGAGTCAGTCCAAGTACAAGTGCTACCGACTTGATGACAAGGACACTCTCTTCTTTGAGGATCGAATTTTTGTGCCCAAAGGTGAACTTCATAAAGTGATCATGAACGAAGCTCACAACTCTCTCCTCTCCATCCACCCTGGTAGCACGAAGATGTATCAGGATCTCAAGCAAACTTATTGGTGGACTCGAATGAAGCGCGAGATCGCTCAATTCGTGAATGAATGTGATGTCTGCAGAAGAGTGAAGGCAGAACACCAAAGGCCAGCAGGTCTCCTCCAACCTCTTGCCATTCCAGAATGGAAGTTTGACCACATTGAAATGGACTTCGTGACTGGGTTTCCAAAGTCCAAGCGTGGCAATGATGCTATATTCGTTGTCATCGACAAGCTCACCAAAGTGGCTCATTTCCTGCCTATCAAAGAGTCAATCACTGCAGCTCAATTGGCGGAACTCTACACCTCTCGAATTGTCTCTCTGCACGGTATTCCTCAAGTGATATCTTCAGACCGTGGCAGCATCTTTACCTCCAAGTTTTGGGATTCTTTTCAGAAGGCCATGGGCACCAACATTCGCTTCAGCACTGCTTTCCATCCTCAAACAAGCGGTCAAGTCGAGCATGTCAACCAGATTCTTGAAGATATGCTCAGGGCTTGTGTTATCTCCTTCGGCATGAAGTGGGAGGATTGTCTTCCTTATGCTGAATTCTCATACAACAACAGTTTTCAAGCAAGTTCGGGCAAGGCCCCATTTGAAATTCTGTATGGTAGGAAGTGCCGTACACCTCTCAACTAGTCTGAAACCGGTGAACGTCATCTGCTGGGTAATGACCTAATCACAGAGGCAGAGGAAATGTGCAAGGTCATTCGTGATAACCTCAAAGCAGCCCAATCCCGCCAGAAGAGCTACTATGATAGTAAGCACCGTGATTTGGCTTTCGAGATCGGAGATCATGTTTACCTCCGTGTCTCTCCTATGAAAGGGACTCGTCACTTCGGTATCAAAGGGAAGCTTGCCCCCAGATACGTCGGGCCTTTCAAGATTGTCAGCAAGAGAGGCGACCTCGCCTATCAACTCGAGCTTCCTTCAAACTTTGCCAATGTTCATGATGTGTTCCATGTCTCCCAACTCCGAAAGTGCTTCAAGACGCCTGAGCGCACCGTCAACTTCGAGGACATTGAGCTCCAAGAAGATCTCTCCTACCGTGAGCACCCAGTTGCAATCCTTGAAGAGACTGAACGCAGAACTCGCAACAAGTCAATCAAATTTCTCAAAGTCAAGTGGTCACACCATTCCGACCGTGAAGCCACCTGGGAACGCGAGGATCACCTCCGTCCTAAGAACCCAGAGTTCTTTCAGTCCTAGATCTCGGGACGATATCTTTTCGTAGTGGTGGAGTGTTGTAACGCCCCATATGTAACTTTCCCAATTTGTACTCCAACTCTTGCCGTTTCCGGCATTAAGTTATATTTATTCCTCGGGTTCGGGTCTTTGTCTCCGTGTGTTGTTTTCGTTTTCGTGCATCTCATATCATGTCATCACGTGCATTGCATTTGCATACATGTTCATCTCATGCATTCGAGCATTTTCCCCGTTGTCCGTTTTGCATTCCGGCGCTTCGTTCTCCTCCGGTGGCCATTTCTAGCTTTCTTTCGTGGGTGGGGATTAAGCATTTCCGGATTGGACCGAGACTTGCCATGCGGCCTTGGTTTACTACCGGTAGACCGCCTGTCAAGTTTCGGGTCATTTGGACTTCGTTTGATACTCCAACGGTTAACCGAGGTACCGAAAAGGCCTCGTGTGTGTTGCAGCCCAACACCCCTCCAATTTGGCCCAAAACCCACCAAACTCTGCTCCATCATCTCGGTCGTTCGATCACGATCGTGTGGGCAAAAACCGCACCTCATTTGGACTCTCCTAGCTCCCTCTATGCCTATATATAGATCCCCTTCCGAAATCCCGGATCCCCTCGTCTCAAACCCTAAAAATCGCCGCCGCACCGGCCGGACGCGTCCGCTCGTCAGCCGCCGCCAATCGCCGCCTGCCACGTGGCGCTTCCGCCGCCAGCCACCGCCGAGGCCCGGGAGCCCAACGCCGGCCCCCGAGGCCCACTCCTCCGTGCCCCGCCCGCTTGCCAGCGCGCCGCCCGCGCCTGCTCGTCCCTGCCCGAGCCGGCGGATCCGTCAACGCCGGCCGCCGCAAGCCATCGCCGGAATGTCACCGGCCGCCACCCGCCGCGCACGCTCCGCCGCCCCTCGCCGCCCCTCGTCGCCCGGCGCCACCGCGCCCCTCGCCGGCGCCACCGCGCTCCTCCACGCCGGGAACCGCACCCCGCCGACTCCGGCCTCCTCCCCCCTCACGCCGGCGAGCTCCACCGGCTCCGGCGCCGTCGATCCTCGGAAGTCGCGCCACTGCTACAGTGCGGCTGGATCTAGATCTGGGGTTGACCCCCTCTCCCCGAAACCCTAATTTCAGTATTTTTATGCATTCTTTGACGCATCATATCTCCGCATCCGTGGCTCCGTTTTGGGCATATGATATATCAAAATCTTCGTCTCGGCGAGTACATCATTTCATTCCATTGCATCATTTGCATTTGAGGTCATCTTGGTGCCCAAAATGCTGTTATAAGGAGGCACCGTGAGTTAAATTGCAGATCCGTTAGCTCTACATTGACTTTTGTCATTTTTGCCATGATTATTGTGTGCATGATATGCCGGTGCCCCTTTGGGATGAATTGTTAAGCATTTTGTCTTCTTTCCAGAGGTGCCACCCATGCATTTTTAGGATGTGTGTGTTGTCTTGTGCAAGATTGCAAAAAGGGTTCATGAGTTTGCTGATTTCAGAGACTTAGTGAAAATCACTAAGTGTGGGATGTTTTAGTTCATGATGCTATATGTCCAGCTTGTTTCCTAGTGATCCGTGCCTCTTTTGAGGATGATCAGTAAGAGTTATTTCTTATGCTTGTTCTGCTTACTCCATCCATGTCTTTACTTGTTATGTTGGAGCATCCTAGGTTGACTCAATCGAGCTCAACTTTTGCATAGTTGTTAATTTGGGCAGATCGTGAACTCTTTTGCGATTTTGCCGGAGCTATTGCTAGTGATCCATGCATGCTATGCCATTGTTCTTGCCATGTCTAGCTAGCATTTTGTGCCTTCTTAATGGATATATGCTTGCCTTGCCATGACTTGCACCGTAGTGAGTGCATCGAGCTCGTTTACATGCCTCCGTGAGTTTTAATTTCAGCATGTCTCAGTTTTCACTAAGTAAAAACTGATTGTGTTTCATCGATGTTCGTGTGCTTGTTAGAGTATTTTGTGAACCCTTTTGGCCCCAGGTCATTTTGGGTGTTTTGTTAAGCTTGTTGAGTAGCTCCATGCCATGGTCTTACTTGTCATGTTCAGGTTAGGCTTCATGTTGTTTTGCTGCTCCGAAGAGAGCATCGTGGTCTGAAATTCCAGACTAGCGTTAATTTCGCTAAGTCTGAAATCTGTTTTGCTTATTCAGTTTTGCCATGCTTGTTTGAACCCCTTAATGTATGAATTTGCCTATGTCTCAGTCCTAGTGATTTGTTAAGCTTCTTGTGTACATCCCTGCCATGCAATTTGTTTTCATGTTTGGCGGCCGTAGCATGTTCATTTCGTTGCATTTAGGAGCCTACTTGCTGTAAATCGCAGATCGGCTCGTTTCGTAAAACGCTTGCCATTTCCAAACCGTAGCTCCGATTCCCCTGATCTTTATATCGTTTTCAGGGGATTTCTTCCCCTCTATCCAGTGGCGCACTTAGTTTTCCAAGTTGAGGCCAGGTTCATGCATTTCCTGTCACGTCTTGCATTTTGCATCCCGCATCGCACCCCGCATAGCATACCATCTTTGCATATTATCGGTTGCCCTTGCACGTGGTTGATTGTATCCTTGTTGCTTGTTTGTGTTGTTGGGTAGAGCCGGGAGACGAGTTCGCTAACGAGGAGCCCATTGAGTTTGCTTTTGAGGATCCAGTCAACTCTGACAACTGTGCAGGCAAGATGACCATACCCTCGAAATCACTACTATCTTTGCTATGCTAGTTTGCTCGCTCTTTTGCTTTGCCAATGCTACGATGCCTACCACTTGCTTGTCAGCCTCCCAATTGCCATGATTGAGCCTCTAACCCACCTTTGTCCTAGCAAACCATTGATTGGCTATGTTACCGCTTTGCTCAGCCCTTCTTATAGCGTTGTTAGTTGCAGGTGAAGATTGGAGCCGTTCCTTGTTGGAACATTTATTTACTTGTTGGGATATCATTATATTGCTATGTTATCTTATTCATCTATATACTTGGTAAAGGGTGGAAGGCTCGGCCTCTCGCCTAGTGTTTTGTTCCACTCTTGCCGCCCTAGTTTCCGTCATATCGGTGTTATGTTCCCGGATTGTTGCGTCCCTTACGCGGTTGGGCTATAATGGGAACCCCTTGATAGTTCGCCTTGATTAAAGCTTTTCCAGCAATGCCCAACATTGGTTTTACCATTTGCCACCTAGCCTCTTTTTCCCTTGGGTTTCCGGAGCCCGAGGGTCATCTTATTTTAACCCCCCCCCCCGGGCCAGTGCTCCTCTGAGTGTTGGTCCAACTGTCAGCTGCCGGTGGCCACCAGGGGCAACTCTGGGCTGGCCTACCCGTACCTAGGACAATCTGAGTGTGCCCTGAGAAAGAGATATGTGCAGCTCCTATCGGGATTTGTCGGCACATTCGGGCGGTGTTGCTGGACTTGTTTTAACCTGTCGAATCATCTTGTTGTACCGGGATACCGAGCCTGATCGGTGTGTCCTGGGTGGAGGTATATTCCTTCGTTGACCGTGAGAGCTTGTTATGTGCTAAGTTGGGACCCCCTGCAGGGATTGATCTTTCGAAAGCCGTGCCCACGGATATGGGCAGATGGGAATTTGTTAATGTCCGGTTGTAGATAACTTGAACCTTAATTAATTAAAGTGAATCAACTGAGTGTATTGCCGTGATGGCCTCTCCTCGGCGGAGTCTGGGAAGTGGACACGGCGTTGGCGTTATGTTTGCGCAGGTTGCTCTCTAGTATTCCGCTCGTGCTTTGCCTCCTCTCCTCGCTCTCTTTTGCGAATAAGTTAGCCACCATATATGCTAGTCGCTTGTTGCAGCTCCACTTTACATTACCCCTTTCCTACCTATTAAGCTTAAATAGTCTTGATCGCGAGGGTGCGAGATTGCTGAGTCCCTGTGGCTCACAGATTACTATTACACCAGATGCAGGGACAGATGATACCGCTCCAGATGGCGCGCTCGAGCTAAAGTGGGAGTACAACGAGGACTCTCAGCGTTATTATGTGTCTTTTCCTGATGATCAGTAGGGATGCCTATTCGGGGTTAGATTCAGGGCCTTGTCGCTTGTTGGGGGTCTTTTCTATTTTGGCGCCGTAGTCGGGCCATGAGTGATTGTATGATGGATGTTATTTATGTACTTTGATGTGACGTGGCGAGTGTAAGCCAACTATATTATTCCCCTTTATGTTATATATGTACTTGGGATGTGTGATGATTTCCCGACTTGCGACATTGCTTTCAATGCGGCTATGCCTCTAAGTCGTGCCTCGACACGTGGGAGATATAGCCGCATCGAGGGCGTTGCCGTGCCGTTCCTCTCGATCCCGAATCGCATCGGCATGCCGAGGATGCGGGAAGAAGAACCACCCCACGGGGCAAAGGGCACCACCACCAAGCCGTTTGACGGTGCCGCGTTCACCTTCGAGGTGCTTGTGCACGCCGGCAAAGGGGTCAGCGGGGGTGCCGCATCGGAAAGTCTCTGGATCTCTCTCTCTCTCTCTATTGTTGTGGGGGATGAGAAGACAACTGGAAAAGAAAGGGGAGGGACTCGCGGCGCGGTGGCCCATTTGCCTCGTCGCCGGCGGCCGGCACAGCCCGAATCCGCCGCCACTCGAACACAAGGGGAACAGAGGAGGGCTCGACCTCGTCTCTCTCTCTCTGTCGAAAGAACAAAAAAGAAGAGAAGGAGATGGGAGGGGGAAGGGGCTGCCTCGCCGGTGCCGCCCTGGCTCGCCGTGCCGGCAGTAGCTCGCGCACCGGGACTGGGGCGGGCGGGCGAGCGAGACAGCGGCGCGAAGGGGGAAAGGAGCGAGGGTTTCGCCAGGGACCGCGCCGCTAGCTGGTTTTGACCCAGCGATCGGCGCGCCCGACCGTCGGATCTGATCCGACGGCCACGGGCAAACCCTAGCTAGGCCTCTGGGCCAGTGGGCCGAAAGTGGAGGCCGGGCGCAGTCGCCGCTGGGCCGTGGCCAGCCGCCTCGGGCACGCTGGGTCCAGGCCGGCTGGGCTGCGCGCTGGGCCGAGGCCGCAGCCGCACGCCGTTCCTGCTGCAGTTTTTTGTTCCTTTTGATATTTGTTCAGTTTTAGGCAAATTTCACATAGTGTTTTCTATTCAAATTTTTTCCAACGATTTTTTTTGTTTAGAAAATAGAAAAGCTAACAGAAAATAACTCTGAAAAGTAAAAGTAAAAAGTTCATGAATTTCTATTCATGTTTTTCCGCTGCGTAAATAATTAATAGTGCTCTTTTACAAAGAAAATAAAAGTTTAGATAGAATTATGTTTTTAAGAGCATGTTAAGGTGAATATTTTAATGAATATGATTATGTTATTTTTATGACCAACGTTGTTAATAACATGATCATGTTTTATTATTGAAATTTAAAGGTGCTCTTTTAAAAGTGAATAGAACTAAAGTAAAAGATTAAATTGTTGCTTCTCTAATGCATTGAACCCACCGGTTAAAATTGCTTAGAGAGTAAAATAGTACATAATTGTTTTTGAATAGAATATTGTAAAGTTTCTGCTGCAAAGTAAAAGTTTTATCCTCCAATTAAATTGGAACCAACGAAAAAATTTAATTGGAAGAAATATTCTTAGCAATGTCTTTCCCCTGTGGGTGAAATATGATGCAGATAGTTTCCACTATGACAAAAGAAAGATATTTGTTTGAAAGTTAAAATATGGTATTGTTATTTTCTGACCAACGTTGATGATAACAATGCTATAATTCTATGAGTCTTATGTTCAAAGTTTAAATCTCTGATAAATTTTGTATCAAAGTGATCAATTTCAGAGAACAGATAAAGATCAAGAAATGCTCTTGAACTAGAGAAATGTATATTTCTTGTTCCCGCTGCAATAAAGTTGATGATGATGAATAATTCTTAGAAAGTCACATTGTTTATGTGTTATATGCATTATTTCCATTTCCGCCCAACGGTGATATGGAATTAATGTAGAAGGATGATGTTTATTCTAATTCTGCCACAACGGTGATTTAGAATATAAAAGAAAGTTTCAAAAGTTTAATGTGCATTTCTTTTAACCAGACCAACTTAGGGTTATTTTTATGCCCATTATTGTTGATTATTGGCTAAGTTTTCTCAGACTAAAAGTTTTCCATGCTTTCATTCGTGAAAGCGAATGGCTGGGTACTTGTGACCCAAAAGATGACCAAGAAAGGTCATAACGTGAGGGAGTATGTTCTCTCTAAAGAATGGCATCAACAGAAAAGAAATAGATCATTGAGAGTCTTGGTTGATGAATGTCTTTCATATACTCTCTATGAAGAAGATTTTTCAGTCAACATGATTGAGATGAAACAAGCAACATGCGTGTTTAATTTGACCAACGTCGGATCAAGCATGTGTGTCAAAAAGCATTCAAATTTATTCCTAAATTTGATGATTGAATATGCAGTCAAAAGAGCCAATTCTGGCATTTATGTTCACTTACATGGAATTACCCGCATGGCGGGAAAAAGATGATTATGATAAAACCTGCATGGCAGGAAAAGTCTGGGAAAATACCTGCGTAACGGGGTAAAGCTGACATAATATTATGTCAAAATCTCGTATGGCGGGAGAAATTCTGGCAAGAAAAAGATATGATAACTCATGTGCTTTTAATGTATCCCATTCCTGGAGAAAAGAATGGAGTAGCTGAAAGGCGCAACCGTACACTTATGGATATGGTGTGCAACATGATGAGTTATTCCAACTTGCCATTGGGGTTATGGATGGAGGCTCTTGAAACCGCCATTCACATTCTCAATAGAGTACCAAGCAAGTCGGTGCCCAAAACACCGTACGAGCTATGGACAGGAAGGGTGTCCTCCCTACAACACTTCAGGGTGTGGGGTGGTGACCTGCTGAGGCCAAAATGTTTAATCCAAACATTGCAAAGTTAGATCCCAAAACAATGAGTTGCCACTTCATTGGCTATCCAGACAGATCAAAAGGGTTTCGTTTCTACTGCCCAGACAGATATACAAAGTTTGTAGAAACGAGACATGCAGTCTTCTTTGAGGACGAAATGACGAGGGGGAGCTTGGTAGCTCGGAAAATTGATCTTGAGGAGAAGAGGGTGCATGCACCTAATCCGCTGATTCAGGAGCCATTTTTCTCACTACCAGTTGCAACTCCACCCATGACAACTTTGGGGGTAGACCCAGAGCCTGTCCGTCAGGAGCCGACTGAACCCGTTGTTGAGCATGAAAGGGAGGTGCAACAGCAAATTATAGAAGAAGTGCCAGAAGTTGAGGCACAGAACGTGCCAGAAACTGAGGCCCTTAGAAGGTCTACAAGACCAAGAAAGTCAGCTATTTCTACTGACTTTAAAGTTTATAACACAGAAATGGTTCATATGGAAAAAGATCCCACCTCATATGAAGAAGCCATGAGAAGCCCTCATTCATCGATGTGGATGAAGGCAATGGAAGACGAGATGAAATCGATGAGTTCCAAAGATGTTTGGGACTTAGAGGAAATTCCTAAAGGAGCCAAAACAGTAGGCTGTAAATGGGTCTACAAAATTAAGTATGACTCTAAAGGGAATATAGAAAAGTATAAAGCATGACTCGTGGCAAAAGGATTTACACAAAGAGAAGGGATAGATTACAATGAGACATTTTCTCCAGTCTCATGTAAGGATTCCTTCAGAATCATAATGGCATTAGTTGCCCATTTTGATTTAGAATTACATCAAATGGATGTTAAGACGGCATTTCTGAATGGTGATTTAAAAGAAAATGTCTACATGAAACAGCCTAAGGGTTTTATCATAGAAGGCAAGGAAAATATGGGATGCCGCCTGAAGAAATCCATTTATGGATTAAGACAAGCCTCTCGGCAGTGGTATCTAAAGTTTAATCAAATGATTAAAAGTTTTGGATTTAAAGAAAATATTGAGGATAATTGCATTTATGCAAAGTTTAAAAATGGGAAATATATTTTTCTAATCTTGTATGAGGATGATATCCTGCTTGCTAGTAGTGATGTTAGTCTACTACAAGAAACAAAGAAATACTTATCCTCAAATTTTGACATAACAGATCTTGGTGAAGCATCATATGTTTTGGGCATAGAAATTCATCGAGATAGGAACAGTGGAGTCTTAGGACTATCGCAGAAAGCATATTTAGAAAAGGTTCTTAAAAAGTATAACATGCATGCGAGTAAAGCCACACCTGCTCCTATAGTGAAGGGCGATAGTTTTGGGAAATTCCAATGTCCCAAGAACCAGTACAAGATCGATCAAATGAAAGCAGTACCATATGCTTCGGCAGTTGGCAGCTTACAATATGCACAAGTGTGCACTCGCCCTGACTTCGCTTTTATCACCGGGGTACTCGGTAGATATCAAGAGAATCCAGGCATGGAGCACTGGAAGATGGTAAAGAAAGCATTGCGTTATGCGCAAGGCACAAAGGACTACATGCTAATATACAGGAGAAGTGAATCCCTAGAGATAAAAGGGTATTCAGACGTAGATTTTGCGGGGGACAGAGATGATAGAAAATCCACGTCAGGATACGTCTTCACTCTCGCTGGGGGAGCTATTTCATGGAAAAGCTCCAAACAGTCAATAGTTGCATCATCCACGATGTATGCAGAATTCATAGCATGCTTCGAAGCCACGGGGCAGGCGATATGGCTAAAGAAATTTGTACCCGACTTGAAAGTGGTAGATTGTATTCACAAATCACTAAAGATGTACTGCGACAACCAACCCGCAGTATTTTATGCTCACAACAACAAGTCGAGTAATGCTGCCAAAACAATAGAGATAAGGTATTATGTTGTGAAAGATAAAATCCAGGATCAAATTATAAGTCTCGAGTATATAAGGACAAAAGATATGCTTGCGGATCCGCTAACGAAAGGCTTACCACCCAATGTGTTCAAGGAACACTTAACCGGCATGGGTTTAAGGAAAAGCCTTATGATTTCTGGATAGGCCCAAAAGGAACAGAATTTGTTTCTGAACATAACGTATGTTGTAGCTGTATGATTCTATCGGCAATTAAGCTGTGACGATGAAACATGCTCTATATACCAATGTGTGATGAAACAAATAAACTAGAAAGTATAAGGTTAAAAGTAAAGTTGAGATCAAGGGGGAGAATGTTAGGTTGATCTCTTTCCCGTTCGAACCCAACGGGTCGAACGGGCCCCTGACTCGCGCCCTGATCGGGGGCGCCCAACCAAACCATGGTTGGTGGGCCCCTGTGACCCGCGCTATATAAACAGAGGTGGGGGCCAGCGCACGACTTACGAGGTTAATCGCTGCCACAAACCCCACCGACAATCCCTTCCGATCTAGGGTTAGTGCGGTGCTCACGGGAAGCTGCACCACTGCCACCTCTCCATCTCGATCTCTCTGCGATCACCGGCCTCTACATCACCATGACCGGCTCTGGATCGAGCTCTTCCGCATCCAAGGAAGGTAGGTCTACCGGAGTCTTTAGCCTACCATGATCCAGAGAATCTATCAGTAACCTCATATTGTTATAATCATAATCATAGGAGGAAGTAGGACTTTTACCCATCTGAGGGTCTAAAGCTGGGTGTATTTATTGTGTTCTTGTCACCGGTGACCAAGAGCATCTGCGGCCGAACCCCTATATTTATCATCAAACGCCTAAAGCGCCCGCCTGATTAAAAAAGATTGATCCAACCGAACCCTTTACTTCTTTTTTAAATGTCCGGACTGACTGGCGTAGCTCAAATCTGGGGCCAATATGAGGCTGCATGGTCACGTCCGGGCACTTCACTCGGCCCCACATGCAGCGACTCAGTCCTTCTTCGTGTGCTGGCCTTGTGTGGCGTGCTAGCCGTGCGGGGAGCCGCCGTGCGTGGTGCACGCAGCGAGCTGGCCGGTGTGGCGTGACGGCCGTGCATAGTCGCCGCCACCGCATGCATGCGTGCGTGCTGACCTGAACCGGGTCGCCGCGCGTGTGCTTGGCCGAGCGCTGCCGGCGTGTGTTGGCCAAGGCCGCTGGTGCCCGTGGTGCGTTCAGCGACGGGTGGCTTGCTTGCTTGCTAGCTTCGTTGATAAGCTAGCTAGCTAGTGCGCTTGACACTAGTTATAGTGAGAGTAATTTGAGCAGTGACTTCGAGTCCAACTCAATAAATTTGTTTATGTAGTAATGAGTTAATGAAAAGAGAAGTAGTTCTAGTAACTTAGCTAGTTACTGTAACATCACATCTCCCAATGCAATATGAGTCTATAATCTAATAAATGAAGCTTTGCATGACACCACACATAAGTTATTACCCACTATAAAGATAGTAACATAGCCTAGAGATATATATATGTTACTAGTGTATGTTACTCTCTATTGTGGCTAGTCTGATGATTGTGTCTATGCTGCAGGTTCTTGCATGCCATTGCTCATAATCAATTGAAGGATTCGATCCAACTTCGCTGCTGCTGGTGCGCTACGCAAGGTAGCGAGGAGTCGCCATTCACGACGCACATATGATGTTTGTTGAAATGTCTGGCAAATGAGGAGAAGGATTATGAGGGGTGTGGATAAATGAGATGGGTCAAAATAACAAGCTCGGTTTATCAATATTTTTTTCCATGCTAATACGTGTCTTATTCATATCATAAAGATTAAAATACAAGTCACGTAAAGACCGACATGACAAAACTAAAAAGATAGCAGAACATTTCTGAGTTTGACACCAACGTCGGTCACTTGCCTCCAGCATCACCACAGCAGCCACCGAAAAAAAGAATGACGAATCACCTCCTCACCCGAGCTCGAAGTGGCTCCGTCGCTAATATACAACTTTGTGGACCTCTAAAATGACTCATCAAAAGTGAAGCCCTTATCATTGAACGAATTGTGAACATTTGAAAAGTCAAAATTTGTACAATCCAGCTGTAGGTGCTCTAAGACAGGATCCTCGCGTCGTTGGACTCATTATTTATGTTGTATGTATACTCGCGTTTATAAGATCGATTGTTTAATCCTCATCCCTGGAGAATTAGTCTTCGACAAGAACTACTCTTGAAGGCATACCCGACACTTCTCAGTTAAAAAACTGTTTCCTTTTTACTACCATTTCTCAATCACTAAATTTCATGTGAGGTACTTTCCGGGGAATAATGTTGTGTACGTGGATTTTTTGACCTCGAGCTTCCGGACACCTTTTATCTTTACCTTATAAGGTGGCTAATAAAAAATGAAGCTAATGCGAGAATGGTGCGTCGACCCGTTGGCTGGACAGCTGGGGTAAGTGTCAGTCCATCCTGGTTCAAGTCTTGACTCTAACACGCAGTGCTCACGGAATTTCTTCTATAAATAAAAGCCAACAAGAATTAGTCCTTGGATTGGTTTCATTTTTTAAATGAAACCATTTGCCGATGAACGAATCAGACAGGAACAACATCTCGACACACCATCAAATTTTTGATCTGGCACCCCATCATAACTAAGGCGTCGAAAAAGAAAACCGTACCTACCATCCATCAACAATGAATCTAGCACATATTCCATCTTCTAGATGTCGTCGATGCATATCACAATTTGCATATGCTTCTGGACTACCTCCCAAGTTCCACGCCATCGTTGGAGCAGACGCCATTGCAACGGCGGAGCCCGAGGACACATGTCTACCACAAAGATGCCGTCGCCACCACGACATCCCCGCTTGAACGGACCATAGAGACGATCGCCTCGCCGTAGAAGAATCCAGATCTTCTTTATTCAACATCGTTGTGACCGCCGCCTAAGCCAAGACATCAAACCTAAAGTCAAAATGATCCACATGCGTGGGATCCGCGTGACCCCCTGCACCACCGACGTCGAAGCGGTCGCCGGCGGAGGAGAGCCACCGGAAAACGGTGCCGGAAGGGTTGGCTCTCTTGGCAGTGGCGGCTAGGGTTCCTGCTTCCTGGTCGCTAGCATCAATCTTACATAGGTCTAGCATTATTCAGATAGTCAATGTTTAACATTATTGAATAGAGATAGAGTGTGTCTGCATTCATATGGCCGAGTATTTATTTTTTGTATGTTAATATGTATCTCATTCATATCATAAAGATTAAAGTACAAGTCACATAAAGACCGACATGATAAAAATGAAAAGATAGCAGAATGTCTCTAAGCTTGACACCAACGCCCATCACCTACCTCCGGCACCATCGTAGCAGCCACCAAAAGAAAAAAAAATGACGGATCACCTTCTCACCCGAGCTCGACGCGGCTCCAAGGTGGCTCGCCAAAGACGAAACCATTATCATTGAACGAATCAGACCGGGGAAACACTCCGGACACGTCATCGAACTCCAGATCTGGCACCCCACACATGACTAAGAGGTCAGAGAAAGAAACCATACATGCCATCCATGAACCACGAGTCCAGCACATGTTCCGTCTAAAGGATGTCGTTGATGCAGACCACAATCTGCATCCGCTTCTCAACTACGTACCTGCCAAGCTCTGCGCCGACGTTGAAGTAGATGCCGAGTATACTTGAGGGATGTGTGTAGCCTGCCTGCCCTGTAGACAGTGACTGTTCACCCTCTCCTAATTAGTTTTCTATGGGCTAGCGGCGTCTAGGATTCCTCCTCCCCCCCGCCACCGCCGGCCGCCCTCCCCTCCGGCCGCGCGCGTCGCGCCTCTCCCCCCTCCTCCGCCTCCCTGTCCGCTCGCCCCCCCCCCCCCGCGGGCGTCGGGCGGACCCCGGGATCCGCCTCTCCGTCAAGCCCACCTCCCCGTCCTTCTTCCCCCGCCACCACCGGTGAGGTCCGTCGGGCCCTTCCCGCGCTGCGCCGGCGGCGACGGGTCGGTCTTTCCCCGCGCGCGCTTGGGGAGGCGCGGGGGCCTCCTAAGGGCGGCGGTGCATCTCGGCCAGCAGCGGTGCGGCTCGGTGGCGGCCCTCGAGGTTCTCAGTGTGGCGGCGCGGCCATTGGTCGCGGGACGGCGTGGCGGTGCGGGTGGCCGGCGCGCCTGGGCGGCCCAGATCTGGGCCCTTTTGGGCTCCATCCGGGCTTGGGCCGGCCGACGGCTCGGTGCACAGCGACCCTGCTCCCTGGTTGGTGGCGAGGAGGCGGTGGTTTGCGGGCGATGGCGGCTTCGTCGGCCGATGAGCTGCAGCGTGACGGCAGGGGCTGTCCGGATCCTTTTGAGTCCGGCCGGGCCTCGGCGCCTGGCAGGCCCCTTGTCCGTGCGTCCGGTCGGCTCCGCGGCGCCGGTGGTGGTTGTCCCCTCACGTCGGCGATGTTGCGGATGCCCCCGAGGCCTCTAGCTCTTCTCCCGCCCTCCAGGTCTCGTGTCGGTGACCTCAGGGAGACGGCGAAGTTGATTCGGTGATCGTGGTGGCACATGTTGGTGGGTAGCGTGATGGGCGATGCACTATGATTCGTCTGGGGTGGTGCTGGGGTTTGGGTTGGAAGAAATCTCTGGCAGTTCTTTCGGCCTCGACGCGGCGGCGCCTGTGGGTGTCGCCTGACCTTCCTGAAGGGCGTCGGGTACACCCTCCCCCCACTCCCCCCCCCCCCGCGTACCGAGGGAAACCCTAGGACTAGCTAGTTCGGGCAACAGCGACGTCGTCGTCGTCTCTTTCTTGAAGGTGTTGCTTGGTACGCGGCGCTTCGGAGTGCTGGGAGCGTGGTGGTACTTCTCTGGAGGGTGCAGCGGTCGCCGGTCGTCTTCGTTCGTTGATCTGCCATTGTTGCATTAGTTTTTCTTTCTTTTTTCGCTGTTTTTTTTGGGCTTGTTTGTGCTGCGGCCTCAGCACCTATCGTTGGATGTATCGGTGGTTGCTTTGTAATACAAAGCGGGGAAACCCTTTTTCGTAGAGTATACTTGAGGCTATGTGATTGTACTGTATACATTAAAAAATACTAATAGATAGAACTATTTTTTTGTTTTTCTAAAAAATACAGTAGTTTTTTGTTCTTAAAAAGGGCACTGCAGCCTCATTTTGATGTTTTTTCTAAAAAAAAGGTGGTTTTGGGCTTCAATTTCATTCGTCAATCGTCACTCGCAGCGTCATTTCCCCCATCTGTGGACGCCCAAGACTGCGCCGCCGCCGCCGCCTTCCCCATGAGCGCCATGACGGCCACCCTCCACCACCGTCCCCGCTCGCGCTCGCCCCTGGAAGACGAGGATCTGCTCTCCGAGATCCTCCTCCGCCTCCCGCCGCAGCCGTCCTCCCTCCCCCGCGCATCCGCCGTCTGCAAGCGCTGGCGCCGCCTCGTCTCCGACAGCGGCTTCCTCCGCCGCTACCGCCAACACCACCGCCGCAGCCCTCCGGTCCTCGGTTTCTTCCGCAGCGACTATCCAGGCATCTCCTACACGCCTGCCATGGAGGCCCCCGACCGTGTCCCCGCCAGTCGCTTCTCCTTGCATCTCAATGACAGGTACATTATCCTCAGCTGCCGCCATGGCCTCGTGCTCATCTCCCACTCGTCGCGGAACCAGGTCCTGGTATGGGACCCCGTCACCGGCGACCAGCACCGCGTTGCTGCTCCCCTAGGGATCGACATGACCACTACCCCGATGGACGGGCAGGTGCTTCGCGCTGCCGCCGACGCCCAACACTTCCAGGTGGTATTGGTAAACTACAAGAAGAAATATGCACGAGCAATCGCGGCCATTTACTCGTCGGAGACCGGTGTATGGAGTAATCTCATCCAAACACCGGTTCCACGTGAGGCCATGGAATATGAATCCATGCCCCCTGTGCTGGTCGGGGATTCTCTTTACATCTTGCTCCCTGGCGATAGTACAAGTGTAATTCTCGAGGTTGATTTGGATAGCCAGAGCCTAGCTGTGTCAGGTCTGCCAATGGATACCTTTGCCAAAGATCAATTCTTGATGGTTATGCGAGCAGAGGGTGGCGGGCTGGGCGTACTCTCCCTGACAGGATTCGCCGCCGAGTTATGGAAGAGGAATACTAACTGTGATGGTGTTGCTTCATGGGTGCTGGGACGAACTTTTGAACTGGATAAGCTACTTCCCTTGAATTCAGAGAATATAAGGCACACAGCGATGGTAGCTTATGCTGAGGAAAACAATGTGGCTTTCTTGCGGACATTTGACAGTATCTTCATGGTCCAGCTTGAGTCATTGCAGTTCAGTAAACTTCCTGAAAACAGTAATTGTGATATCTGTTATCCATTAGAAAGTGTCTATGCTGCAGGTAATACCATGTCTTCAAACTCTGGTTATAACAAATCCATGTTGATTTTCGATAATTATTTGATGGAATATGCTGTTCACATTCTTTTGTGTTAAGCTAACCATTTTAAGTAGTGTCATATAATCATATTACCTGTTTCTTTTGCTGCTTGATTGACCTCTTCAACATATATATAGCGAATTTGTTCAGTAATGTTTCTGTTCGGATGCTTGTGTGAGAGCTTTATTTGATGGTTATGAACTTATGATCTGGACTCACATCTGTTACTTGTAGCTAGTCTGATAGTGTCCTTTATGCCTTTTATGTCACCAGTTCATCGTTATTTTGTATCTGGTTTGTCAACAAATATGTAGCGATGAGTTTCTTACATTATCACATACTGTTATTCGTTGAACTATGTGCTTCAAGTCAGACATAGAAAATTGTCTTTATCATTTTATTATATGAATATCTATTGAATAAAATAATGAACACCGAGATTGGTAAATTCTTTCTGTAACAGTTGAACTAAATTTCATAGTTTGCCTTTGATATATAAGAATTGTATGTCGGTAGTGTTAGTGCTGTGGTGCAGGTCTTTCTCATGTTAAAAACAACTGCATCGGAATATTCTTTCAATTTGACAGGCTGTATGGTTTTTTTTTCTTTGTAATGTTGTATCAGATCTCAGTTAATATTTTTCCAGATTACATTTGTGAGTTGTGTAAATATTGTGTTGATGCCTCCTTGTATCTCTTTAGCTTTCCGTCAGGTTATTTGACTTCTTATGATTGCAGAAACAAGCATTGGTGGTGGACATGATGGAGCTGATCAAAATATGCTGAATCAATGATATACTGGATGAGCAGGAAAGCTTATCATCTGAATGTATGTTGATGTATCTGAAGTTTTGAACTGTTCTTTCAAAAACATGTATATTTTTTCCTTTTTACTGCCATTCTCAAATACTAAATTGCAAGAGAGGGTTATAAGTTTTTCTCTATGATCTTTTGTTTAACTGTTTCTCACCTGGCCACTTCTCATTATCCCTTCCTCAGCAGCTCTCCATTCTCTTCCTCATGCCTTCACCCCTTACATTCTCTTTTATTTGCTGATGTTTTTAAGCTCCTCTACTAGATATGCTCTTCGCTTGCCTCTCCCTTCCATCTAGCTGCCTTGCTTTCAGTTTACCTCCTCCTTAGTACTACCCAATTTCCCTCTAGTAGTGCTGGTTTTTCTCCCTCTAGCTCTTCAGATGACTGATGACTTGATACCTTTCCCCCTTTTGTGCAAAATTTGTTCCGACTCGGTCATAGATTACAATGGTGTTATGTTAAGTGATAGCAGAATGAAATACATCCTTTTCATTATTCATAGGTTTTGTTTTAATTTTACACATGCTACATTGCCTTTGATTAGTTTTTTGTGGTTATGCTATATTAGGTTCTAGTGATTTATATGTACTTCTCTGCGTAAGTGACTGACAACTAAAAATAACCTGATCATTTGTTCTATACTTCCTTCACCTATATGGGCTTTATAGCTATGCCATTTCACAGCGAACTAATTATTGTAACAAAATTTTGAAGAGAATGCCTTTGTGCCATGCCGTACTACTGTTTATCATTCCTTTTGCAGTTAAAGTACTGCAGATTTGTGGAAGGTTATTCTAGTTTTTGGCAGTTTTCTTAAATATTGTCTCGGCACCTCTCATTGTTAGTTGCATATTCAATTGGCCGTTGTCTGCTGCATACTATATGTATTTGTATATGCTTTGTGGCAGTTTAATTTCTTAAAATTGATCAGGGTTGATGTTTAACACTTTATATTAAACATATCATCAAAATGGCATGACAAAATTCACCATAAATACTACTTTCGCAGCGAATTTCACTGTGTACTAACAACATATTATCATTGGAAGTAGTGGTCAAATGCTGTGCAGAGTGAAAAAAAGACATCTATTCTTGACCGAAGTAAGTCTGTCTGTTAATAAGGCAATGCATGATCCCTTAGTTCAGGCTTCTACATCATGAATTTGATTAAATCCATCCATTAGTGACTAACTAGCTGCTTCTGCATTTAAAAAGAAGAACGGTAATGAGCTAGAAACAATACTTTGACATTTCTGATTTCCTACTCCATGAACCCCTTGTATGCCCACTGATCTTTTAGCCTCTATTAGGACCAGATATAGCCAAAAATTGCCAATAAAGTAATAATAGTAGCCGAGGGTCACTACACTACAAATTACTTATTCTGTGTTTCTAATGTTGGTTTTGTAATGCTGAGATGATTCTCCTTTGGAGATCTCCACAATGGTGAAGCTAATGTTTACTATTTGAGTCATACAAAATCATCTGATAAAACTTTAGTGGCGTTTTCATGAATGAATGGCACACATTTGGTTTGACTGATGCTGTGATATTGCCCTGCAGGTATCTAGATTTACAATCTGGTGGCTGAGATGCAGAAGGGGCTTGCTGCGACCCGCGAGGAAAATCCACCCTCTATGTAGGATGCACTAGTCAGACCTGAAGTGGGCTTATAGGAATTAATCGCTTATTTTGATCAACCTGGCTTGTTATCTACTTTCTGTAGTCAATTAACCAACTGGCATGAATACATAACAGGCTTGCTACAAGTAATTAGTATGTACCTTTCTGGTAGGAACCGGATCCCTACCAGGGCGTGGTCTCAGGTTGTAGGGGTGGAAGGAGGGATGGCGTGGTCGCCGGCGCTGGGGCGCCGTCGTTGCGTGCGTGCGAGAGAGATAGGGCGCAGGGGCGGCGGCTAGGGTTAGGTCTCCCAGCTCCCTATGGAAGCCGATCAAATATGATTGCTTCTTGCTTAATCCTAAAAATAGGTCCTTACACGAGTTTATATAATCCTCCTAATAAGTTAATTGGGCTAAGCCCCTAATAACGATAAGATAAACTGGGCCACAACTAACTAGGCTAAGCCCCTAATATGTCGGTGATAACATCTCTCCCTGCCTGCACAAACATCCCGTCCTCGAGCTGGAAGGCGGGGAAGATCAACGGTCGCCAAACACCTCCGCGTTAACTGGAGCAAGCTGGTCGCCGAGCCCGCCGACGGCAGGGTCCTCCTCAATGTAGTCTGCAACCTCTAGGTAGAAGAGTCATGGGCAGATGTGCCCAGTACATAGGGCTCGTCGTAGTTGAAGCACAACCCTTGGCAGCGATGCTCAAGTTGCTCGGCCGGGGTGAGCCGGCGGAACGGGCGTGCCGCAGCCGCGGTGAGGGGCGCCGCAGAAGCCTGGACAGGCCGACCCTGTGCGGGAACTTCCGGCCAGGGGTGGCGCCTGCTGGATGGCCACCGTGCGACGCTCGAACGCGCGGGCATAATACATGGCCGTCTGGAGGTCCTGTGGCCCATGCTTCTCCACGTCCACGCGGATGTGGTCAAGTAGGCCGCCGACAAAGAGCTCAACCCGCTGACGAGGCGAAATGCCAGGGGCGTGGCACGCCAGTGCCTGGAAGCGGTCAGCGAAGTCTTGCACTGAGGTGAGGAACGGAAGACACCCAAGCTCCACCAGACGGCTCCCGCATATAGGCGGACCAAAGTGCAAGAGGCACAATTCGTGGAAGCGCTCCCATGGTGGCATGCCGCCCTCGTCCTGTTCGAGGGCGTAGTACCACGTCTGTGTGCCTCCTCAAAGATGATACGAGGCGATCCAGGTGCGGTCGGGCGCGAGCGTGCGCTGTCCCCTAAAAAATTGGTCGTATTGGTTGAGCCAATTCAAGGGGTCGACGGTGCCATCGTAGGTCATGAACTCCAGCTTGAAGAATCTCGGCGGCGTCTGGACGTGGATGACGGGCGGGTGCGCCTCATCAGCCTGGAGCAGCAAGGACGACGAGGCCGAGTAGGCTGGCATCAGGGTGCCGCCCTGGAACAGGGGCCCGTTGACACTGGCGAAGGGCTCGACGGAGCCCGAGGACCCGCCAAACTGCATGGCCGGGTGCGTCGCCAGCGGGGGTAGCATGTGCGGCCCGACCGAGGCCGTCGTGTAGTGTAACACCCACGATGCGACTATATCTCCCACGTGTCGGAGCACGACTTAGAGGCATAACCGCATAGTAGGCATGTCGCAAGAGGGGTAATCTTTACACATCCCATGTACTGAATAAGAAAGGGATAAAGAGTTGGCTTACAATCGCCACTTCAAACAATACATAAATATAGCATTACATCATCCAGAATACAATCAAGGTCCGACTATGGAACCAAATAAAGAAAGACAACCCCTAATGCTAGATCCCCGATCGCCCCAACTGGGCTCCACTACTGATCGAAAGGAAACGAAACAACACAACGAACACGATCTTCATCGAGCTCCTCCTTGAGCTCGGTTGCGTCAGCTGGACGGTTTCAACGGCACCTGCAACTGTTTGAAGTAATCTGTGAGTCACGGGGACTCAGCAATCTCACACCCTCGCGATCAAGACTATTTAAGCTTATGGGTAGGAAAGGTAGTGAGGTGGAGCTGCAGCAAGCACTAGCATATATGGTGGCTAACTTACGCAAATAAGAGCGAGAAGAGAAGAAAAGCAACGGTCGTGAACTAGAAATGATCAAGAAGTGATCCTGAAACTACTTACGTCAAACATAACACAAGAACTGTGTTCACTTCCCGGACTCCGCCGGAAAGAGACCATCACGGCTACACACGCGATTGATTCATTTTAATTAAGTTAAGTGTCAAGTTTTCTACAACTGGATATTAACAAATTTCCATCTGCCCATAACCGCGGGCACGACTTTCGAAAGTTCAAAACCCTGCAGGGGTGTCCCAACTTAGCTCATCACAAGCTCTCATGGTCAACGAAGGATATTCCTTCTCCCAGGAAGACCCGATCAGACTCGGAATCCCGGTTACAAGACATTTCGACAATGATAAAACAAGACCAGCAAAGCTATCCGATGTGCCGACAATCCCGATAGGAGTTGCACGTATCTCGTTCTCAGGGCAACACCGGATGAGACTAGCTACGAGTAAAACCAAACCTCAAGTTTCCCCGAGGTGGCCCCGCAGGCAGCTCGGTTCGGACCAACACTTAGACAAGCACTGTCCCAGTGGGGCTAAAATAAAGATGACCCTTGGGTTGGCCGACCCAAGGGAAGGGTAATAGGTTGTTAGGAAAATGTAAAACCAAGGTTGGGCCTTGCTGGAGGAGTTTTATTCAAAGCGAACTGTCAAGGGGTTCCCATAACACCCAACCGTGTAAGGAACGCAAAATCAAGGAACATAACACCGATATGATGGAAACTAGGGCGGCAAGAGTGGAACAAAACACCAAGCATAAGGCCGAGCCTTCCACCCTTTACCAAGTATATAGATGCATTAATTAAATAAAAGATATTGTGATATCCCAACATATCCATGTTCCAAACAAGGAACAAACTCCAATCTTCACCTGCAACTAGCAACACTATAAGAGGGGTTGAGCAACGCGGTAACATAGCCAAACAACGGTTTGCTAGGACAAGGTGGGTTAGAGGTTTGACATGGCAATATGGAAGGCACGATATAGCAAGTGATAGGTATCGCAGCAGAGCAAAAGAGCGAGCAACTAGCAAGCAAAGATATAAGTGATTTCGAGGGTATGGTCATCTTGCCTGCAAAGTTCTCCGAGTTGATGTAAGCTTGATCCTCGTAAGCGTACAAAATGGGTTCCTCGATCACGAACTCGTCTCCCAGCTCTACCCAAGGCAAGAACACAAGAAAAGGAAACCACAATCAACCACGGTGCAATGCGCAAGAAACATGATGCAAAACATGGCATGATATGCGGGATGTAATATGCAATGCACAAGTATGCTTCGAAAAGGAAAGATTGAACCAGGCCTCAACTTGGCAACCCAAGCGTGCCGCTGGGAAGATGAATTGATTTCGGTCGAAATCGATATAAAGATCACCGGAATCGGATGCACGGTTTGCAAATGGCAAGCAAAACAAGGATGGCACAATTCTGCGATTAACAACACGATGCCATCTAGAATGCAACAAGAAACTAAGCTACTGCACTCCAACATAGCAACAAAGCACATGGCAGTGATCTACTCAAGATGCTTGACAAAAGATGAACACTGAGCTACGGCTAAATCACACAAGAGCAGGTTCAAACAAGCATGAAAAACGGGCAAAAGATATCAGCATCACAAACTAAGTGAAAATACTAACATGCCAGGAATTAACATCACGAAGCAATGTTTAGAGCAAGCTAACAACATGCTACATGATCGGATCATAGCAATACAAGGCATTACATAAATCTACTCAAAGCATATAACAAAAGTCCCTTACTGACCATAAGCCAAAAAGGATCAGAAGATCTGATGGCACCCATGTAAACATAGCAAGTTTCGTTAACAGATTCAGACTTAGCAGAAAACTAGACATGGCATAAACAGAATTATGAAGGCATGTTTGCGAGCTCGATACACTCAACACAAGGCATTGCATGACAAACTAAGCATACTCCCAGCAAGAAGACATGTTCAAGAAGCTAACCATGGCAAGAACCATCTCATAGCATGCAAGGATCAACTACAACAACCTTGGCAAAATTGATTAACATGTAAACAATCTGCCAGGAACATTTTATAGCAAAAGTAGAGCAAGATTGAGTCATGCTAGAACACTCCATAAATGCAAACAAGGACATGGATGGATAATGCATAACAATATCTCAAAATCATCCTTACTGAACATACTCAAAAGAAGCATGGATCACACTGTAGCAACATGAATACATGGCATAAAAATAACAGCAGAGCAATGACTTAGTGAAATTCTAAGTCCATGAAATCAGCAACATCACGAGAGCTACTTTGCATGCTTGTGCTAGTCACCACATTGATCACAAAAAATACATGGCACACACCCCTGTAAAGATGGCATGGCATAGCCCAAAACACATGTAGAGCTCATTCCCATATGCAGCACACAATAATCATGGCAAAAATGACAAATGCTCAAGATCTGCTAAGAATCAGGAACTAACATTTTATAGCACTCTTGCAACAGTCATTAGGGCATCAAGATGGACTCAAACAAGCATGGTGCAATGTAATGAAATTAAGAGCACATCATGATGAACATTTCAATATATCATATGCATGAAATAGAGCTAAGATGATGAAGTTATGATGCAATGAACATGGACTGAAAATAACACAGATCTGGGGACTTAGTGGAAAATCAACCTCCGGAAAAGTCAACTCGGGACGGAGACGTGTGGGACGAGGAGATCCAGGACGGAGGGGCACCGTTTGGATGGGGAACCCGGTGGATCGGATCCACCCCGCGGTGGATCCGACCGAGGAGCTCGTCGGAGATGACGGCTCCGGTCGGAGGAGGCCGAGGCGGGGTGCGTGGTGGCCGGAGCAAGGCCGCCGACGGGCGGACACGGCGGCGCTCGAGGCGGAGCCGGGCGGGGCTGGCGGGAGGCGGCGGAGGCGGGGCGAGGTCGTGGCGGCGGCAGTGGCCCATGGGCGCGGCGGAGGCTGCCGGGCGGCGAAGGGCGACGGAGCTCGCCCGTGGCGGCGGGGCTGGAGGCGCGGAGCTCGGGCGCCCGCGGGCGGCGGCGGCGGCGTCCCGGGTCGGGAGGGCCCGATCCGGGCCCCGGTGGGCCGCGGGACGAGAAGGCGTCGGCTGGTGGCGGAGCACCACATGTCGCGCGGTGAGTGGCTGCAGGCGGCGGCGGACGTGTCCGGCGAGGGGCGGACATGTCCGGCGCGGAGAGAGAGTTGGATCTAGGGTTAGACTGCGCGAATTTTCGGGGAGGCACACATATATATAGGTAGAGGGAGCTAGGAGAGTCCAAATGAGGTGCGGTTTTTGGCCACACGATCGTGATCGAACGACCGAGAGCATGGAGGGGGTTTGGATGGGTTGTTGGACCACTTTGGAGGGGTTTTGGGCTGCAACACACACGAGGCTTTTACGGTTCCTCGGTTAACCATTGGAGTATCAAACGAACTCCAAATTGGACGAAACTTGACAGGCGGTCTACCGGTGGTGTACCAAGGCCGCTTGGCAAATCTCGGTCCATTCCGAGAATGTTTAACACCCGCACATGAAAAGAGGCAAAAAGGGGGCGCCGGAGGACGTAGGAGTGCCGGATTACAGAACAGACAACGGGGAAAATGCTCGGATGCATGAGACGAACACGTATGCAAATACGATGCACAGAATGACATGATATGAAATGCATTACACGCAAACAAATGACAAGGCAACAACAACGAATAACTGGAAGACACCCGGCGCAACGGTCTCGGGGCATTACATGTAGACGGGCTCAAGGGACCCAGCGAGCCAGGCTGGTAACGGAAATGACGACGGGGGAAACAGGACTTGGTGGATGGGCACCCCCAGTCCCGTCATCAGGATGCCCAGGGCTGCGGTCGCCGGTGGCGGAGGCTGCAGCTCTTGCCCCTGCTACATGGTGGAGGCGCCGGGGTTCGTCGGTGGTGGTGGCTGCCATGGCAGCGGCGACATGGGTCGCCGAGGATGGCGACTGCTACGGCGGTGGGGCGGTGGCAAAGGGCACATGCGGCAGTGGCCCATAGGATCTCACGAGGAACATGTAGATGTCAGTGACCGCCTGGGTGAGATCCTAGATGGCAACTGTCATCTCCTCCACAGTGAAGACGACGGGGACGGGCGCGGCAGAGGTGATCGGCACCGGCAAGAGAGGGGCGCTGGCCATGGTGGCCATGTTGGGGAGCACAGTAATTAATTTCAAAAAAATTCCTACGCACATGCAAGATCCATCTAGGAGATGCATAGCAACAAGAGGGGAGAGTGTTATCTACGTACCCTTGTAGACCGTAAGCGGAAGCGTTATCACAACACGGTTGATGTAGTCGTACGTCTTCACGATCCGACCGATCCTAGCACCGAAGGTATGACACCTCCGCGATCTGCACACGTTCAGCTCGGTGACGTCCCACGAACTCTAGATCCAGCTGAGTGTCGGGGGAGAGCTTTGTCAGCACGATGGCGTGATGACGGTGATGATGAAGTTACCGACGCAGGGCTTCGCCTAAGCACTACAACGATATGACCGAGGTGGAAATCTGTGGAGGGGGGCACCACACACGGCTAAGAGATCAACTTGTGTGTCTATGGGGTGCCCCCTCCCCATGTATATAAAGGCGGGAGGGAGGAAGAGGCCAGCCTAGGAGGAGGCACGTGCCAAGGGGGGGCAATTCTACTCCAAGTAGGTTTGCCCCCCCTTTCCTATTCCTACTAGGAGGAGGAAAGAGGAGGAGGGGAGAAGGAAAGTGGGGGCCGCCCCCCAAACCCTAAACCAATTCGGTTTGGGCCTATGGGGGGCATGCCCCACACCTTGCTTGCTGCCCTCTTTCTCCACTAGGGCCCGACAAGGCCCATAGACTCCCCGGGGGGTTCCGGTAACCTCCGGTACTCTGAAAAATACCCAATACACTTCGTAACCCTTCCGGTGTCCGAATATAACCTTCCAATATATCAATCTTTATGTCTCGACCATTTTAAGACTCCTCGTCATGTCCGTGATCACATCCAGGACTCCGAACTACCTTCTGTACATCAAAACACATAAACTCATAATACCGATCGTCACAGAACGTTAAGCGTGCGGACCCTACGGGTTCGAGAACTATGTAGACATGACCGAGACTCATCTCTGGTCAATAACCAATAGTAGAACCTGGATGCTCATATTGGTTCTTACATATTCTATGAAGATCTTTATGTTCAAACCGCATAACAACATACGTTGTTCCCTTTGTCATCGGTATGTTACTTGCCCGAGATTCGATCGTCGGTATCTCAATACCTAGTTCAATCTCGTTACCGGAAAGTCTCTTTACTCGTTCCGTAATGCATCATCCCGTAACTAACTCATTAGTCACATTGTTTGCAAGGCTTATAGTGATGTGCATTACCAAGAGGGCCCATAGATACCTCTCCGACATTCGGAGTGACAAATCCTAATCTTGATCTATGCCAACTCAACAAACACCATCGGAGACACCTGTGGAGCATCTTTATAATCACCCAGTTACGTTGTGACGTTTGATAGCACACTAAGTGTTCCTTCGGTATTCAGGAGTTGCATAATCTCATAATCATAGGAACATGTATAAGTTATGAAGAAAGCAATAGCAACAAACTAAACGATCATAGTGCTAAGCTAACGGATGGGTCTTGTCCATCACATCATTCTCTAATGATGTGACCCCATTCATCAAATGACAACACATGTCTATGGTCAGGAAACATATAACCATCTTTGATTAACGAGCTAGTCGAGTAGAGGCATACTAGGGGCACTTTGTTTGTCTATGTATTCACACATGTACTAAGTTTCCGGTTAGTACAATTCTGGCATGAATAATAAACATTTATCATGATATAAGGAAATATAAATAACAACTTTATTATTGCCTCTAGGGCATATTTCCTTCAGTCTCCCACTTGCACTAGAGTCAATAATCTAGTTCACATCGTCATGTGATTAGTTCACATCTTCATGTGACTAATGCCCAAAGGGTTTACTAGAGTCAATAATCTAGTTCACATCACTATGTGATTAACACCCAAAGAGTGATCATGTTTTGCTTGTGAGAGAAGTTTAGTCTACGGGTCTGCAACATTCAGATCCATATGTATTTAGCAAATTTCTATGTCTACAATACTCTGCATGGAGCTACTCTAGCTAATTGCTCCCACTTTCAATATGTATCTAGATCGAGACTTAGAGTCATCTAGATCGGTGTCAAAAGCTTGCATTGACGTAACTCTTTACGGTGAACTCTTTTATCACCTCCATAAACAAGAAATATTTCCTTAGTCCTCTAAGGATAATGTTGACCGCTGTCCACTGATCTACTACTAGATCACTATTGTACTCCCTTGCCAAAATCATGCTAAGGTATACAATAGGACTGGTACACAGTATGACATACTTTATAGAACCTATGACTGAGGCATAGGGAATGACTTTGCATTCTCTTTCTATTTTCTGCCGTGGTTGGGTTTTGAGTCTTTACTCAACTTCACACCTTGCAACACAGGAAAAAACTCCTTCTTTGACTATTCCATTTTGAACTACCTCAAAATCTTGTCAAGGTATGTACTCATTGAAAAATCTTATCAAGCGTCTTGATCTATCTCTATAGATCTTGATGCTCAATGTGTAAGCAGCTTCACCGAGGTCTTTCTTTTGAAAAACTCCTTTCAAACACTCCTTTATGCTTTCCAGAAAAAATTCTACATCATTTCCGATCAACAATATGTCACTCACATATACTTATCAGAAAGGTTGTAGTGCTCCCACTCACTTTCTTGTAAATACAGGCTTCACCCCAAGTCTGTATAAAACCATATGCTTTGATCACTTTATCAAAGCATATATTCCAACTCCAAGATGCTTGCACCAGTCCATAGATGGATCGCTGGAGCTTGCACACTTTGTTAGCACCTTTAGGATTGACAAAACCTTCTTGTTGCATCATATACAACTCTTCTTTAAGAAATCCATTAAGGAATGTGATACGTCTCCAACGTATCTACTTTTCCAAACACTTTTGCCCCTGTTTTGGACTCTAACTTGCATGATTTGAATGGAACTAACCCGGACTGACGCTGTTTTCAGCAGAATTGCCATGGTGTTACTTTTGTCCAGAAATAAAAGTTCTTGGAATGACCTGATAATCAACGGAGATTATTTTTGGAATATATAAAAATACTGGCGAAAGAATCAAGGCCAGGGGGCCCACACCCTGTCCACGAGGGTGGGGGGCGCGCCTACCCCCCTGGGCGCGCCCCCTGCCTCGTGGGCCCCCTGGTGCTCCTCTGACCTCAACTCCAACTCTATATATTCGTGTTCAGGGAGAAAAAAAATCAGAGAGAAGGATTCATCGCGTTTTACGATACAGAGCCACCGCCAAGCCCTAAACTCTCTTGGGAGGGCTGATCTGGAGTCCTTTCGGGGCTCCGGAGAGGGGAATCAGTCGCCATCATCATCATCAACCTTCCTCCATCACCAATTTCATGATGCTCACCGCCTTGCGTGAGTAATTCCATCATAGGCTTGTTGGACGGTGATGGGTTGGATGAGATTTATCATGTAATCGAGTTAGTTTTGTTAGGGTTTGATCCCTAGTATCCACTGTGTTCTGAGATTGATGTTGCTATGACTTTGCTATGCTTAATGCTTGTCACTAGGGCCCGAGTGCCATGATTTCAGATCTGAACCTATTATGTTTTCTTGAATATATGTTAATTCTTGATCCTATCTTGCAAGTCTATAGTCACCTATTATGTGTTATGATCCGTTAACCCTGAAGTGACAATAATCGGGATACTTACCGGTGATGACCGTAGTTTGAGGAGTTCATGTATTCACTGTGTGTTAATGTTTTGGTCCGGTACTCTATTAAAAGGAGGCCATAATATCCCTTAGTTTCCAATAGGACCCCGCTGCCACGGGAGGGTAGGACAAAAGATGTCATGCAAGTTCTTTTCCATAAGCACGTATGACTATATTCGGAATACATGCCTACATTACATTGATGAACTGGAGCTAGTTCTGTGTCACCCTATGTTATAACTATTGCATGAGGAATCGCATCCCACATAATTATCCATCACTGATCCATTGCCTACGAGCTTTTCACGTATTGTTCTTCGCTTATTTACTTTTCCGTTGCTACTGTTACAATCAATATAAAACCAAAAATATTACTTTTGCTACCGTTACCACTACTATCATATTACTTTGCTACTAAATACTTTGCTGCAGATATTAAGTTTCCAGGTGTGGTTGAATTGACAACTCAGCTACTAATACTTGAGAATATTCTTTGACTCCCCTTGTGTCGAATTAATAAATTTGGGCTGAATAATCTACCTCGAAAACTGTTGTGATCCCCTATACCTGTGTGTTATCAAGACTATTTTCTGGCGCCGTTGCCGGGGAGGATAGCTCTATTCCTTGAGTCACTTGGGTTTTATATCTGTTGGTCACTATGAAGAACTTGAAATATCAAAGAACCAAGATTTTTCCCTCAACTACGAGGGCAGGTAAGGAACTGCCATCTAGCTCTGCACTCGATTCACCTTCTGTTTTGAGTAAACTTGTGACACCTACACCTGCTATTCATTCTGATATGTCAAATGTTATTGATGATTCCACTTATGCTTTGCATGATACTTATGATGAAACTACTTCTATGCTTGATAATACTGTGACACTAGGTGAATTTCTTGATGAACAACTGGCTAGGGTTAGAGAGAATGAAATTATGGAAACTGATAATATTGATGAAAGTGATGATGAAGATTCTCCCCCTAGATATGAATTGCCTGTTGTGCCTGAGGGTTATGTTATGGATGAAGAAACTGCTAGAGACTTTCTTGCTTGCAATGATAGATTTGATCTTAAGAAATTATTAGCTAAGCTTAAAGAAAAGTCTTTGAATGCTAGAATGAAATATGACCCTGCTTTTGCTACTTCACATATCTTTATTATTGATAAGGATTATGATTTCTCTGTCGATCCTGAGTTAATTACTTTGGTTGAATCTGATCCTTTTTATGGCTATGAATCTAAAACTGTTGTGGCACATCTTACTAAATTAAATGACATAGCCACCCTGTTTACTCATGATGAGAAAACTCGCTATTACTTTATCATTAAGTTGTTTCCATTCTCATTAAAGGGTGATGCTAAAACCTAGTTTAATTCTCTTGATCCTGGTTGTGTGCGTAGTCCCCGAGATATGATTTATTACTTCTCTGCTAAATATTTCCCTGCTCATAAGAAACAAGCTGCCTTAAGGGAAATATATAATTTTGTGCAAATTGAAGAAGAGAGTTTCCCACAAGCTTCGGTGAGGCTTCTCCAATAACTTAATGCTTTGCCTGATCATCCTCTCAAGAAAAATGAAATACTTAATGTAACACCCCGGATGTAATTTACCTTATATGTATCCCAACTCTTGCCGTTTCCGGCACTAAGTTATTTTATTTCCTCGCTGTTGGGTTTTTGTCTCCGTGTGTTGTTGTCTTTGTCATCCATCCAATATCATGTCATCATGTGCATTGCATTTGCATGCGTGTTCGTCTCATGCATCCATGCATTTTCCCCGTTGTCCGTTTTGCATTCCGGCGCTCCTATGTCCTCCGGTGGTCCTTTCTACCTCTTTTCGTGTGTGGGTGTTAAACGTTTTTGGACTGGACCGAGACTTGTCATGAGGCCTTGGTTTACTACGGGTAGACCACCTGTCAAGTTTCGTACCATTTGGACTTCGTTTGATACTCCAACGGTTAACCGAGGGACCGAAAAGGCCTCGTGTGTGTTGCAGCCCAACACCCTTCCAAAGTGGCCCAAAACCCACCTAAACCCTCTCCATCATCTAGAGCGTTCGATCACGATCGCGTGGCCGCAAACCGCACCTCATTTGGAGCTTCCTAGCTCCCTCTACCTCTATATATAGATCCCTTCCCCAAAATCCGGACAAAATCCTAGTCCCCTCCCTCTCCACGAGCCACCGGACAATTCTCCGTCCGGCCGGACACGTCCGAATCCACCGCCCCCGCCATGTGTTGCAGCGCGATTTGCCGCCGCCCGGTCCCCAGATCGCCGCGCCGCCAGGGCCCGGGAAGCCCATCGCCGGCCCCTGCGGCCCATCCCGCGAGCGCCGCCGCCCGCATCGCTCGCCCGCGCCCTGCCGCCTACTTCCACCGTCTTCGCGGCCAAGGTCACCACGCCGGCCACCGCACCAACTCCGGCACACCGCCCCGACCGGCTGCCGCGTACTTCCTCCGTCATGGCCGCTGCGCTCGACTCCGGCTACCTCGCCGCCCCGGACCGCCGCCTCCTCCGGCGCCGACCCGCGTCGCCCCGGCCTCCCTCGACTCCGGCGAGCTCCGTCCACGACTCCGAGGCCCCATCACCTCCGGCAAACTTCGGAATCCGCGCCCTGCTATAGTGTTTCGGCCCGATCCAGATCTGGACGAGGGTTGACTTCTCCCCGAAACCCTAACTTTTAGCATTTTTTCCTCATGTCATAACTCTCTCATCGTAGCTCCGATTCGTGCGTGCAGCATATCAAGATGTTCGTCTCGACGAGTACATCATTTCATCTCATTCCATCATTTTCATTTGAGCTCATCTTGATGCCCGAAATGCTGTTGGAAGAGGGATATGTGATGAATTTGTCAGATCTGTTTCAACAAATAGCCTTTTGTCATTTTTACCATGTTTAATGTGTGCATGCTATGATCCTGAGCTCTACATGTGTTTTGTAGAATTCCATGCCATCTTTACAGAGGTGTATGCCATGTATTTTTGTGATATTTGTGGTGACTAGCACAAGCATGCAAAGTAGCATAATCGTCGATGCTGATTTCAGGGACTTAGATTTTCTCTAAGTCCTTGTCCTGATATTGTTTTTACGCAATATGTTCATGTTGTTTCCTAGTGATCCGTGCCTGTTTTGAGGATGATCAGTAAGGATGTTTTGTTAATATCGTGGTGCTCTATCCATCCATGTCTTTTATTGCATTTATGGAGCACCCTAGCTTGAGTCAATCGAGCTCTACTTTTGCTATAAAATGTTCCTGGCAGATTGTTAACATATTTAACGATTTCACCGAGCTTGTTGTTGTTGATCCGTGCATGCTAGGTTGTTGTTCTTGCCATGTCTTGCTTCTATGCCATGTCTTCTTGATGGGTGTATGCTTAGTTTGTCATGCAATGCTCTTTAGTGTGTGCATCGAGCTCGTAAACATGCCTACTCGTTAACTGTTTTGCATGCTCCAGTTTTTCGCTAATTCTGAATTTGTTTATGTTTTTGCTATGTTCACATGTTTGCAATTGTATTTTCTGATCCCTTTTGTCTCAAGGTCACTAAGGGACTTTTGTTAAGTGCTTTGAGTAGCTTCATGCCATGCCTTTATTTGCCATGATATGTTCCTGTAGCAGGTAGTTTTCATGCTCTAAAGTTTGCTTCCTGATGATAAATTCCAGACTTGTGTTAATTTCACCAAGTCTGAAACCTGTTATCATTTGCACTTTTGCCATGCTTGTTTGAACCTGTTAATGGATGAATTAGCCGTAGCTCAGTGTTCATCTTTTGTCAAGCATCATGTGTGGATCCCTGCCATGTATTTTGTTGTCATGTTTGAGTGCTGTAGCATATTTATCTTGATGCATTTAGATGGCGACTTGCTGATTATCGCAGACCGGTGCCATATTTGTTTTGCTTGCCTTTTCCAAACCGCGCATCCGATTCCGGTGATCTTTATATCGATTTCAACCAAAATCAAGTCCCCTTTCCAGTGGCACTCTTGGTTTTCCAAGTTGAGGACAGGTTCAATCATTCCTTTGCAAATCTTGCATATGCATCACATATCGTATCCCGCATATCATACAATGTTTGCATCAAGTTGTTTGAGCATTTCACGTGGTCGATTGTGTTCCTTTTGCTTGTTGTTCTTGCTTGGGTAGAGCTGGGAGACGAGTTCGTGAACGAGGAGCCCGTTGAGTTTGCTTACGAGGATCAAGGCAACTTTGAGTACTTTGCAGGCAAGATGACCATACCCTCAAAATCACTTCTATGTTTGCTTGCTAGATGCTCGCTCTTTTGCTATGCCTATGCTACGATACCAACCACTTGCTTATCATGCCTCCCAAATTGCCATGTCAAACCTCTAACCCACCATGTCCTAGCAAACCATTGTTTGGCTATGTTACCGCTTTGCTCAGCCCCTCTTATAGCGTTGCTAGTTGCTGGTGAAGATTGGAGATTGTTCCTTGTTGGAACATGTTTATTGTTGGGATATCACAATATTATCTTGTTTATCTTAATGCACCTATATACTTGGTAAAGGGTGGAAGGCTCGACCTTATGCCTAGTGTTTTGTTCCACTCTTGCCGCCCTAGTTTCCGTCATATCGGTGTTATGTTCCCGGATTTTGCGTTCCTTACATGGTTGGGTTATAATGGGAACCCCTTGACAGTTTGCCTTGAATAAAACTCCTCCAACAATGCCCAGCCTTGGTTTTACCATTTGCCACCTAGCCTCTTTTCCCTTGGGTTTCCGGAGCCCAAGGGTCATCTTTATTAAACCCCTGGGCCAGTGCTCCTCTGAGTGTTGGTCCAAAACAGAGCCACTTGCAGCGCCACCTCGGGGAAACTTGAGGGTTGGTTTTAGTTGTACGTAGTGTTCATCTGAGTGTGACCTGAGAATGAGATATGTGCAGCTCCTATCGGGATTTGTCGGCACATTCAGGCGGTGTTGCTGGACTTGTTTTACCATTGTAGAGGATGTCTTGTAACCGGGATGCCGAGTCTGATCGGATTGTCTTGGGAGAAGGAATATCCTTCGTTGACCGTGAGAGCTTGTGATGGGCTAAGTTGGGACTCCCCTGCAGGGGTTTAAACTTTTGATAGCCGTGCCCGCGGTTATGGGCAGATGGGAATTTGTTAATGTCCGGTTGTAGATAACCTGAAACTTAACTTTATTAAAATGCACCAACCGCGTGTGTAACCGTGATGGTCTCTTCTCGGCGGAGCCCGGGAAGTGAACACGGTGTTGGAGTAATGCTTGACGTAGGTTGTTCTAGGATCACTTCTTGATCATAGTTGTTCGACCGTGCTTTTGCTTTCTCTTCTCGCTCTCTTTTGCGAATATGTTAGCCACCATATATGCTAGTCGCTTGCTGCAGCTCCACATCATACCTTGCCTTACCTATAAGCTTAAATAGTCCTGATCGCGAGGGTGTGAGATTGCTGAGTCCCCGTGACTCACAGATTCCTTCCAAACAAGATGCAGGGACTTATGATACCGTTCCAGATGATATGACCGAGCTCAAGTGGGAGTTCGATGAAGACGCTCGCCGTTACTACGTGTCCTTCCCAGATGATCAGTAGTGGTGCCCAGTTGGGGCGATCGGGGACTTTTTCGCATTTGGGGGTTGATCTTTATTTTGGTACCGTAGTCAGACCCTGAGTGTATTGGATGAATGTAATGTTATTTATGTATTTGTGTGACATGGCGAGTGTAAGCCAACTATGTATCCTTTCCCCTTCTATTTATATTACATGGGTTGTTTGCGAAGATTACCTCATTTGCGACATTCCTTTCAATGCGGTTATGCCTCTAAGTCGTGCTTTGACACGTAGGAGATGTAGCCACATCGAAGGCGTTAAAAGTTGGTAATCAGAGCCTTCCCCGACCTTAGGAGCCCCCTGCTTGATCGAATCATTGGCGCTGTTGAGTCTAGAAAAATGTTTTGAGTCATTTAGGAATTATATGTCGGAGAGTTAGGAATTCTTTTTACTCCTCAGTCCCTTCGTCGTTCTGGTGAGGCATCCTAACATAGAGTTTTGACTCTTCTCTTCTCAAATTTCACTAATTTTTTTAGGATCACGCGGGTATCTTGGAATCGTTCCAATGGTTTTGTGAGGAGAACATTGTTCTTGGTGCCTCCTGACATTTAGGGGTTGTGGCAGTGTCCCGGGGAGTTGAGCTCCGAGGTGTTGTCATCACAATTTTATCGTTGAGATTCTGGAATACCTGAGTTTCGCCGACATCGAAAATCTCTTTTATGCAGTTGTTGGTGAGATAACCTCGACGCCACCCAGTACTGGGGGGGGGGGGGAGTTCGGGAGTATTGCCATAACTTGTATAACGGATGCTTTTCGAAGGTTGAGGTAAATGATTTCCGGAGGTTTCTCGGTTATGTGTTGAAGGATGGATACAGCTGGATGTATGATTTGCTAGATTTGGGTGAGATATTATGCTTCCCTTGTATCCCCAACACTTGATTGCATAACCGGAAAGGTTCGGGAGTTTCATAGGTGGGAATTCTTGTAGCTCTAGTTCTTCTTCCACGGATATTTGGTTTGGGATTGGGTAATCCTCATCAAGTATTTGCTCTTGTCCGTACCTTGTTGTTTTATTCTTCTACCTCCATCTAGTGGCTTCTCAATTTATGGAAATGTGACCATTTCAATTGGAATGCATTCGTTCATTTTGTTCGGATGTGAAGACTATATGTTGCAATTTCTATCCATTTGATTCAGCTTTAATATTTGTCTGTCAATATGCTAATGGATGTCACCCTCTTCAGGATGGCTCCTGCCAAGGGCAACAATCAGAATCAGAATCCTGATCTGCCACCACCACCTCCACGTTCGGAGGCATGACAAGCTGTGATGGTCGCTACCAATGCAAACACGCAGGTGATCATGCAAATTCTTCAAGAGCGCAACCAAGGAAATCATGGCCATGGCAACAATCAGAACCACTTTCCTACACTCAACCAGTTCCTTGCTAACCAGCCAAAGACCTTCAGCAACTGTGTCGAGGCCTCAGACGCTGATGATTAGCTCGTGGACATATGCAAGCATTTCGAGTGCAGTAACGTCAGGCCTGAGGACTTTGTCAAGTTTGCCTCCTTCCAACTCTAAGACCAAGCTGCAGAATGGTTTCAGCAGTACAAAGATTCCAGAGGAGGACGTGCAATTACCTGGGATGAATTCCGTCAAGACTTCAAAGCTCATCATATTCCTCAGAGTGTGGTTGAGAGCAAGCGTGAGGAATTCTGCAACCTGAAGCAAGGCACTATGTCCGTTTACCAGTACAACATCATGTTTCAGAAGCTCGCCCGTTTCGCTAAGCAAGACGTCCCTGACGAGAAGAGCATTCTATATCAGTTCAGGGGTGGTCTCAGAGAAGAACTCCAGCTAGCTCTCGTCCTCTTTGAGCCCAAGAAGTACGATGAGTTTTACAACATGGCAATGAAGCAAGAGGCTGCCCAACTGAAGTGCGATGCTTCCAAGAAGCGAGTCAGAGATGCGACTCCTTCTTCCTCTACTCAAGTGGCTAAGCAGCAAAAGTATTGGCCGCCTCCTCCTCCGTTCCGTTAGCCTTATGACTAGAAGAGCAAAGGTGGCACTGGATCTTCCCACCCACCCACCCCTGGCTTTCAGAACAAGACTTCGTCTCAAGCTCCAAGATCAAGTGCTCCGTGTCACCGTCCACTTTCAGAGGTCACGTGCAACAAGTGCCAACAGAAGGGTCACTATGCCAACAAATGCTTCAATCAGAGGCGCCTTCCTCCACCTCCTCCTGTGAGATCGACAAGTACCGAAGTGGTCAAACATAACCCAAGCACGCCAAGGTTAACTTGTTGAATGCAGCTCAGGCAGAGGACTCGCCAGATGTGATTATGGGTAAGCTTCCTGTTAACGATGTTCCTGCAAAAGTTCTTTTTGACACTGGTGCATCGCTTTCTTTTATTTCAAGACCATTTGTTGCCAAGCATGATTTTGTGACCGAAAGGATTCCTTTCCCGTTGAAGATTGTGTCCCCGGGCAAGCAAATGACATCTAACAATTGCGTCCCGGATGTTACTATCACGTTGGGCGACTACAAGTTTCTATCCTCTCCAGTGGTCCTTGGTAACTCGGATATTGATCTTATTCTTGGAATGGACTGGCTTTCTAAGCACAAGGCTCAGCTTGATTGTGCTGCCAGGCAGATTCAATTGACTCATTCGTTTGAGGATGTAATTGTCTTTGCCGCTAATGACGATACCATCCGTCTGTTTTCTCTCAATGAGAGGGGTGAACTGGATGCCATCTCTCAAATTCTGGTTGTTTGTGAATATCAAGACGTCTTTCCAGAAGAGCTTCCAGGAATGCCTCCGCACCGGCCAGTTGAATTTGTCATCGATCTTGAGCCTGGCACGGAACCTGTTTGCAAACGTCCTTACAAGCTTGGGCCTAAAGAGTTGAAGGAGATGAAGAAGCAACTCGATGAACAAGAGCGAATGGGTCTCATCCGACCTAGTTCTTCTCTGTGGGGTTGTGGAGTTCTTTTTGTGAAGAAGAAGGATGGAACGGACCGACTTTGTGTTGACTACCGTCCATTGAACAAGAAGACCATAAAGAACAAGTACCCACTTCCCAACATTAATGAGCTGTTTGAACAACTCAAAGGTGCTCAAGTATTCTCCAAGCTTGATCTCCATATGGGCTATCACCAGATTCGAATTCGTGAAGAGGATATCCCCAAGACAGCATTCAGAACAAGCTATGGTTCATATGAATACACTGTCATGTCTTTTGGCCTCGTCAACGCTCCTCCGACTTTCTCTCGCATGATGAACTTCATCTTCAACCCCTACACAAATGACTTCGTCTTGGTCTACCTCGATGACATTTTGGTCTTTTCCAAGAACAAGGAGGATCGTGCCAAGCACTTGTGTTTGGTGCTGGATAAGCTCAGAGAACATCAGTTCTATGCCAAGTTTTCAAAGTGCGAGTTTTGGCTCGATGAGGTTCTCTACGTTGGGCATATCATTTCTGCCAAGGGCATAGCGGTGAATCCTGAGAAGGTGTCTGCAATTGAGAATTGGGAACCACCTCGGAACGTGAAGCAACTCTGCAGCTTCCTTGGGCTCGCAAGCTATTGTCGAAGGTTCATTGAGAAGTTCTCAAAGATCACGAAGCCTCTTTCCAACCTTCTCCAGAAGCACGTCAAATACGTTTGGTCTCCTGAATGTGACATCGCTTTCAACACCCTGAAAGAGAAGTTAGTCACTGCTCCAGTTCTGACTCCTCTTGATGAATCCAAACCGTTTGAGGTCTTCTGTGATGCTTCTCTTCAAGGTCTTGGTGCAATGTTGATGCAAGAGAAGAAAGTTGTGGCCTATACTTCTCGCCAGTTGAAGCCCAATGAAAAGAACTACCCCACTCACGACCTCTAGTTGGTGGCAGTTGTGCATGCTCTTTTGACTTGGAGACATCTCTTATTGGGAAGAAAAGTGGATATCTTCACTGATCACAAGAGTCTGAAGTACATCTTCACTCAGCCTAATCTCAACCTCAGGCAGACTCATTGGGTCGAAATGATTCAAGAGTATAATCCGAGTATCGAATATACTCCAGGCAAGGCCAATGTAATTGCTGACGCTTTGAGCAGGAAGGCTTACTCCAACAGTTTGATTCTCAAGCCTTACCAACCCGAGCTTTGTGAAGCTTTCCGCAAACTCAATCTGCAAGTTGTTCCTCAAGGTTTCCTCGCCAACCTCCAAGTCTCTCCTACTCTGGAAGATCAGATTCGCGAGGCTCAACTTCTTAATGCTATGGTGAAGAAGGTGAAGATTGGGATTGCCAAGAGTCAACCTAAGTACAAGTGCTATCGCCTTGATGACAAGGATACTCTATTCTTCGAGGATCGCATTGTTGTGCCTAAAGGTGAACTTCGTAAAGTCATTATGAACGAGGCTCACAATTCACTCCTCTCTATCCACCCTGGAAGTACAAAAATGTACCATGACCTCAAGCAGTCGTATTGGTGGACTCGAATGAAGCGTGAGATTGCTTAGTTCATGAATGAATGTGATGTCTGCAGAAGAGTGAAGGCAGAACACCAACGACCAGCTGGTCTCCTCCAACCTCTTGCCATTCTAGAGTGGAAGTTTGACCACATTGAGATGGACTTCGTGACTGGATTTCCAAAGTCCAAGCGTGGCAATGATGCTATCTTCGTTGTCATCGACAAACTCACTAAAGTGGCTCATTTCCTTCCTATCAAAGAATCCATCATAGCAGCTCAATTGTCAGAGCTTTATACCTTTCGGATTGTCTCTCTGCACGGCATTCCGCAGTTGATATCTTCAGATCATGGCAGCATCTTCACCTCCAAGTTTTGGGATTCTTTTTAGAAGGCCATGGGCACCAACATCCATTTCAGCATAGCTTTTCATCCTCAAACTAGTGGCCAAGTCGAGCGTGTCAATCAGATTCTTGAAGATATGCTCAAGGCTTGCGTTATCTCTTTTGGTATGAAGTGGGAAGATTGTCTTCCATATGCCGAGTTTTCCTACAGCAACAGCTTCCAAGCGAGTTCGAGCAAGGCCCCATTTGAAATTCTCCATGGCAGGAAGTGTCGTACTCCTCTTAACTGGTCAGAGACTGGTGAACGTCAACTTCTTGGAAATGACTTGATCACAGAGGCAGAAGGGATGTGCAAAGTCATTCGTGATAACCTCAAAGCTGCGCAATCGCGCCAGAAGAGCTACTATGATAGTAAGCATCATGATTTGGCTTTCGAGATCGGAGACCATGTTTACCTCCGCGTCTCTCCAATGAAAGGTACTCGTCGCTTCAGTATCAAAGGGAAGCTTGCCCCTAGATACGTGGGTCCTTTCAAGATCGTCAGCAAGAGAGACGATCTCGCCTATCAACTCGAGCTTCCCTCCAACTTTGCAAACGTGCACGACGTGTTTCACATGTCTCAACTCCGCAAGTGCTTCAAGACCCCTGACCGCACCGTCAATTTCGAAGACATTAATCTCCAAGAAGACCTTTCTTATCGTGAGCACCACGTTGCCATCCTTGAAGAGACAGAGCGCAAGACTCGCAACAAGTCAATCAAATTCCTCAAAGTCAAGTGGTCACACCATTCCGACCGTGAAGCCACCGGGGAACGCGAGGATCACCTCCGTTCCGAGTACCCGGAGTTTTTCCAGTCCTAGATCTCGGGAAGAGATCCTTTCGTAGTGGTGGAGTGTTGTAACACCCCGAATGTAATTTAACTTATAAGTATCCCAACTCTTGCCATTTCAAGCACTAAGTTATTTTATTACCTCGTTGTCGGGTTTTTGTCTCCGTGTGTTGTTGTCTTTGTCATGCATCTCATATCAAGTCATCATGTGCATTGCATTTGCATGTGTGTTCGTCTCATGCATCCGAGCATTTTCCCCGTTGTCCGTTTTGCATTCCGGCGCTCCTATGTCCTCCGGTGGTCCTTTCCACCTCTTTTCGTGTGTGGGTGTTAAACGTTTTCGGATTGGACCAAGACTTGCCATGCGGCCTTGGTTTACTATGGGTAGACCGCGTGTCAAGTTTCGTACCATTTGGACTTCGTTTGATACTCCAATGGTTAACCGAGGGACCGAAAAGGCCTCATGTGTGTTGCAGCCCAACACCCTTCCAAAGTGGCCAAAGCCCAACAAAAGCCTCTCCATCATCTAGAGCGTTCGATCACGATCGTGTGGCCGCAAACTGCACCTCATTTGGAGCTTCCTAGCTCCCTCTACCTCTATATATAGATCCCTTCCCCGAAATCTGGGCGAAACCCTAGTCCCCTCCCTCTCCACGCGCCGCCGGACAATTCTCCGTCCGGCCGGACACGTCCGAATCCACCGCCGCCGCCACGTGTCACAGCGCGATTGGCCGCCGCCCGATCCCCAGATCGCCGCGCCGCTAGGGCACGGGAAGCCCATCGCCGGCCCCTGCGGCCCATCCCGCGAGCGCCGCCGCCCGCATCGCTCGCCCGCGCCCCGCCGCCTCCTTCCACCGTCTCCGCCGCCAAGGTTGCCGCGCCGGCCACCGCACCAACTCCGGCGGGCCGCCCCGACCGGCTGCCGCGTCCTTCCTCCACCGTGGCCGCCGCGCTCGACTCCGGCGACCTCGCCGCCCCGGACCGCCGCCTCCTCCGGCGCCGACCCGCGTCGCCCCGGCCTCCCTCGACTCTGGCGAGCTCCGCCCACGACTTCGGCGACCCCATCACCTCTGGTGAACTTCGGAATCCGCGCCCTGCTATAGTGTTTCGGCCCGATCCAGATCTGGACGAGGGTTGACTTCTCCTTGAAACACTAACTTTTAGCATTTTTCCTCATGTCATAACTCTCTCATCGTAGCTCCGATTCGTGCGTATAGCATATCAAGATATTCGCCTTGACGAGTACATCATTTCATATCATTGCATCATTTTCATTTGAGCTCATCTTGATGCCCGAAATGCTGTTGGAAGAGAGATATGTGATGAATTTGTCAGATCTGTTTCAGCAAATAGCGTTTTGTCATTTTTACCATGTGTAATGTGTGCATGCTATGATCCTGAGCTCTACATGTGTTTTGTAGAATGCCATGCCATCTTTACAGAGGTGTATGCCATGTATTTTTGTGATATTTGTGATGACTAGCACTAGCATGCAAAGTAGCGTAATCGTCGATGCTGATTTCAGAGACTTAGATTTTCCCCAAGTCCTTGTCGTGATATTGTTTTTACGCCATATGTTCATGTTGTTTCCTAGTGATCCGTGCCTGTTTTGAGGATGATCAGTAAGGATGTTTTGTTAATATTGTGGTGCTCTATCCATCCATGTCTTTGTTTGCATTTATGGAGCACCCTAGATTGAGTCAATCGAGCTCTGCTTTTGCTATAAAATATTCCTGGCAGATTGTTAACATGTTTAGCAATCTTGCCGAGCTTGTTGTTGTTGATCCGTGAATGCTATGTTGTTGTTCTTGCCATGTATAGCTTCTATGCCATGTCTTCTTGATGGGTGTATGCGTAGTTTGACATGCAATGCTCTGTAGTGAGTGCATCGAGCTCGTAAACATGCCTACTCGTTAACTGTTTTGCATGCTCCAGTTTTTCGCTAAGTCTGAATCTGTTTATGTTTTTGCTATGTTCACATGTTTGCAATTGTATTTTCTGATCCCTTTTGTCTCAAGGTCACTAAGGGACTTTTGTTAAGTGCTTTGAGTAGCTTCATGCCATGCCTTTATTTGCCATGATATGTTCCTGTAGCAGGTAGTTTTCATGCTCTAAAGTTTGCTTCCTGATGATAAATTCCAGACTTGTGTTAATTTAACCAAGTCTGAAACCTATTATCATTTGCACTTTTGCCATGCTTGTTTGAACCTTTTAATGGATGAATTAGCTGTAGCTCAGTGTTCATCTTTTGTCAAGCATCTTGAGTGGATCCCTGCCATGTATTTTGTTGCCATGTTTGAGTGATTTAGCATATTTATCTTGATTCATTTATATGGGTACTTGCTGTTTATCGCGGACCGGTGCCATATTTGTTTTGCTTGCCTTTTCCAAACCGTGCATCCGATTCCGGTGATCTTTATATCGATTTCAACCTAAATCAACTCCCCTTTCCAGTGGCACTCTTGGTTTTCCAAGTTGAGGCCAGGTTCAACCATTCCTTTGCAAATCTGGCATATGCATCACATATCACATCCCGCATATCATACAATGTTTGCATCATGTTGTTTGAGCATTGCACGTGGTTGGTTGTGTTCCTTTTGCTTGTTGTTCTTGCTTGGGTAGAGCCGGGAGACGAGTTCGTGAACGAGGAGCCCGTTGAGTTCGCTTACGAGGATCAAGGCAACTCTGAGTACTTTGCAGGCAAGATGACCATACCCTCGAAATCACTTCTATCTTTGCTTGCTAGATGCTCGCTCTTTTGCTATGCCTATGCTACGATACCTACCACTTGCTTATCATGCCTCCCAAATTGCCATGTCAAACCTCTAACCCACCATGTCCTAGCAAACCATTGTTTGGCTATGTTACTGCTTTGCTCAGCCCCTCTTATAGCGTTGCTAGTTGCAGGTGAAGATTGGAGATTGTTCCTTGTTGGAACATGTTTATTGTTGGGATATCACAATATTATCTTGTTTATCTTAATGCTCCTATATACTTGGTAAAGGGTGGAAGGCTCGACCTTATGCCTAGTGTTTTGTTCCACTCTTGCCGCCCTAGTTTCCGTCATATCGGTGTTATGTTCCCGGATTTTGCGTTCCTTACATGGTTGGGTTATAATGGGAACCCCTTGACAGTTCGCCTTGAATAAAACTCCTCCAGCAATGCCCAACCTTGGTTTTACCATTTGCCACCTAGCCTCTTTTCCCTTGGGTTTCCGGAGCCCAAGGGTCATCTTTATTAAACCCCCGAGCCAGTGCTCCTCTGAGTGTTGGTCCAAAACAGAGCCACTTGCAGCGCCACCTCGGGGAAACTTGAGGGTTGGTTTTAGTTGTACGTAGTGTTCATCTGAGTGTGCCCTGAGAACGAGATATGTGCAGCTCCTATCGGGATTTTTCGGCACATTCGGGCGGTGTTGTTGGACTTGTTTTACCATTGTCGAGGATGTCTTGTAACCGGGATGCCGAGTCTGATCGGATTGTCTTGGGAGAAGGAATATCCTTCATTGACCGTGAGAGCTTGTGATGGGCTAAGTTGGGACTCCCTTGCAGGGATTTAAACTTTTGATAGCCGTGCCCGCGGTTATGGGCAGATGGGAATTTGTTAATGTCCGGTTGTAGATAACCTAAAACTTAACTTAATTAAAATGCTCCAACCACGTGTGTAACCGTGATGGTCTCTTCTCGGCGGAGCCCGGGAAGTGAACACGGTGTTGGAGTAATGCTTGACGTAGGTTGTTCTAGGATCACTTCTTGATCATAGTTGTTTGACCGTGCTTTTGCTTTCTCTTCTCTCTCTCTTTTGCAAATATGTTAGCCACCATATATGCTAGTCGCTTGCTGCAGCTCCACATCATACCTTCCCTTACCTATAAGCTTAAATAGTCTTGATCGCGAGGGTGTGAGATTGCTGAGTCCCCGTGACTCACAGATTCCTTCCAAACCAGATGCATGGACTGATGATACCGTTCCAGATGATATGACCGAGCTCAAGTGGGAGTTCGATGAAGACTCTCGCCGTTACTACGTGTCCTTCCCAGATGATCAGTAGTGGTGCCCAGTTGGGGCGATCGAGGACTTTGTCGCATTTGGGGGTTGATCTTTATTTTGGTACCGTAGTCGGACCCTGAGTGTATTGGATGAATGTAATGTTATTTATGTATTTGTGTGATGTGGCGAGTGTAAGCCAACTATGTATCCTTTCCGCTTTTATTTATATTACATGGGTTGTTTGCGAAGATTACCTCACTTGCGACATTGCTTTCAATGTGGTTATGCCTCTAAGTCGTGCTTCGACACGTAGGAGATATAGCCGCATCGAGGGCATTACACTTGATATCTTTTATAATGGACTAACCGTTGCTTCCAGAGATTACCTTGATAGTTGTGCTGGTTGTGTTTTCAGGGAAAGAACTGTTGATCAAGCTGAATTGGTATTGAATAGTATGTTGAGTAATGAAAATGATTTGACACTTCCTGAACCAACTCCTAAGGCAACTCCGAAGAAAAGGGGTATTCTATTTCTCAGTCCTGAAGATATGCAAGAGGCATAGAAATCTATGAAAGAAAAAGGTATTAAAGTTGAAGATGTTAAGAATTTACCACCTATTGAAGAAATACATGGTCTTGATAACTCGACACAGGTAGTAAAGGTAAATTCTCTCTATAGATTTGATGAAGGTGATATTCCTCGTTACATGTCAGCTAACCAATGCTTAGATGAATTTGATAATTTTATTGTTAAACAAGAAAACTTCAATGCTTATGTTGGTAGACAATTGAAACGTAATTGTTATATGCTTGAACACTTGAGTGATTATATGTCTAGAGTTAAAGGTGAACTTAAACTTATTAGTAAACATGCTTCTATGGTTACCACTCAAGTAGAACAAGTACTTAAGGCTCAGAATGATTTGCTCAATGAATTAAATTATAAGAAAATTATAATGTTGTTAGAGTTATGACTAGAGGGGGTAAAATGACTCAGGAACCTTTGTATCCTGAGGGCCACCTGTCGGTGTCAAAACCGGCGGATCTCGGGTAGGGGGTCCTGAACTGTGCGTCTAGGCCGGATGGTAATAAGAGGCAAGGGACACGAAGTTTTACCCAGGTTCGGGCCCTCTTGATGGAGGTAAAACCCTACGTCCTGCTTGATTAATATTGATGATATGGGTAGTACAAGAGTAGATCTACCACGAGATCGGAGAGGCTAAACCCTAGAAGCTAGCCTATGGTATGATTCTTGTTCTGTATGTTGTCCTACGGACTAAAACCCTCCGGTTTATATAGACACCGGCGAGGGTTAGGGTTACACAAAGTCGGTTACAATGGTAGGAGATCTACACATCCGTATCGCCAAGCTTGCCTTCCACGCCAAGGAAAGTCCCTTCCGGACACGGGACGAAGTCTTCAATCTTGTATCTTCATAGTCCAGGAGTCCGGCTGAAGGTATGGTACGGCCATCCGGACACCCCCTAATCCAGGACTCCCTTAGTAGCCCCTGAACCAGGCTTCAATGATGACGAGTCCGGCGCGCAGATTATCTTCGGCATTGCAAGGCGGTTTCCTCCTCCAAGTACTTCATAGAAGGTTTTGAACACAAAGATAGTGTCCGGCTATGCAAAATAAGTTTCCACATATTGCCATAGGGAAAATAATATTTATACAAATCTAATCTGCTGACGTATTCCATAGTGTGACATTGCACCACGACCCAGCCTTTATTCGAATCGTTTTATTGTCCCACCTTAGCATGTCACGCGAGGCGGTTTCCTTGGCACGTCTCGTTACAGTAGAGATCGTGTCCCCTTATTCCGGGATTCTCATCAATACGGCCGTGGGTAACCCAACCGCGTCTAGGACTCCTAGACTATAGGCAAGTCCAAACGACCACGGAGAGGACGCTTGATATTCACCCTCTTTATAAAGGGGCAAGGCTTTTCCTTTTTCCCTCCCGTGCTCAATCGAATCCTTCCCCCACCTTGAGCTCAAACACCCAAAGTTCAGGTCAGGTGCTCCGAACCTTCAATCATGTCCGGATCTAGCCTTCAAGGCTGATGGGTGCCTTCCTCCGTCATGGAAGAAGACATCAAAAAGTTGAGGGAGGCCAGATATCTGACCGCCGAGGCTTTGCATCGGCTGCCTGCCCGAGGGCAGGCCGTCCCCTCCCCCGAACCCAACGAGAACACCGTGTTCGTCTCCCACTTCCTCCGAGATCTAGGCCTTGCTCTGGATCCTTTTGTCAGGGGTTTGATCTTTTATTACGGGCTAGATTTCCATGATGTAGCTCCGGACTCCTTTCTTCATATCACGACATTTATTGTCGTGTGTGAGGCCTTCCTCCGGGTTACCCCTCACTTTGGCCTGTGGCTCAAGACCTTTGAAGTAAAGCCGAAGATGATCGAGGGGCAACATGCAGCGTGTAGAGGTGCCTCAATACGCAAGATGACGGGAGCTCCATGGCCCAAAGGTTCCATTCTAGAGGTGTCTGAATTGTGGCAACATGAGTGGTTCTACATCACAGCTCCTAGAAGTGCCAAGTGGGCGGCCGCCCCTGTTTTCCGCTCGGGCCCTCCACCACAACTGATGTCATGGATCAGCAGAGGTCTGAGCTGGGGTCTAGCCAAGGACGTGCCTATACTGCAAAGCCGCATTCGAGATCTCTTCAATGGAGATTTTAGTTTGGTTGCGGTAATACAAGTTATGCTGGTTCGTCAAGTCCAGCCTTGCAAATGCCGGCCCCTTCGCTTGTGGGAGTTCAATCGCGAGGGACCGCGTGTCATTCAAAATTTCCTCGGCCTGACGCACGAGGAGATGTACAAGTCATTCTTCGGACCTTAGGTAGTGTGTTCGGAAATCACCGAGGACGTGGGCCTAAGCAGTAACCGCGCCGCCGAACAGGTAAGGAATCTTCCGGCCGAACATACTATCTCTCATTTGTTATGAAGTTATTTCTGAGAGTTCACTTTTTGACCAAGACTGGATAACAAAGGCGAAGTTGATTCGGTGTTCGGCCCCCCTCCCTGAGGGTTTGGACAATCCGGTATTGGAAAAGATGCTCCAAGTCGCACCTTGCCCGGAGCCCTTGAAGGAAGATACCGGGGAGGATAATACGGGCAGACACGGGCCCCCAACGCTGCCCATTCTAACCAAGGGAGCGAGCGTTTCAATGAAGGAAAACGACCGGAGGAGGAAAAGGACTGCGCCCCGGGAATCGGAAGCCGAAGCTTCCAAACGGGAGAAGAAGTCTCCCACAGAGGGTCCCACCCTGGGGGGTGCTTTTGCCGCACAAAGTCCGCGAGGGGATCAATTCTCCCGCGAGTCGTAAGTGACCCGAAATACTTTAATAGTACGGGTATGCCATCTTTTTCTTCTAAGAAAATAACCACCGCATATATCTTTGCAGTTCGGGCCTTAGCCCCTCTCAAATGAGTTCATCTTCGGGGGATCTTCTTCCAGATATGATGGAGAGCGAAACGCCTCCTCCGGACTCCTCCGCTCCAGAAGCGGGCGACCCCAAAGTGTCGTCGCGGAGGGCCTCTCCAAGTCCAGTGAGGCCAGAAGATAATCCCATTGACCCCCGAAGCTCCCAGTGTCCGACTCCCGAAGAGAGCAGAGAAAAGAGTCTGGCACCGCCTGTGTGCGATCGGATGTTCTGAGGGAGTTGGTGGGGCGAGCGGCCATCTCAGATGAACACTGTATGCTGATGAATACGGTGATGGAGAGAATCTCGTCCGCCGAAAGCGGATTGCATGAAGCTTTTATGAGTCTACTGACAGGCTTTGAGGTGCGTAAAATAATGTATGATAGTCTTGCACATGCTAGGTGTGCCCTGTGTAGATAGTAGCCCCTGAGACTCTGGTTGTCGTCGGAAACGACGGTGAACAGAGGATCATATTCCCAGGTAATAACCATGCTGCCTCTATGTGCAGGTGATGGAAGCTCTGGTGGCTAGCCGGACTAGCGAGTTTGCCCATTTAAAACGGTAGTTGGATGCGGCAGACGCCGACATCGAGCTTGTTAACAAAAGGCTTGACGAGGCACAGGGTAAGTGTCATTATCTGGTAAACGCCACATGGTAAGAGCAGCATGATGCCAGTATCTTTAATATATTGTGACTGCAGATGGAGCTGCCACTGTTGAAGCCTTGTGGGCAGAACTTGCCCGAGCCAAGGAACAAGCGAGGTTTGGTAATGCGGCTGCTTTGAAGGCGGCCGAAGAGTTGAAAGCCGAGAAGGCCGTGCATGGCGAGAGCCAAGATAAGATGGCCAAGATGGCCATAGAATTAAAAGCCGCCACCGACCGTTGCCGGATTCTTGAAAAGGAAAACTTAGCGAGGGCATCGGACCTTGAGAAGGCTGCTGCGACGAGAAAAGACATCCGCTCTGCTATGAGGGCGAAGAAGGAGGAGTTGCGGGAAGCTGGGGATATTGTAGCTGGGAAATCCTTTATGTTGCGGAGGAAGTTCGGAGATCCATGGTATGCCCCTCTGGATCGGCTGTGGACTTCGGAGGATGTGTATATGGATTTGGTAGCGAGCGCTGCCGATGCGGCCAAGTACTTCCAGGGTCAAATGGACCGTGAAGTGGACCAGCTGTTTTGGACACAATTCCATTCTCCCGAGCGTCCGCTTTCATTGACTGACCGATTTGCCAAATGGGCCGAACTAAATAGGTTGTCCGGACGCGCCATGAGGTCTATTGTGGATCAGCTGTGGCCGGAAAGGCCAAAACCGAACAGCTATTTTAGCTTGGTGCAGCAATTCCTTGACGTGTTGCCGTGCATTAATGCGATGAAGAGGTCGGCGTGCATAGAGGGCTCACGGATGGCCCTTGCCCATGTTAAAGCATACTGGGTGGAGATGGATGCTACCACTATTGCAGCGCGGGATTCGGCCATAGGCCGAATGGCTGTTGAGCACTACTTTGAAGAAGTTCTTGAGGGTGCTCGTTTGATAGAGACCCAGTGCTCAAAAAATATTATGTTTGAGTGATATGTAATCTCATTGTAAGCGAAATGCTTTTATAAATTTTTATAAGGCTATTTTTATACTTTTTCCTGAAAGTAATATGATGCCTCCTGGGCGGCCGTTTATGTATACATGTGTATAACCTGAAAGATTGCAGCCGTCGGCTTCAACCCCCACGCATATAATGCGGAGGTGCTCGCAAAAAACATGTGTTCACACTTAACCCAACGTCTTGGTCCTATTAAGGAGGTGATAGCGGAGCGAGCGAGGCAACCGGACTATAATGCTTTAGCACTTTCACTTAGCCATAGGAGTTTGACAGTGGGGCTACTAGATAGCCCCTGGTGGCTCCGCACTCTCCCGATCCCGGGGTGCGTACATGCCTGGCCGGAAAACGACCCTTCATTAAGGCGGAGGAATTCTAACATTCCAACAGGTCATCGAGTGGTTGACCAGTCTCACGCTATATCATGACAGTCAGTTTTCGGCTTTCTCTACTGAGGTGCTCGTCCGGATGAACCAGGGCACAATCGCAGTAGTTCTCCTGGTGCTACCTTAGCCGGTAAAGCGGAACGTAAGGCACCAAAACACAGGAGCCGGGCAAACCCAACATTTGACCAAAGACAATGATTCGGAGCTGATGCATATAGGGCCAAACTCGCGACGCCGAACACTCCCTAAGGTATTCGGTCTTTGTGGTATAAACCGGGCCTAAATAATGGCCTTTGTAAGAAGCCCCTTGTGTCCAGGTACGTGCATTGTTCTGGCGTGGCCACATGCCAAGACGTCAGCATCCTTCTCAACGGTGGATATGTATCAACAAGAGACAGTAAAAAAGGTTTACGCAGGGTCTTAATCTAAAAAGAATCCTTGGAGCGGGTCCCTGCTGCACGTCTGCGCCTGTGTCTCCGTTGTGCCGTATCCTGGATGGGTGTAGCACGATGATCGTCTGTAAAAGAGAGGAATTTAGGTGAAAAAGTTGTCGTGCAAAAACATAGTTTTTAAATAAACCATCTATTATTCAAGATGAGAAGAAATTGCCACTTGTCTGTGCGTTGAGCCCCTTGTATTGACAGATAGGGGTGTGACCATTTATTCGGTATAGATAGCGGCGCCGGACTTGATTAGTTGTGTGTGAGGTCTTGACGACCTATTGGAGGCGCATTTATTGGATGCTTTTGCTGGTCCGGGCGCCTTTAGTGTGCGGCTGCCAAGGCAGCTGCACTCTCTTCGGCGCGCAGAGATCGCTTGATATTTCCGTTCACTGAAATGATGCCACGTGGACCGGGCATCTTGAGTGTGAGGGAGGCGTAGTGTGGTATTGCGTTGAAGCAAGCGAAAGCTTCGCGTCCGAGTAGTGCTTGAGCCACTTTGGAACGGAGCGATGTGGAAGGTTAAATGCTCGCGACGGAAGTTATCGGGGGAGCCGAATATAGCTTGTAGTAGGAGGGAGCCCGTACAACGAGCCCCTGGGCCTGGCGTTACTCCTTTAAAGGTAGTATTGCTATGGCGAATTTTTGTTGGGTCTAACCCCATCCCGCGGATTGTATCCTGATATATTAGGTTTAGACTGCTGCCACCGTCCATCAAGACTTGTGTGAAGTGGTATCCGCCAATTTTACTGGGTCTAATACCAGGGCAGCCCATCCTGCGTGTTGGATACTTGCTGAGTAATCGCGATGGTCGAAAGTGATCGGTTGAGACGACCAGTGGCAGGACTTTGCGGTGACAGGCACTTGGGTATATTTTCCTGGGAGTGCCGCGTTGTTTTTTCCCTTGATCACGTGTAACACGTTTACTGTTTTGACTTCTGGTGGAAATTTCTTTTGTTCCCCAGTGTCTTGCTTGGGAGGCTCGTCCTCGTCTTCACTTGGTGTATCCTCCCCCTTGTGTATGGCGTTGAGCTTGCCGGACTGCTTGAAGACCCAACATTCTTTGTGGGTGTGATTAGCAGGTTTACCAGGGGTACTATGGATCTGACATACTTGGTCCAGAATTTTATTGAGGCTGGACAGTTCATCCCTGGTGCCTTTAGAGGGCGGCTTTTGCTGACCTGGCCGAGAGCTTTTGAATACGGCGTTTACTGCCGTGCCCTTCATGCTGTCTTCTTTATTCCAGCGTTTGTTATTGCTGTTGCACCGTGATTTCCCGTTTCCATCTCTAACTTCAGATGTACTGCGATCGCTGGTGCTGCATCTGGCTAGCCAGCTGTCCTCACCCGCGCAAAAGCGGGTCATGAGGTTTGTTAATGCAGCCATCGTTCTCGGCTTCTTTTGGCCGAGGTGTCCGGCGAGCCATTCGTCACGGACGCTATGCTTAAAAGCTGCCAAGGCTTCGGCGTCTGGACAGTCGACAATCTGGTTCTTTTTAGTAAGAAACCTGTTCCAAAGCTTTCGGGCTGAGTCTCCGGGCTGTTGAGTTATATGAGTCAAATCGTCCGCATCCGGAGGTCGGACATAGGTCCCATGAAAATTTGCCCGAAAGGCGTCTTCGAGCTCTTCCCAACTTCCTATGGAGCTTTCGGGGAGGCCTTTAAGCCAGTGACGACCTGGCCCTTTGAGCTTGAGGGGTAAGTACTTGATGGCGTGGAGATCATCTCCTCGAGCCATATGGATATGAAGGATGTAGTCCTCAATCCAGACCATAGGGTCTGTTGTTCCATCGTATGCCTCTATGTTTACGTGTTTGAATCCCTCTGGAAATTCATGGTCCAGCACCTCATCGGTGAAACATAGGGGGTGTGCGGCACCCCTATAGCTGGGTGTACCGTGTTGTTCGGATGTTTGTTGTGTTGCATTGTATGCTGGGGCGCGCTTGCGTGGTCCATAGATGGATCTTGTTGCGTCGTCCTTTAGGTGCAAGCCCTCGCATGGGTCGCGTGTTGTACTATGAGTGGCGTTGTATGCCGCTCTGTGTTTGTAGAGGGGTCGTCTATCCGGCCAGGTGGATGCTTTGATATTTGGTTGTGGGGGGGGGGGTCTGAAGCCTCCTCATCGAATTCAGGTAGCAGCTTCCGCTTTGGGTAGCTCTTGGAGGGGCGGTTGTTGCCGTACCTCGCTGCTGTGTTGAGTATTTTACTCCATCTGACTTGGAGTATGTCTTGCGCAGCTTTGAGCCTTTGCTTCTGCTTTTTAAGACTCCTCGCGGTGGCAACAAGCCTTTTACGGGCATTCTGCTTCTCCGGGTGCCTGTCCGGCGTTATGTCGTCCGGACTTTTATCCTTGATAGAATTTGTTTGTTCGGTTTGATTATCCGGATTGCCATTGTCCGGTAGCGGTTCGCCCTGCTCCAGCGCTGGGTCTGTGTGATCGTTATTTCTGTCGAGGCGGGATTTGGGGCGGCACTTGCGTTGCCGCTTTGACTGCTTCTTGAGGGAACAAGCCTTCGGTGCGTCCTTCCGCTCCTCGTCGTCATCTTTTGGTGCGTCGACCATGTATACGTCATATGATGAGGTGGGAGGTGGTGCTTCTTCGCCTCCCGCATCGTCGTCCATACCGTCGATGTTTTCAGAGTCAAAGTCGAGCATGTCGGTTAAATCGTCGACAGTGGCTACAAAGTGGGTGGTGGGTGGGCTTTGAATTTCTTCATCGTCCGTATCCCAACCTTGCTGGCCGTAGTCCGGCCAGGGCTCTCCTGATAAAGAGAGAGACTTTAGTGTCTTTAGAATATCGCCAAAAGGCGAGTGCTGAAATATGTCCGCGGCAGTAAACTCCATGATTGGCACCCAATCGGATTCGATCGGCAGGGGCGCGGAGGGTTCAGAGTCCGGAGAGGAGTACGGCTCCTTGGGGTCACGAGTCTCGCGGAGTGTGGGGCTGGTGTTCGGCTCGATCGCCGTTGGGATCACAGCCCCCGAGGCGGCATCCAACCACCCATCCTCGATCGGCGCAGTTGGCTCCGAATCAAGGGTCGAAGCCGATGCGGGGTGCGGCCTCCAGGGCACTGTTCGGTGGCAGAGCTAGATCATGCTCGTCATGAAAGTGCGGCGCGCTCGGCAGTGGCTCGAATTCGTCGAGGATCAAGTCCCCACGGATGTTAGCCGTGTAGTTTAAACTTCCAAATCTGACCTGAGGCCAGGGGCATAGCTTTCGATCTGCTCCAGATGGCCAAGTGAATTGGCCCGCAGTGCGAAGCCGCCGAAGACGAAGATCTGACCGGGGAGGAAGGTGTCACCCTAGACTACATCGCCATTGATGATCGTAGGAGCCATCAAGCCTAACGGCGACGACACAGAGGAACTCTCAATGAAATCACCAATGTCGGTGTCAAAACCGGCGGATCTCGGGTAGGGGGTCCCGAACTATGCGTCTAGGCCGGATGGTAACAGGAGGCAAGGGACACGAAGTTTTACCCAGGTTCGGGCCCTCTTGGTGGAGGTAAAACCCTACGTCCTGCTTGGTTAATATTGATGATATGGGTAGTACAAGAGTAGATCTACCACGAGGTTGGAGAGGCTAAACCCTAGAAGCTAGCCTATGGTATGACTGTTGTTCTGTATGTTGTCCTACGGACTAAAACCCTCCGGTTTATATAGACACCAAAGAGGGTTAGGGTTACACAAAGTCGGTTACAATGGTAGGAGATCTACATATCCGTATCGCCAAGCTTGCCTTCCACGCCAAGGAAAGTCCCTTCCGGACACGGGACGAAGTCTTCAATCTTGTATCTTCATAGTCTAGGAGTCCGGCTGAAGGTATAGTCCGGCCATCCGGACACCCCCTAATCCAGGACTCCCTCACCACCCTAAGAGAATTGAGCAAGATTCTCAGAGAACTATTGTTGATGCACCCACTTCTAAGAAGAAGAAGAAGAAAAATGATAGGACCTTGCATGCGTCTAGTGATCCTATTGTTGACACACCTAAGAATCCCAATGATATTTCTATTTATGATGCTGAAACACAATCTGGTAATGAACATGAACCTAGTGATAATGTTAATGGTGATGTTCATGTTGATGCTCAACCTAGTAATGACAATGATGTAGAGATTGAACCTGCTGTTGATCTTGATAACCCAAAATCAAAGAATCAACGTTATGATAAGAGAGACTTCGTTGCTAGAAAGCACGATAAGGAAAGAGAACCATGGGTTCAGAAACCCATGCCTTTTCCTCCTAAACCATCCAAGAAAAAGGATGATGAGGATTTTGAGCGCTTTGCTAAAATGATTAGACCTATCTTTTTGCGTCTGCGTTTGACTGATATGCTTAAAATGAACCCTTATGCTAAATACGTGAAGGATATTGTTACTAATAAAAGAAAGATACCGGAAGCTGAAATTTCCACCATGCTTGCTAATTACACTTTTAAGGGTGGAATACCTAAGGAACTAGGAGATCCAGGAGTACCAACTATACCATGTTCCATTAAAAGAAACTATGTTAAAACTGCTTTATGCGATCTTGGAGCCGGTGTTAGTGTTATGCCTCTCTCTTTATATCATAGACTTGATTTGAATAAGTTGACACCTACTAAAATATATTTGCAAATGGCTGATAAATCAACTGCTATACCTGTCGGTATTTGTTAGGATGTGCCTGTTGTGGTTGCAAACATTACTATTTTAACGGACTTTGTTATTCTTGATATTCCCGAGGACGATAGTATGTCGATTATCCTTGGTAGACCCTTTTTGTATACTGCAGGGGCTGTTATTGATTGCAATAAAGGCAATGTCACTTTTCATGTTAATGGTAATGAGCATACGGTACACTTTTCGTGGAAACAACCTCAACTCCACAATATCAATTCTATTGGAAAAATTTCAACAATCACTATTGGAGGTTTTGAATTTCCTCTTCCTACTATCAAGAATAAATATGATATTCTTATTGTTGGGGATGTGCATATCCCCGTTGAGGTAACCTAGTGTTATTCGAAATTTCTCCGGTTTCATGTTATTTGAAATGAGTTTGTTAACAAGACCTGATCAACCTTATTAGTGGATTCCTTTTGATGAGCATGAGATGGATGAAGTTAGAAGGCACAACCTTCTGTACCCTCCTTTTAATTTCTGTTATTTATATTAAATAAAGTAAAAAAAAATAGTATTTTCGGTTTGTTTTCTGAATTATCCTTGCAATAAAAATACCCCAAGAATAAAAGTTCTCCAAATGCCTTGAAAATGAAATATGATTTTTTTCCAGAACATTTAAGAATTATTGGCACTGAGAAAACACCAGGGGGACCCACCATGTGCCCACGAGGGTGGAGGGCGCGCCCACCCCCCTGGGCGCGCCCCCTGCCTCATGGACCCCATGTGGGTCCCCTCCACTTATCCTTGCACCCACACACTTCGGCTTGCTCCAGAAAAAATCATCCACCAGCTCAAACCCGAGTTCTTGCTCATCTTGCTGCCAATTTTGATCTCCTTGCTCAAAGTTCCATTCACAAAACTGCTTTGGGGGATTGTTCTTCGGTATGTGACTCCTCCAATGGTCCAATTAGTTTTTGTTCTAGTGCTTTATTTATTACCAATTTTTGCTGCTTAGGTGACCCTGTTCTTGAGCTTGCATGTCAAATTTATGTGGTAAAAAGTAGTTTTAATGCATGATATAGCCTCTAGGCACTTGTAGGAGTAGTTGCTATCAATTTTGTTGAGTTTGGTTCACTTTTATTTTGAGTTACTAAAATTTTTCAGAAAAAGATGAAGAGATTTTTGAGGGGTTCATCGAGCCTAAGCTCTAAGGATAAGCAAAGTGAAGAGAAAAAGAAGCCCAAATATAATCTCCCTCGTGATGCGGAGGTTCGGCCGTGTGAATGGCCTTGTGAAGAGTTCTTGAGAGAAGCCGGGATTCATGAAGATTTTTATTATTTGGCTGAGAATGCAGGCCTCACCGACTTCCTCCACGACCAGCGCAAACAGTATCTCTTACTCACCAATATTTTTGTGCAAAAGTTTCATTTCCATGCTAGGAGATCACCACCTTCAGTGGAATTTATTTATATGATGAGCATAAGGAGATGTCGCTATATGATTTTTGCCGGGTTTGTAGGATACCCTTTGAGGGCAGCATAGAGGAACCACATCGTAATGATGTGGAGGGATTTATTGATACAATTGTTGTAGGGGAAACGAGGAAGGTTTCCGATGCAAGAATCACTAGCATACATTTTCCTATTCTACATTACTTTGCAATATTTGCTAGTAGATGCTTAATTGGTCACAGGAACTGCGGAAATCTTAGTGCCCCTGATATTGTTATTTTGCGCCATGCTTTGTTTCGTGATACCACTTTCAGTTTAGGCGCTATTGTTGCTAAATGGTTAAACCTGAACCGTACAAAGGGTCCCATCTTGCGAGGCATCTTGGCCTCGCGTCTTGCTGCACACTTTAACATACCTATTAGGCATTATGAGAAAGAGGAAAAGATGTTGCCTCATATTTTTCTAGATTATAAGAGCATGATAGAACATGATTTTATTGTTAAGAATAAGAAGAAGATGCTTAACTATAGACTGATGTTTGATAAGAAACACGTTGAGACTATTACCTTGCCTGCTCCCTTTTTGTTTGACATATTTCCAAGCACGTACCTTATTCTGCCGGAGGCCGTTCAGGCATACCAGAGGCTGACATCAGCTCCAGAGCCGGAGCCACTATCTGATCCTCACCGTTAGTCTGTTTATCAGTGGAATCCGTAGGAGATCGCCAATCAGTGGCACCCTGAAGACCCTCCTCAGTACGACCCCAACTACAGTTTCGATCCTTGGGCATAGACCAACTTAGGCCAAAAGCCTAAGTTTGGGGGAGTACGTATTTCTCACCGACATTACATTTATGTTCACACACTGATGCCAGTTGTCGGTGCTCATACTTTTTCATTGTATCATCCATGCTAGTTTGTTTTCTTTTTAAGCTATCTTCTTGTGTGTTTGAAAAACCTTAAGAAAAACCCAAAAATTAGTTGCAGCTTTTAGCTAGTTACTTTTCATGCATGTAGTAGTAGTAATTAAAAATAAAACCCAAAAAGATTTCTCGTTGTTCTTCTGCTTGTTGGGAGCCTTCAAGTGTAAATAGTTTTGTTCCTTTCTTTTCTTTGGGGGGGGGGGTCGAGAGGAGAAGACCACGATGAAAATGTTGAGTCGCTCTCTTATGCATTATTGTTGATCTAACAAAGAGCCCATATTACTTTGTCTTCTGTCTTGTGTTGAATGCTTGCAGATTCCATCTTAGTCCAATGCACATGCACTATTATTATTATTACCCACACTATTCGGTCGTGCAAGTGAAAGGCAATAATGACGATATATGATGAACTGATTGAGATGAGAAAAGCTGGTATGAACTCGACCTCTTTTTTTGTAAATATGATTAGTTCATCATTCCCGATTCAGCCTATTATGAATGAAACATGTTTGCAATGACAATTAGAGATTATAGTTGGTCATGCCATGCTTAATTTGCTAGGAGTTTATAATGGTTTACCTTGCGTGCCAACATGCTATTAAAATGGTTGTGATGTGGTATGATAGGGTGGTATCCTCCTTTGAACCATTCGAGTGGCTTGACTTGGGACATGTCCACGCATGTAGTTGAAACAAAATCAACATAGCCTCCACGATATTTATGGTGAATTATATCCTACTCATGCTTGCATTCAATATTGATTAATTTTAATGCATGTTCATGACTATTGTCGCTCTCGAGCTGGTCGCTTCCCAGTCTCCTTCTAGCATTCACTTGTACTAAGCGGGAATACTGCTTGTGCATCCAACTCCATAAACCCCAAAGTTATTCCATATGATTCCACCATACCTTCCTATATACAGTATGTGCCAAACTCTAAACCTTCAAATAAACATTCTGTTTTGTATGCTCGAATAACTCATGTATCAACTAGGGATGTCTGTATCTTCCATGCTAGGCGGGTTATTCTCAAGAGGAGTAGACTCCGCTCCTCATTCACGAGAAAATGGCTGGTCACCGGGATGCCCAGTCCCATGCTCAAATCAAATCAAAATAATTGCAAACAAAACTCCCTCAGGATTGTTGTTAGTTGGAGGCACCCATTGTTTCGGGCAAGCCATGGATTGATGCTTGTTGGTGGTGGGGGGGGTATATACTTTACCATTCTGCTTGGGAACCGCCTATAATGTGTGTAGCATGGAAGATATCGAGATCTCTTGGTTGTTATGTTGACAATGAAAGTATACCGCTCAAAATATTATTCATCTCTTTTTCAAAACCAAGCTCTGGCACCTCTACAAATCCCTGCTTCCCTCTGCGAAGGGCCTATCTATTTACTTTTATGTTGAGTCATCATCCTCTTATTAAAAAGCACCAGTTGGAGAGCACCGCTGGCATTTGCATGTATTATTATTAGTTTGCATTGAGTATGACTTGACTGGATCTCTTTTACCATGAATTACAATTTCCAGTCAGCCCTTGATCTTCAAGGGTGCTCTGCATTTATGTTTTGCGGTCTCAGAAAGGGCTAGCGAGATACCATCTTGTTATATCATATTATGATTGTTTTGAGAAAGTGTTGTCATCCGAGATTTATTATTATTCCTCGCTAGTTGATTATGCCATTGATATGAGTAAACATGAGACCTAAATGTTATTGTGAATATGGTTAGTTCATAATCTTTGCTGAAAACTTGAATGCTGGCTTTACATATTTACAATAGCAAGAGCAAACAGAGTTTGTAAAAGTTTTTATTTATCACTTTCATTTTGTCAACTGAATTGCTTGAGGACAAGCAAAGGTTTAAGCTTGCATTGGGTGAGTTGATGCGTCTCCAACGTATCTACTTTTCCAAACACTTTTGCCCTTGTTTTGGACTCTAACTTGCATGATTTGAACGGAACTAACCCCGACTGACGCTGTTTTCAGCAGAATTGCCATGGTGTTATTTTTGTGCAGAAATAAAAGTTCTTGGAATGACCTGACAATCAATGAAGATTTTTTTTGGAATATATAAAAAATACTGGAAAAAGAATCAAGGCCAGGGGTGTCGGTGTCAAAACCGGCGGATCTCGGGTAGGGGATCCCGAACTGTGCGTCTAAGGCGGCTGGTAACAGGAGGCAGGGGACAGAATGTTTACCCAGGTTCGGGCCCTCTCGATGGAGGTAATACCCTACATTCTGCTTGATTGATCTTGGTGATATGAGTATTACAAGAGTTGATCTACCACGAGATCGTAGAGGCTAAACCCTAGAAGCTAGCCTATGATTATGATTGTTGTTGTCCTACGGACTAAACCCTCCAGTTTATATAGACACCGGAGGGGGCTAGGGTTACACAGAGTCGGTTACAAGGGAGGAGATCTACATATCCGAATTGCCAAGCTTGCTTTCCATGCAAAGGAGAGTCCCACCCGGACATGGGACGAAGTCTTCAATCTTGTATCTTCATAGTCCAACAGTCCGGCCAAAGTATATAGTCCGACTGTCTGATGACCCCCTAATCCAGGACTCACTCAGTAGCCCCTAAACCCGGCTTCAATGACAATGAGTCCGGCGCGTAGATTGTCTTCGGCATTGCAAGGCGGGTTCCTTCTTTGAATACTCCATAGAAGATTTTGAACACAAGGATCGTGTCCGGCTCTGCAAAAAATATTCCACATACCATCATAGAGAGTATAATATTCCCATAAATCTAATCTGCTGATAACTTTTCATAACGTGACATCACGCCATGGCCCGGTCATTATTCAAACCTTTTTTCTCAATCAGCTACTATGCGTATTGCGAGGCGGTTTTCTGGGCACGTCTTGTCGAAGCAGAGATCATGTCCCCTTATCACGGGATTCTCATCAATACGGGTGTGGGTAACCCAACCGCGCCATCAATTACGGCGCTTGGGGAATAATTAAGCGAGTTTACTAGGCAAGTGGGGAGGCACATAGTTTCTTCCGCCCTTATAAAGGGACAAGGACTCCTCCTTTTCACCCACGCCTTCTCCTTCCCGATCCATTCCCCCTCGCCCGAGCCCCAGCACCCGAGCATTCGTCTTCTACGCCCACAAAGGCCTTCCGAAAATGTCCGGATCCGGAGCAGGAGGCAAGTGGATGGCCTCTACCGTCCAGGAGAAGCATATCAAAAAGCTTCGGGAGGCCGGGTATCTGGCCAAAAAAATTGGCCACCGTCTCCCGACAGCGGGACAAATCGTTCCCACTCCGAAACCCCAAGAGAGGGTTGTATTCCTCCCCCATTTTGTCCGCGGGCTAGGGTTTCCCCTCCACCCATTTTTTCAAGGCATCATGTATTACTACGGGATCGATTTTCATGATCTATGCCCTAATTCCTTGCTCAACATCTCGACATTCATCGTCGTGTGCGAGGCTTTTCTCCACATCTCGCCACACTTCGGCTTGTGGCTGAAGATTTTCAATGTGAAGCCCAAGGTGGTGAGAGGCGAGCACGCCGAGTGTGGAGGCGCTATGGTGAGCAAGATGCCCAATGTTACATGGCCAACAGGTGCTTTGGATGATTCCGTCAAAGAGTGGCAACAACGGTGGTTTTACATCACTGAGCCGCGCAACACGGAATGGGCCGCTGCTCCAGAGTTCCGATTCGGAGCCCCTCTGCGGGTTACGTCCTGGTCCAAGAAGGGCCTGAACTGGTCTTCGTCCGACGAACTGTCTATGCTCCAGACGCGAGTTAAAGATATGGAAGACAAGAACATCGAACTTGTCAATGTAGTCCAGGTGATGTTAGTTCGCCGGATCCTGCGTTGTCAGCACCAGACTTGCAATCTATGGGAATTTGATCCGGCCAAGCACTAGACCCAGCGAAACCTCTATGGCTCTTCACACGAAGACATTTGGAAGGTGCTTTTCAAGTCCGAAAAATCATGGCCGGACTCGGCCGAGGACCGCGGGTATCAACTGTACCGCCCTTCAAGCTCGGTAAGTTTTTATGAGATTTATCTGCATAACCCAAGGGAAATGCTTAATGTGTTTTCCTCAACTCCCCTAGGGTTGGATGCTACCTCTTGAGCACTTGCATTGGTTTTCCCTTGAGGAGGAAAGGGTGGTGCAGCAAAGTAGCGTAAGTATTTCCCTCAGTTTTTGGGAACCAAGGTATCAATCCAGTAGGAGGCTACGCGCGAGTCCCTCGCACCTACACAAAACAAATAAATCCTCGTAACCAAGGCGATAAGGGGTTGTCAATCCCTACACGGTCACTTACGAGAGTGAGATCTGATAGATATGATAAGATAATACTTTTGGTATTTTTATGATAAAGATGCAAATTAAAAAAAAGCAATGAAAATAACTAAGTATTGGAAGATTAATATGATAGAGATAGACCCGGGGGCCATAGGTTTCACTAGTGGCTTCTCTCAAGAGCATAAGTATTTTACAGTGGGTGAACAAATTACTGTTGAGCAATTGACAGAATTGAGCATAGTTATGGGAATATCTTGGTATGATCATGTATATAGGCATCACGTCCAAGACAAGTAGACCGACTCCTGCCTGCATCTACTACTATTACTCCACACATCGACCGCTGTCCATCATGCATCTAGAGTATTAAGTTCATAAGAACAGAGTAACGCCTTAAGCAAGATGACATGATGTAGAGGGATAAATTCATGCAATATGATAAAAACCCCCATCTTGTTATCCTCGATGGCAACAATACAATATGTGCCTTGCTGCCCCTACTATCACTGGGAAAGGACACCACAAGATTGAACCCAAAGCTAAGCACTTCTCCCATTGCAAGAAAGATCAATCTAGTAGGCCAAACCAAACTGATAATTCGAAGAGACTTGCAAAGATAACCAATCATACATAAAATAATATAGAGAAGATTCAAATATTGTTCATAGATAAACTTGATCATAAACCCACAATTCATCGGTCTCAACAAACACACCGGAAAACTTTGTATTGAGTTCCGAAAAGAGAGAAGAAGCCATCTAGCTAATAACTATGGACCCGTAGGTCTGAGGTAAACTACTCACACTTCATCGGAGAGGCTATGGTGTTGATGTAGAAGCCCTCCGTGATTGATGCCCCCTCCGGCGGAGCTCCGGAACAGGCCCAAAGATGGGATCTCGTGGATACAGAAAGTTACGGTGGTGGAATTAGGGTTTTGGCTCCGTATCTGATCGTTTGGGGGTATGTAGGTATATATAGGAGGAAGAAGTACGTCGGTGGAGCAACAGTGGGCCCACGAGGGTGGAGGGCACGCCTAGGGGGGGGGGGGTAGGCGCGCCCCCAACCTCATGGCTTCCCTGTTGGTTGCTTGACGTAGGGTTCAAGTCTCCTGGATCTTGTTCGGTGAGAAAATCACGTTCCCAAAGGTTTCATTCCGTTTGGACTCCGTTTGATATTCCTTTTCTTCGAAACCCTAAAATAGGCAAAAAAAAATAGCAATTCTGGGCTGGGCCTCCGGTTAATAGGTTAGTCCCAAAAATAATATAAAAGTGGATAATAAAGCCAATAATGTCCAAAACAGTAGATAATATAGCATGGAGCAATCAAAAATTATAGATACGTTGGATACGTATCAAGCATCCCCAAGCTTAATTCCTGCTCGTCCTCGAGTAGGTAAATGATAAAAATAGAATTTTTGATGTGGAATGCTACTTGGCATATTTTCAATGTAATTCTTCTTAATTGTGGTATGAATATTCAGATCCGAAAGATTCAAGACAAATGTTTATTATTGACATAGAAATAATAATACTTCAAGCATACTAACTAAGCAATTATGTCTCTTCAAAATAACATTGCCAAAGAAAGTCATCCCTACAAAATCATATAGTCTGGCTATGCTCTATCTTCACCAAACAAAGTATTTAAATCATGCACAACCCCGATGACAAGCCAAGCAATTGTTTCATACTTTTGGCATTCTCAAAACTTTTTCAATCTTCACGCAATACATGAGCGTGAGCCATGGAGATAGCACTATAGGTGGAATAGAATGGTGGTTGTGGAGGAGACAAAAAGGAGAAGATAGTCTCACATCAACTAGGTGTATCAACGAGCTATGGAGATGCCCATCAATAGATATCAATGTGAGTGAGTAGGGATTGCCATGCAACGGATGCACTAGAGCTATAAGTATATGAAAGCTCAAAAACAAACTATGTGGGTGTGCATCCAACTTGCTTGATCACGAAGACCTAGGGCATTTTGAGGAAGCCCATCATTGGATTATATACAAGCCAAGTTCTATAATGAAAAATTCCCACTAGTATATGAAAGTGATAACAAAGGAGACTCTCTACTATGAAGATCATGGTGCTACTTTGAAGCACAAGTGTGGTAAAAGGATAGTAGCATTGTCCCTTCTCTCTTTTTCTCTCATTTTTTTATTTGGGCCTTTTCTCTTCTTCTTTTTTATGGCCTCCTTTTTTTCGTCCGGAGTCCCATCTCGACTTGTGGGGGAATCAGAGTCTCCATCATCCTTTCCTCACTGGGACAATGCTCTAATAATGATGATCATCACACTTTTATTTTCTTACAATTCAAGAATTACAACTCGATACTTAGAACAAGATATGACTATATATGAATGCCTCCGGAAGTGTACCGGGATATGCAATGACTCATGTGTGACATGTATGAAAGAATTATGAACGGTGGCTTTGCCACAAATACAATGTCAACTACATGATCATGCAAAGCAATATGACAATGATGGAGCGTGTCATAGTAAACGGAACGGTGGAAAGTTGCATGGCAATATATCTCGGAATGTCTATGGAAATGCCATGATAGGTAGGTATGGTGGCTGTTTTGAGGAAGGTATATAGTGGGTGTATGGTACCGGCGAAAGGTGCGCGGTATTAGAGAGGCTAGCAATGGTGGAAGGGTGAGAGTGCGTATAATCCATGGACTCAACATTGGTCATAAAGAACTCATATACTTATTGCAAAAATCTACAAGTTATCAAAGAAAAGTATTACGCCCATGCTCCTAGGGGGATAGATTGGTAGGAAAAGACTATCGCTCGTCCCCGACCGCCACTCATAAGGAAGACAATCAATAAATAAATCATGCTCCGACTTCATCACATAACGGTTCACCATACGTGCATGCTACATGAATCACAAACTTTAACACAAGTATTTCTCAAATTCACAACTACTCAACTAGTATGATTCTAATATCACCATCTCCATATCTCAAAACAATTATCAAGTTTGAAACTTTTCATAGTATTCAACACACTCATAAGAGAATTTTATTATTAATCTTGTATACCTAGCATATAGGATTATTTAAGCAAATTACCATGCTATTTAAGACTCTCAAAATAATCTAAGTGAAGCATGAGAGATCAATAGTTTCTATAAAACAAATCCACCACCGTGCTCTAAAAGATATAAGTGAAGTACTAGAGCAAAACTATATAACTCAAAAGATATAAGTGAAGCACATAGAGTATTCTAATAATTTCCGAATCATGTGTGTCTCTCTCAAAAGGAGTGTACAACAAGGATGATTGTGGTAAACTAAAAAATAAAGACTCAAATCATACAAGACGCTCCAAGCAAAACACATATCATGTGGTGAATAAAAATATAGCTCCAAGTAAAGTTACCGATAGAAGTAGACGAAAGAGGGCATGCCTTCCTGGGCATCCCCAAGCTTTGGCCTTTAGGTGTCCTTTTATTATCTTGGGGGTGCCATGGGCATCCCCAAGCTGAGGCTATTGCCACTCCTTGTTCCATAATCCATCAAATCTTTACCCAAAACTTGAAAACTTCACAACACAAAACTCAAAGTAGAAAATCTCGTGAGCTCCGTTAGCGAAAGAAAACAAAAGACCACTTCAAGGTACTGTAATGAACTCATTCTTTATTTATATTGGTATTAAACCTACTGTATTCCAACTTTTCTATGTTTTATAAACTATTTTACTAGCCATAGATTCATCAAAATAAGCAAACAACACACGAAAAACAGAATCTGTCAAAAACAGAACAGTCTGTAGTAATCTGTAGCTAGCGCAAGATCTGGAACCCCAAAAATTCTAAAATAAATTGATGTACGTGAGTAATTTATCTATTAATCATCTGCAAAAATAATTAACTTAATATCACTTTCCAAATAAAAATTGCAGCAGTTCTCGTGAGCGCTAAAGTTTCTGGTTTTTACAGCAAGATTAACAAGACTTTCCCCAAGTCTTCCCAACGGTTCTACTTGGCAAAAACACTAATTAAACACAAAAAACACAACCAAAACAGAGGCTACATAAATTATTTATTACTAAACAGGAGCAAAAAGCAAGGAATAAAAATTATATTGGGTTGCCTCCCAACAAGCGCTATCGTTTAACGCCCCTAGCTAGGCATAAAAAGCAAGGATAGATCTAGGTATTGCCATCTTTGGTAGGCAATCGATAAGTGGATCTCATAATATATTCATAAGGTAATTTAATTTTATTTATATGAAAGTGTTCCATGCCTTTCCTTAATGGAAATTGGAATCTAATATTTCCTTCCTTCATATCAATAATTGCACCAATCGTTCTAAGGAAAGGTCTACCAAGAATAATAGGACATGAAGGATTGCAATCTATATCAAAAATGATAAAATCTATGGGCACATAATTCCTATTTGCAACAATAAGAACATCATTAATTCTTCCCATAGGATTCTTAATAGTGGAATCCGCAAGGTGCAAGTTTAGAGAGCAATCATCAAAATCACGGAAACCTAACAAATCACACAAAGTCTTTGGAATCGTGGAAACACTAGCACCCAAATCACACAAAGCATAGCATTGATGATCTTTAATTTTAATTTTAATAGTAGGTTCCCACTCATCATATAGTTTTCTAGGGATAGAAACTTCCAACTGAAGTTTTTCTTGATAAGATTGCATCAAAGCATCAACGATATGTTTGGTAAAAGCTTTATTTTGGCTATAAGCATGAGGAGAATTTAGCATGGATTGCAACAAGGAAATACAATCTATCCATGAGCAATTATCATAATTAAATCGCTTGAAATCCAAAATAGTAGGTTCATTAACATCTAGAGTTTTGATCTCTTCAATCCCACTTTTATCAAATTTAGCATCAAGATCTAAAAACTCCGAATTTTTAGAATGCCTTCTAGGTAAAGGTGGGTCATATTTAGTCCCATCATTAGCAAGATTCATATTGCAAAACAAAGATTTAATAGGGGACACATCAATAACTTTTAGATCTTCATCTTTATTATCACGGAAACTAGAAGAACACGCTCTTATAAAGGAATCTTTCTTAGCACGCATCCTAGTAGTTCTTTCTTTGCACTCATCAATGGAAATTCTCATGGATTTGAGGGACTCATTGATATCATGCTTAGATGGAATAGATCTAAGTTTCAAAGAATCAACAACAAGAGATATTCTATCAACGTTCCTAGCCAACTCATCAATCTTAAGCAATTTCTCTTCAATCAAAGCATTGAAATTCTTTTGCGAAGTAATAAATTCTTTAATATTAGATTCAATATCCGAGGGCATCATATTAAAATTTCCATAGGAATTGTTGTAGGAACTACCATATTTATTAGAGGAATTACTAGGATAAGGCCTAGGATTAAAGTTTCCTCTATACGCGTTGTTACCAAAATTGTTCCTACCAACAACATTCACATCCATAGATTCATTATTATTCTAAATCAAAGTAGACAAAGGCATATCATTAGTATCATAAGAAACACTTTTATTAGCAAATAATTTCATAAGTTCATCCATCTTTCCACTCAAAACATGAATTTCTTCTATCGCATGCACTTTCTTATTAGTGGAACTTTCAGTGTGCCATTGAGAATAATTAACCATAATATTATCTAGGAGTTTAGTAGCTTCTCCTAAAGTGATTTCCATAAAAGTGCCTCCCGCGGCCGAATCTAAAATATTTCTAGATGCAAAATTCAATCCGGCATAAAATTTTTGTATAATCATCCACAAATTTAAACCATGAGTATGACAATTACGTATCATTAAGTTCATCCTCTCCCAAGATTGTGCAACATGTTCATGATCAAGTTTCTTAAAATTCATAATATCGTTTCTAAGAGAGATGATCTTAGCGGGAGGAAAATACTTAGAGATAAAAGCATCTTTGCACTTATTCCAAGAATCAATACTATTTTTAGGCAAAGACGAAAACCAAGCTTTAGCACGATCTCTAAGCGAAAAAGGAAATAGCTTCAATTTAACAATATCATTATCCACATATTTCTTATTTTGCATATCACACAAATCAACGAAGCTATTTAGATGAGTAGCGGCATCTTCACTAGGAAGGCCGGAAAACGGATCTTTCATGACAAGATTCAGCAATGCAGCATTAATTTCACAAGATTCAGCATCGGTAAGAGGAGCAATCAGAGTGCTAATAAAATCATTGTTGTTGGTATTGGTAAAGTCAGACCATTTAGTGTTATCTTGAGCCATCGTGACAAACAAGCAATCCAACACACAAGCAAACAAGAAACAGGCAAAAGAGGCAAACAGAGAAAGAGAGGGAGGATAGAGAGAGAGAGAGAGGGCAAATAAAACGGCAAGGGTGAAGTGGGGAAGAGGAAAACGAGAGGCAAATGGCAAATAATATAATGCGGGAGATAAGGGTTTGTGATGGGTACTTGGTATGTTGACTTTTGCGTAGACCTCCCCGGCAACGGCGCTAGAAATGGCCCGTTGATGGGAGATAAAATTTTAACTTGACTTCGCGTGAGCCTCCCCGGCAATGGCGCCAGAAATGGCTCGTTGACGGGAGATAAAATTTTAACTTGACTTTGCGTGAGCCTCCCCGGCAACGGCGCCAGAAACCTTCTTGCTACCTCTTGAGCACTTGCGTTGGTTTTCCCTTGAAGAGGAAAGGGTGGTGCAGCAAAGTAGCGTAAGTATTTCCCTCAGTTTTTGAGAACCAAGGTATGAATCCAGTAGGAGGCTACGCGTGAGTCCCTCGCACCTACACAAAACAAATAAATCCTCGCAACCAACGCGATAAGGGGTTGTCAATCCCTACACGATCACTTACGAGAGTGAGATCTGATAGATATGATAAGATAATATTTTTGGTATTTTTATGATAAAGATGTAAAGTAAAATAAAAGCAATGAAAATAACTAAGTATTGGAAGATTATTATGATTGAGATAGACCCCGGGGCCATAGGTTTCACTAGTGGCTTCTCTCAAGAGCATAAGTATTTTACGGTGGGTGAAAAAATTACTGTTGAGCAATTGACATAATTGAGCATAGTTATGAGAATATCTAGGTATGATCATGTATATAGGCATCACGTCCAAGACAAGTAGACCAACTCCTGCCTGCATCTACTACTATTACTCCACACATTGACCGCTATCCAGCATGCATCTAGAGTATTAAGTTCATAAGAACAGAGTAATGCCTTAAGCAAGATGACATGATGTAGAGGGATAAGTTCATGCAATATGATAAAAACACCAACTTGTTATCCTCGATGGCAACAATACAATATGTGCCTTGCTGCCCCTACTGTCACTGGGAAAGGACACCGCAAGATTGAACCCAAAGCTAAGCACTTTTCCTGTTGCAAGAAAGATCAATCTAGTAGGCCAAACCAAACTGACAATTCGAAGAGACTTGCAAAGATAACCAATCATCCATAAAAGAATTCAGAGAAGATTCAAATATTGTTCATAGATAAACTTGATAATAAACCCACAATTCATCGGTCTCAACAAACACACCGCAAAAGAAGATTACATTGAATAGATCTCCACAAGAGAGGGGGAGAACTTTGTATTGAGATCCAAAAAGAGAGAAGAAGCCATCTAGCTAATAACTATGGACCCGTAGGTCTGAGGTAAACTACTCACACTTCATCGGAGAGGCTATGGTGTTGATGTAGAAGCACTACTTGGGAAAAGCCTAGCAGCAGCGCGGGTTTTGGGCCTATTAGTAGCGCGGGGACCGACGCTACTAATAAGGCGCTACAGCTAACGTATAGTAGTAGCGCTTGTTGTCCCACGCTACTGCTATACATGAATAGCTGTAGCGCTCTTTAGAAAAGGGCGCTGCTGATATTATCTGCAGCGCTGTTTACTGGGAAGCGCTACTGGTATGGCGGCGCTACCGCTAAATTTCCCCCCTCGCTACTACTAGTTTTATTAGTTTTTTTCCCTGCATATTTGTTTTGTATTTGTTTTGTATTTGAATAGGCTTTATACAATAATCTTTAGCATATCATACACATACAAATGTAATCATAGCATATACATACAATTAGTCTCATCAAATCATGTCATCATCATAATCATCATCCAACACAAAGTGGTCTCTCGTCATCATCTCGAAAATAGTGATACAAGTCTCGATTATTTGCAAATACATCGTCATCCATCTAAACAATGATATACGCGAGCAGAGCTATCACTTTGAGTACATGAGTTCGTATCCCTCTCTCGCATTAGCGTGAACCTAAACTAACTACTGCCTGTCGCTCGAAAACCGGAAACCGGTACACCTGGGCCTGACACTTCGGCCACTTGTCGTATATATACTCCTGGCATAGCACTTCTTCGCCATCTATGATCTATGCACCTGCATCGTCACATGAGTCGATGATATGCAACATATATAGTTGAGCAACAGAAAGAGACAGACTTGGCAAAAATAGACACAACATATCATAACCATAAATAACAAAGTTCATTGTACCCCAAAATGCCCTATCTAGAGTGATTTTCGCTAGTCGAGGAGGAGGACAATTTAATTACATCACAAATAAAGTTTCACCATGAATAACTCAAAGTTTTGTCATACATAAAGTATGGACTAAACGGACACATTGTCACATATCGACAATCACTCCAACATGTCGTTCCATCCATCCAAGTCAGGGAGATAGTCCTCGAGCTTAGTGAAAGTCTTCATGTCGAGACGCTGAGAGGCTATCCATGTCCGGACGTCTTCCCGTGACATTTTTCCTTCTCCGTAGAACATCCCTGTTTTTCCGACGACCTCCTTCATGATGATTTGGGCAAGTTCGCGCTGGATGTTATAGAACTCAGCTCGAAGTCGATGATCCTCGATATCTCCTATGTCCTTTGCGCATTGCAGAATATGGGCATCGCCGGATCTAGGTGACATGCGAAGGTTCTGGTGATCCCGTCTGTACTCCAGCATGTGGTGTTGGACATAGAATCCATCATTAAGAGAATCATTCGGTTGCTGGATGCAGCAGAAGTCGGTCTTATGGCCGAAGGCGACCCTGCCGCCCCTTCTCTTCTTGTCCCTTACCTCTCCACCCCCTGCTTGGTAGTAAAACATAGCACTGTCAAGAACATCCTTGATGCGGGTGTAATCCTTTTTGTGAATGTTCTTCGACGAGTCCAAGTAAAGAGCGTGGGAGAATAGGTGGTAGAGGATGATGAGGACGGCGCGCCCGCCGCTGTGCAAAATAAGTACACCTCAAATTAATTAGCCTCCACTATGCAAATGAATGATTGAAATTGAAGGAAGGATAGCAGCGCGGATGACTTACACGGGATGATAAGGCACGTGAATCGCCTCCTTGTCCTTATTGGCGAGCATGAAACTGACGATGTAATCCCTCGCGTATTCACGGTGCTTTGTGCAGACTCCCAAGAAGCCCTCGTGCATGTAGTACGGGTCAGCGACACAGATATGAGATATCTGCTCAACCCCGATGATGTAGTTCATGTGCAAGGCATAAAGGCGGACAAACATAAAATCCAGCTTCTTCACGTGAAACATGTCGAATATGTAATCGAATCGGAGGAAGAACTTATCCGCGGGGAAGCTGTCGACGTACGACATTTGCCATGGAACGTTAACCACGTAGAGTGGGTATCCTGGATCTTTCGAGGCGATGAGGCCTTTCTCTACCCGCAGCACATCATCATGAAGTCTCCTTAGATCGCCGAATCTGGCCCGTAGCGCTATTGTAGGTAGGATTGGTTGACCGGGGATGTGCCATTTATCTGCATCGGGGATATCTATACGGTCCTGAAGACGAGGCTGCTGAGGCGGCTGGATCATAGAATCAGCTTTTTTGCCTTTCCTCGCTCTCTTCCTAGACTTCTTTACTATCGGAAGGTCATCCATAATACGTTGAGACGGCAATTCAGGCACCGACTCATGACGCTCAAACCCTGAGGAGGCGCCAGTATAGACATACTATTCAGCGCCATTGTCGTCCTCATCCTCATCCATGGTGACGTCATCAGCGACTAATGGAGCCTCCTCCTTACCCCGTCCGCTATCACCCAACCCGACACCCGATGCTAATTGGGTACGTGGGGTGTTGATGTTCATACCTTGCTGAGGCTGCGTGCTCGTGGGTGTGCTCCCGGCCGACAAAGATGAAGCAGAATCTTTGGCGACAACAGGACCCACCCATTGCAACAGTCACCAAGCCGCCGCGGTGTCTCGTCGTCATCCCACACTAGTATTGGAGGAGGCAAATTCTCGTGGCCCAGTTTGACACTGCCACGGAAACCTTGAAGACGTTCGGGGGGATCGGCCGGCTGTGGAACAATGGTTCCTTCGGCTTCATTATCGTCGCCTTCCCCACGTCCACCTTCTGGTCGCCGATGGTGTACAATATGGTGCATGGTGTTTCGTCGGCCTGCAAAGAAAAGTCTGCGACGTGAGACATCTGAAAGGCAACGAAAATGGGAGATTATACATTTATATTGAAGGGGGCCGGTGTGACAGATACCGTGAGGGCGTCGAGCTCAGCCAAAGATGACGCACCACCGAACACGTCCGATGCGGGAGCCAGTGCGGGAGCAGGTGCTAGTGCAACGCTAGTCGAGCTGCTCCCCAAGCAGTCAGCAAGGGGAAAGTCCTCTGCATTTTTTTTCTGGATTTTGCCTTGTCCAAGTGAAAATGCCCGTCACCAAGGAAGTAGAGAAATCTGCAACCACCTGTTTTGCGGCAGCTACCGCTGTTGCGACTGTCTGAGATGATTTCTTCTCAACCGCAATCTCAACCTTCTTGTCGATGTTTTCTTCAGTTAACCTCCGTCTTTCCTTTCTCTCCTCCGTGGTCTCACGGTAGTACTTCTTCCACGTGGCGCCATCTCCGACACCGTGCACGGGTCCATATGATGGTCGAGTATCCACCGGTAATCGTTTCAATATGTTCAACACCTGGTTGAATGGATGTCCCACTTGGGCCTCGCCAATGCCTCAGACGGCGAGTCACTTTCGGCCGCAATCCAGTGCTGCTCTCTCTGCAAAAGGCACAAAGATCGTTTACAAATATGACTAACGTGTGCAGTCGAATTGATCCGAAACTAAAATTACTAGTAGTCTCATGAACTCCATAATGACCGGTTTTGTCTCGTAAACCTTCTTCACTGGGTCCCAACGGTGCCGGGCCCTGAGGACGTCACGCTCCTACGGGGCGGTGAAATCCGCCAAGGGGTCTGGGATGCCCAGACTCGCGACTTCCACGTCCTCCTTGGCCCATTTGGACCTCTTTCCGCCATAACTACGGCTTCCGAGGTGGTGGCTCCCAATGTTCCTCTCTTAAAGCCCCTTCATGTACTTAGACTTTTTTGGCAGCTTCGGCCTCGCAAGCCTCCCTGAATATTTGAAACTGCTCTTCCGTGATTGTCAGATTATCCTTTGCAATCTCGAAGTAGGGTTCCTTCTTGTCAATGATCTTTGCTTTCACTCAATTTTTCTAGGTGGCCAACGCGTCACTAAACTTGGTCATGGCGTGTTTGTTTATCTTCTTCATTGCCGGGTCCTCATCTGGATCTTTATAATCCTTCTCATTCTGGCCCGGGAACAAGAATATCTAGTGAAACTTCTTTAGGAGGGAGCTCCTCATATTTTCTATCTTCTGTAGTTTCTCATCGTTGATGGTGGAGGTTGTCTATACGATGCAGCCTATCTGATTGCCGTAGCATCGACGCGCTTCCTCGGGCGCCTTTGGCTCAAAATTGCCGTCGTCCACCTCCATGACCACCAGTCTAGTAGTCCTGAGTTTGTTAGGAGGCCATTGCCTCTTTGCTTTCGGTTCTACACCGGCTCCGCTCCCCGAGGCAGCGCCAGTCTCAGTCTCAGCGCCGGTCTCGATGCCGGTCTGAGTCTCAGCACCGGTCTCAATCTCAGTCTCGATGCTGGTCTGAGTCTCAGCGCCGGTCTCGATGTCGGCAAGGCTAAAAAATTCGTCTGCCGCCCAGTAGACGTCGTCGCAATCACCAGAACCGTGTCCTTCATCGTTGCTAGCCATGTTTCCTACGATTAAATCTAGTCAATTAATTCTAGACCTAATAAAATGAATAATGACATAAAAAGGACTATTGTTTTGCAGGAACGTTGAATCCTTCCCGGTGCAGCAAATCCTGGGCACTCGATATGTCCTGGTTTGTAGCACAAGTCATGCCGAAATTCACGGAAAATTTCGGCATGACCTTTGCTAAAAAGTGGACAAATCGAGAACCTGAATTTTGCCGGAATAGAAATGAATCAACATTCCGGCAAAACATAGGCCACCCGGCTTCATTCCCTGGAAACAACAAAAGGCCACTTGGGCACAATCGAACCACTTCAATGTCGATTATGATCAATGAGCAAACACAATTGAGGATTTTTCATATATCATGACCACTTCAAATTTGCATCTCCTAGTGTTTGACACTTCAAGAAAATCTACACAAATCTCATGCTCTCTGAAACTCAATTCAAAAACCAAATATAGATGGATGAACCCTAGAACTCAAATGATGAACCTAGAACTCAAATTATGTCCTAAATTTTTGTCCTAATAAAAATTCACTAAAAATTAAGAACCTACTAGACTTGCAACACTAATAGAAATTTATATTTTTATATTGATTTTTTCTCTAAACTAAATCCTACCACCCTAGTTAACATCTAGTTAAACCTTACTTTCCTAACATTTGTAATTAAACACTACAACCCTAACCCTATTGCCCTAGTTAAGCATATACAATTTTTTCCTACGGCGAGTGAGGCAGGGGCATCTCTGTCAAATTAACCTAACTAAATTCTTTTCCTAACTAATTTAGAGATAGAGAGAGAGGAGGGGCGGGGGCTTACAGAGGATGGCTCGGGTGGTGGCGCGGGAGGCAGTGGTGGCGAGGGAGGCGGGGGCGTCTCCGCTGACGGTGAGGGAGGCAGTTGTGGCGAGGGTGGATCCGGTGGCGTCGACTGCAGCTCCGGTGGCGTTGATGAGGCCGCGCGGCTCCGGTGGCGTTGGGGGCGGCTCCGGTGGTGTCGATGGCGCGCGGCTCTGGTGGCTCCGGGGGAGTCGACGTCGGCAGTAGACAGCGGCGTAGTGGGGCGATGGTGAATCGGGCAGACGGTGGCGGGGTGGGTCGAGGGACTTGGGGGAGAAGTGGTGGCCGGGGGGAAACGGTTTTTTGGTTAAGTCAAACTTAGCGGTAGCGTTTTTCATGAAACGCGCTATAGCTAAGTTAGCTATAGCGATTTTCACAAAACGCGCTACTGCTATAGCAATGTAATTTCCTTCATCTTTCTTATTTCCTTTTCTGTTTCTATAGCGGGGGTCTAGGAAATGCGCTGCAGCTACGTTAGCTATAGCGCCTCTTGCAAACAAACGCTACTGCTATGTCTTTCTCTTTTTTCGCTTTCTCATTTATTTTGCTCTACATTTTATTTTTTTCCTTTCTCCTTTTTTCTATTTCTTTCTTTTTCATTTACTTTTCCATTTGTTTTTTATTTTATTTTATTTCCATTAGCAGTAGTGCTCTTCGCGCGAAACGCGCTGCTACTTATGTGCTAGCGGTAGCGCGCTTTCCTCAAGACCGCTACTGCTATGCGTAGCCTATCGGTTTAGCAAAGGGGATATTAGTGGTAGCGCATTTTCATGCGCATGCGCTACTGCTACTATTGTATCTGTAGCACGGTTTACGAACACACGCTACTGCTATTTTGCACTAGCACCCATTTTTGACACGCGCTATTGCTAAATTTCCGTGTATAAGGTTTTCCCTAGTAGTGAAGCCCTCCGTGATTGATGCCCCCTCCGGCGGAGCTCCGGAACAGGCCCCAAGATGGGATCTCGTGGATACAGAAAGTTGCGGCAGTGGAATTAGGGTTTTGGCTCCGTATCTGATCGTTTGGGGGTACGTAGGTATATATAGGAGGAAGAAGTATGTCGGTGGAGCAACAGGGGCCCACGAGGGTGGAGGGCGCGCCATGGGGGGGGAGGCGCGCCCCCTACCTCGTGGCCTCCCTGTTGGTTGCTTGACGTAGGGTCCAAGTCTCCTGGATCTTGTTCGGTGAGAAAATCACGTTCCCGAAGGTTTCATTCCGTTTGGACTCCATTTTATATTCCTTTTCTTCAAAACCCTAAAATAGGCAAAAAAACAGCAATTCTGGGTTGGGCCTCCGGTTAATAGGTTAGTCCCAAAAATAATATAAAAGTGGATAATAAAGCCCAATAATGTCCAAAACAGTAGATAATATAGCATGGAGCAATCAAAAATTATAGATACGTTGGAGACATATCATTGGATGAAGAAGGCGGGGTGGATCCACTGACCAACCCCGTTGCCCGAAGAACCGGCCGGCCCACTTCTGACGAAGATGCTGGCCTCGACGCCGTACAAGGCGCCGAAAAGAAGACCGAGAAGGAGGCCAAAAAGACCCGGGGCGGCCTTCGTCACTGCGGCACTTCAGGCACAATACCCGAAGGCTCCAACGTCCGTTCTGCCTCCGAAGAGGATGAGGAGGAGGAGGAGGAGGAAGACGAATCCCCGGGGGGGGAGAAAGAAGAGGGTGGCCTCCATACACTTGGAGGCCGAGTTGCCTAAAAGGGGAAAAGCTCCTCTTCCAGAAGAGTCCACTGTTGCCGCCGATAGCAGCCCTGTGTGGGATCCCAGGGCCCAGCCCATGGTGAACTCGTGAGTGTAAAATCCGAACACGTTTATGCATCTAGACTCATCATGGCATAATATTTTAACATGAGCTATATACTTTTTGTAGTCCGGCGAGGTCCCGCACCGAACGATCCTCACCAGAGGATTTGCTGAGCTCGGATGCTATGGAGAGCGGGACGCCCCCGAAGGCCCCTTCCCCCAAATATGTGAATAATACCGAGGCTTCGTCCCAGAAGGACCCCGACCAAGGAGGGGGGAAGGTATCGTGAAAGTGGCGCTTGGAGGTCAAACTTCGGGGGCCGGAGACATGGGGGTCGACGGCGGGAGCCATCTTGAATTCGGCACCCAGCCGGGCGTAATTCCGGAGACCAACACGGCTCCAGAATCAAGCAGGCGGCCTCCCTCGGCTGGAGGGGGCGTGCCTATTCCACCGGCAATATCTATCCAACCAGAGGTGCCGGATGTTTTGTTGGCGGCGCTGAAGAGCGCCTCCATCGTCGATGAGCACCATGCCCTGATGGGTGCGGTGATTAAGGAGATTTAGTCTGCTGAGAGTGGACTGAATGAAGCCTGTATCAGCCTTATAAAAGGTTTTGAGGTATGTTTTATGAGGTTTCGAAGAGTGTCATAGTATGGATAGCAGCCCTTGATAGGCTGTTCGGTGCAAGGAAGGACCGGACAGAGGATCAATTTTATTTTCGCATGAAGACTCACTTGATGACATCTATCTCTCTTCTTTTATAAGCAGGCGTCTGCGGCGGCTACTGCCTCTCATGCTGCGGAGGTCTCCGGACTGAATCAAAGTCTGGGGCGGGCCGAAGAAGAACTTGGCCGGTTGAAAAGGTAGTTGGAGGATAAATAAGGTATGCGCTAGCCTTGTTCGCGTTTAGTGCGAACAAATTCTCAGTATGATAAAATATGTTTCATTATTTGCGCCAGGGGCGATGACCGAAGTCGAGGTTCTGAGGAAGGCTGTTGCCGAGGCTGAAGAAAAGGCAGCCGCGGAGCAGGCTCTTCATGAGAAGCACGAGGCCAGGGTTATTGAAGCTGAGCAGGAGCTTCAAGAGTCCATGAAGAAATGCGAGAACTTGAAGCAGAGTTTAACGGAGAAAGAATCTAAACTCACCAGGGCTCATCAGGCCGCGCGCGATGCCCAGGTGGAAACCCAAGGCGCCCTGCTAGAGATCCAAGAGGCGAGGACGATCACGGCGGGTATGGCTTTTTCCATGTAAAGCAAGTATAAGATGAGAAAATGATGTTGCTAATTTTGAGTTCAGATTTCTCCGAGGGTATTTGCAGGACTGCCCCGCAGCATATCGGATGCCGCCCAATTCTACCGAGCCAAAGAAGGGAACACTGCGTATATGCTCTTCTGGTCGCAGTATCTGGCACCGAATGATCCGATGCCTTTTGCTGACCAACTGAAACAGCTGATCTAACTGCATAGGGCGGCCGAACTAGCCATGAAGGATTTAATTATCCGGCTATGGCCTGCCGAGCCGATCCTAGGCAGCTACTTTGGGCTTGTGAAGCGGCTTGCGAGTGTCTGCCCTCGACTTGACGTCATCAAGCGGTCGGTCTGCATAGAGGGTGCGTGAATGGCCTTCGCCCGCGCGAAGGTGCACTGGGGGAAGATGGATGCTAAAAATCTGATGACCGAGGGACCGCCAGAGGGGAAGGAGCACCGCAAGCCCGAATTATATTATGAAAGTGTCCTAAAGGGATCCTGCCTAGCGGCAGATCAATGCACCAAGGACATTATATTTCCATGAATACAATCATGTTGTCCTTTGTAATGTTGAACAAGGTCATTTATATTATTTATTTCCTGTTATATAAAAATTTATCCTCCTGCACGGCCGTTTTATATATTAATCTTGAGAGTTGGCCAGTCGTCGGCTTCTGCCCCCACGTAGGAAGTACGGGGGTGTTCGGGATAAACCTGATCACTCTTTATCCCAGTTTTGGGTCCTTCGAAGGAGGTGGTCAGCACAACGAACCAGGCAATCGGACTATAGGGCTTTATCACTCTCACTTAGCCATAGGAGCTTTAGAAAAGTAAGGTAGGCGCAGCCCCTGGTGTTCGGAAGACCGCACGAGGGGCTATATAAGCGCCTGATCAGAAGAAAGCCGATCCATCGCACGCTGCATTGGTTATGGAATTATGCGGAAAAATCCTTCAAGATTTTACAATCTCTCGAATAGCTGACCAGCTCTCGCCGCATCATGACAGTCAGTTTTCGGCTTTCTCTACTGAGGTGCTCATCTAGAAGAACCGGGACACAATCGCAGTAGTTCTCCCAGTGCTACCTTAGCCGATATAGCGGAACGTAAGGTACCAAAACGTGGGAGCCAGGCAAACCCAACTATTGACCCAAGACATGATTCAGAGCTGATGCATATAATGCTATAAGTTCGGGGTGCCGAACTTCCATGAAGGTGTTCGGACTTGATTGCCGTATTATGGGTAAAACGAAGCCCTTGGCATATTTAAGGCATATCGCGGTGTGCGGATGCTGCATGACAAAAGAGTTTCAACAAGAAATAATAGTAGATAAGTGTTGTATAAATCCACATGTTGTATTTGAGTAGTACGTCAATGCGTGTGAGTACATGTAATGTGATGGAGAAGAAATATGACTGTGGAACCTGCTTAGACCAGGGGGGAAGAAGATGTGTGCGGATCCGGAGTATAGTCGGATGGTCATCGCGGGGAATATATAAGGATTCCCTTCTGCATTCGGGCTGCTTCCATATCGCCAGTCCTGGTCTACGCAAAGTTGAACATGCAAATGAAATGTAAGAAATGCTTGTGTGCCGCAGAGCGGTTGAGCCACGGTATGTGGCCTGTCCTGGCGCTCGCCGGAGTGTTTAATTGAGCTCTGGACGAGCCGGACTATCCTGCCGCAAAGTAGTTCAAAGTCCTTTGGCGGTGTCCGAGAATCAGGCCGTCTACTCGAGGTTCGGTTGGAAGGTGCCACTTGTAGCTCCTGCTGTTAAGGCACCGGTATACTCCTCGGTGCCAAGGGAAAGTTTGACCTTGCCATTAACCATGATGACGCCGCACGGACCGGGCATCTTGAGCTTACAGTAGGCATAATATGGCACCGCGTTGAATCGAGCGAATGCGGTTCGTCCGAGCAGTGCCTGATGATCACTGCGAAAGGGGACGATATCGAAGATTAACTCTTTGGCACGGTAATTGTCTGGCAATCCAAAGACTACCTCCAGGGCGATGGAGCCAGTACAACTGGCCTCCACACCTGGTATAATACCTCTGAGGGTGGTTGTCGTGGGCTTGATCACCGAATGATCGATGCCCATCTTGCGCACTATGTCTTGGTAGAGCAGGTTTAGACTGCTACCTCCGTCCATAAGGACTCGTGTGAGGTGGAACCCGTCAATTATTGGGTCGAGGACTAGTGCGGCTGGATTGCACTGAGTGGTGTTAACCGGACGATCCGTGTGGTTGAAGGCGATCGGCCCCAGTTTATATTGTGGGACGACTGGTTCCGTTAAGTCGACATCCCTGAGGGTGTGCGTTCGGTCCGGGTTGGGAGTGTAGGTGCCGTTTACCACATTTACGTTCACCGTTTGGATTTGCGGTGGAAATTTCTTTTGCTCTCCTGTACTTGGCGAGCTGGGCTCCTCGTCTCCATCGTCGCTTTGAGACCCCTTATCTTTGTTTTTGGCACCTGACCTATCGGCTTGTTTGAAGACCCAGCATTTTCTGTTAGTATGATAGGCTGGTGTTCCCGGGGTGCCGTGAATTTGGCATGGGTGGTCGAGTATGCGGTCTAGGCTGGACGGACCCAGATTGTCATTTTTGAGTGGCCCATTCTGCTGACTGGACTTAGATGTTGGGGAACGTAGTAATTTCAAAAAATTTCCTACGCACACACAAGATCATGGTGATGCATAGCAACGAGGGGGAGAGTCTGATCTACGTACCCTTGTAGATCGCAACGGAAGCGTTGACACAACATAGAGGAAGTAGTCGTACGTCTTCTTCCCGATCCGACCGATCCAAGCACCTTTACTCCGGCACCTTCGAGTTCTTAGCACACGTACAGCTCGATGACGATCCCCGGGCTCCGATCCAGCAAAGCTTCGGGGAGGAGTTCTGTCAGCACGACGGCGTGGTGACGATCTTGATGTTCTACCGATGCAGGGCTTCGCCTAAGCACTACAACGATATGATCGAGGTGGAATATGGTGGCAGGGGGCACCGCACACGGCTAAGGAACGATCACAATGATCAACTTGTGTGTCTAGAGGTGCCCCTCCCCCTGTATATAAAGGAGCAAGGGGGGAGAGGTGCGGCCAGCCTTGGGGCGCGCCAGGAGGAGTCCTACTCCTACCGGGAGTAGGACTCCCCCCCCCCAATCCTAGTTGGAATAGGAATCCTCAAGGGGGAAAGAGAGAGAGGGGGGTCGGCCACCTCTCCTAGTCCTAATAGGATTGGGGAGGGGGGAGGCGCGCGGCCACCTTGGACTGCTCCCTTCTCCTTTCCAGTAAGGCCCACTATGGCCCATATGATTCCCGGGGGGTTCCGGTAACCTCCCGGTACTCCGGTAAAATCCCAATTTCACCCGGAACACTTCCGATGTCCAAACATAGGCTTCCAATATATAAATCTTTATGTCTCGACCATTTCGAGACTCCTCGTCATGTCCGTGATCACATCCGGGACTCCAAACAATCTTCGGTACATCAAAATGCATAAAACTCATAATAACTGTCATCGTAACGTTAAGCGTGCAGACCCTACGGTTCGAGAACAATGTAGACATGACTGAGACACATCTCCTGTCAATAACCAATAGCGGGACCTCGATGCCCATATTGGTTCCTACATATTCTTTGAAGATCTTTATCGGTCAGACCGCATAACAACATACGTTGTTCCCTTTGTCATCGGTATGTTACTTGCCTGAGATTCGATCGTCAGTATCCAATACCTAGTTCAATCTCGTTACCGGCAAGTCTCTTTACTCATTTCGTAATACATCATCCCGCAACTAACTCATTAGTTGCAATGCTTAAGTGATGTGCATTACTGAGAGGGCCCAGAGATACCTCTCCGACAATCGGAGTGACAAATCCTATTCTCGAAATACGCCAACCCAACATCTACCATTGGAGACACCTGTAGTACTCCTTTATAATCACCCAGTTACGTTGTGACGTTTGGTAGCACCCAAAGTGTTCCTCCGGCAAACGGGAGTTGCATAATCTCATAGTTATAGGAACATGTATAAGTCATGAAGAAAGCAATAGCAACATACTAATGATGTGACCTCGTTAATCAAATAACAACTCTTTGCTCATGGTTAGGAAACATAACCATCTTTGATTAACGAGCTAGTCTAGTAGAGGCATACTAGTGACACTCTGTTTGTCTATGTATTCACACATGTATTATGTTTCTGGTTAATACAATTCTAGCATGAATAATAAACATTTATCATGATATAAGGAAATAAATAATAACTTTATTATTGCCTCTAGGGCATATTTCCTTCAGTCTCCCACTTGCACTAGAGTCAATAATCTAGATTACACAGCAATGATTCTAACACCCATGGAGCCTTGGTGCTGATCATGTTTTGCACGTGGAAGAGGCTTAGTCAACGGGTCTGCAACATTCAGATCCGTATGTATCTTGCAAATCTCTATGTCTCCCACCTGGACTAGATCCCGGATGGAATTAAAGCGTCTCTTGATGTGCTTGGTTCTTTTGTGAAATCTGGATTCCTTTGCCAAGGCAATTGCACCAGTATTGTCACAAAAGATTTTCATTGGACCCGATGGACTAGGTATGACACCTAGATCGGATATGAACTCCTTCATCCAGACTCCTTCGTTCGCTGCTTCTGAAGCAGCTATGTACTCAGATTCACATGTAGATCCCGCTACGACACTTTGTTTAGAACTGCACCAACTGACAGCTCCACCGTTTAATGTAAACACGTATCCGGTTTGCGATTTAGAATCGTCCGGATCAGTGTAAAAGCTTGCATCAACGTAACCTCTTAAGGTGAGCTCTTTGTCACCTCCATATACGAGAAACATATCCTTAGTCCTTTTCAGGTATTTCAGGATGTTCTTGACTGCTGTCCAGTGATCCACTCCTGGATTACTTTGGTACCTCCCTGCTAAACTTATAGCAAGGCACACATCAGGTCTGGTACACAGCATTGCATACATGATAGAGCCTATGGCTAAAGCATAGGGAACATCTTTCATTTTCTCTCTATCTTCTGCAGTGGTCGGGCATTGAGTCTGACTCAACTTCACACCTTGTAACACAGGCAAGAACCCTTTCTTTGCTTGATCCATTTTGAACTTCTTCAAAATCTTGTCAAGGTATGTGCTTTGTGAAAGTCCAATTAAGCGTCTTGATCTATCTCTATAGATCTTTATGCCTAATATGTAAGCGGCTTCACCGAGGTCTTTCATTGAAAAACTCTTATTCAAGTATCCCTTTATGCTATCCAGAAATTCTATATCATTTCCAATCAGTAATATGCCATCCACATATAATATCAGAAATGCTACAGAGCTCCCACTCACTTTCTTGTAAATACAGGCTTCTCCGAAAGTCTGTATAAAACCAAATGCTTTGATCACACTATCAAAGCGTTTATTCCAACACCGAGAGGCTTGCACCAGTCCATAAATGGATCGCTGGAGCTTGCACACTTTGTTAGCTCCTTTTGGATTGACAAAACCTTCCGGTTGCATCATATACAACTCTTCTTCCAGAAATCCATTCAGGAATGCAGTTTTGACATCCATCTGCCAAATTTCATAATCATAAAATGCGGCAATTGCTAACATGATTCTGACAGACTTAAGCATCGCTACGGGTGAGAAGGTCTCATCATAGTCAACCCCTTGAACTTGTCGAAAACCTTTTGCGACAAGTCGAGCTTTATAGACAGTAATATTACCGTCGGTGTCAGTCTTTTTCTTGAAAATCCATTTATTCTCAATTGCTTGCCGATCATCGGGCAAGTCAACCAAAGTCCACACTTTGTTCTCATACATGCATCCCAGCTCAGATTTCATGGCTTCTAGCCACTTTGCGGAATCTGGGCTCACCATCGCTTCTTCATAGTTCGTAGGTTCATCATGATCTAGTAGCATGATTTCCAGAACTGGATTACCGTACCACTCTGGTGCGGATCTCACTCTGGTTGATCTATGAGGTTCAGTAGCATCTTGTTCTGAAGTTTCATGATCATGATCATTAACTTCCTCACTTATTGGTGTAGGTATCGCAGAAACAGTTTTCTGTGATGTACTACTTTCCAACAAGGGAGCAGGTACAGTTACCTCGTCAAGTTCTACTTTCCTCCCACTCAGTTCTTTCGAGAGAAACTCCTTCTCTAGAAATGATCCATTCTTAGCAATGAATGTCTTGCCTTCGGATCTGTGATAGAAGGTGTACCCAATAGTCTCCTTTGGGTATCCTATGAAGACACATTTCTCCGATTTGGGTTCGAGCTTATCAGGTTGAAGCTTTTTCACATAAGCATCGCAGCCCCAAACTTTAAGAAACGACAACTTTGGTTTCTTGCCAAACCACAGTTCATAAGGCGTCATCTCAATGGATTTTGATGGTGCCCTATTTAACGTGAATGCGGCCGTCTCTAGAGCGTATCCCCAAAACGATAGCGGTAAATCAGTAAGAGACATCATAGATCGCACCATATCTAGTAAAGTACGATTACGACATTCGGACACACCATTACGCTGTGGTGTTCCGGGTGGCGTGAGTTGCGAAACTATTCCACAATTTTTCAAATGTACACCAAACTCGTAACTCAAATATTCTCCTCCACGATTAGATCGTAGAAACTTTATTTTCTTGTTACGATGATTTTCAACTTCACTCTGAAATTCTTTGAACTTTTCAAATGTTTCAGACTTATGTTCCATTAAGTAGATATACCCATATCTGCTTAAATCATCTGTGAAAGTGAGAAAATAACGATATCCGCCACGAGCCTCAATATTCATCGGACCACATACATCGGTATGTATGATTTCCAACAAATCTGTTGCTCTCTCCATAGTACCGGAGAACGGTGTTTTAGTCATCTTGCCCATGAGGCACGGTTCGCAAGTACCAAGTGATTCATAATCAAGAGGTTCCAAAAGCCCATTAGTATGGAGTTTCTTCATGCGCTTTATACCGATATGACCTAAACGGCAGTGCCACAAATAAGTTGCACTATCATTATCAACTCTGCATCTTTTGGCTTCAACATTATGAATATGTGTGTTACTACTATCGAGATTCATCAAAAATAGACCACTCTTAAAAGGTGCATGACCATAAAAGATATTACTCATATAAATAGAACAACCATTATTCTCTGATTTAAATGAATAACCGTCTCGCAGCAAACAAGATCCAGATATAATGTTCATGCTTAACGCTGGCACCAAATAACAATTATTTAGGTCTAATATTAATCCCGAAGGTAGATGTAGAGGTAGCGTGCCGACCGCGATCACATCGACTTTGGAACCGTTTCCCACGCGCATCGTCACCTCGTCCTTCGCCAGTGTTCGCTTAATCCGTAGTCCCTGTTTCGAGTTGCAAATATTAGCAACAGAACCAGTATCAAATACCCAGGTGCTACTGCGAGCTCTATTAAGGTACACATCAATAACATGTATATCACATATACCTTTGTTCACCTTGCCATCCTTCTTATCCGCCAAATACTTGGGGCAGTTCCGCTTCCAGTGACCAGTCTGCTTGCAAGAGAAGCACTCAGTTTCAGGCTTAGGTCCAGACTTGGGTTTCTTCTCCTGAGCAGCAACTTGCTTGCCGTTCTTCTTGAAGTTCCCCTTCTTCTTCCCTTTGCCCTTTTTCTTGAAACTAGTGGTCTTGTTAACCATCAACACTTGATGCTCCTTCTTGATTTCTACCTCCACACCTTTCAGCATTGCGAAGAGCTCGGGAATAGTCTTGTTCATCCCTTGCATATTATAGTTCATCACAAAGCTCTTGTAGCTTGGTGGTAGTGATTGGAGAATTCTGTCAATGACGCAATCATCTGGAAGATTAACTCCCATCTGAATCAAGTGATTGTTATACCCAGACATTTTGAGTATATGCTCACTGACAGAACTGTTCTCCTCCATCTTGCAGCTATAGAACTTATTGGAGACTTCATATCTCTCAATCCGGGCATTTGCTTGAAATATTAACTTCAACTCCTGGAACATCTCATATGCTCCATGACGTTCAAAACGTCGTTGAAGTCCTGATTCTAAGCCGTAAAGCATGGCACACTGAACTATCGAGTAGTCATCAGCTTTACTCTGCCAGACGTTCATAACATCTGGTCTTGCTCCAGCAGCAGGCCTGGCACCCAGCGGTGCTTCCAGGACGTAATTCTTCTGTGCAGCAATGAGGATAATCCTCAAGTTACGGACCCAGTCCGTGTAATTGCTACCATCATCTTTCAACTTTGCTTTCTCAAGGAACGCATTAAAATTCAATGAAACAACAGCACGAGCCATCTATCTACAATCAACATAAACAAGCAAGATAGTATCAGGTACTAAGTTCATGATAAGATTAAGTTCAATTAATCAGATTACTTAAGAATTCCCACTTAGATAGACATCCCTCTAATCCTCTAAGTGATTACGTGATCCAAATCAACTAAACCATAACCGATCATCACGTGGGATGGAGTAGTTTTCAATGGTGAACATCGTTATGTTGATCATATCTACTATATGATTCACGCTCGACCTTTCGGTCTACGTGTTCCGAGGCCATATCTGCATATGCTAGGCTCGTCAAGTTTAACCTGAGTATTCTGCGTGTGCAAAACTGGCTTGCACCCGTTGTAGATGGACGTAGAGCTTATCACACCCGATCATCACGTGGTGTCTGGGCACGACGAACTTTGGCAATCGTGCATACTCAGGGAGAACACTTCTTGATAATTTAGTGAGAGATCATCTTATAATGCTACCGTCAATCGAAGCAAGATAAGATGCATAAAAAGATAAACATCACATGCAATCAATATAAGTGATATGATATGGCCATCATCATCTTGTGCTTGTGATCTCCATCTCCGAAGCACCGTCATGATCACCATCGTCACCGGCGCGACACCTTGATCTCCATCGTAGCATCGTTGTCGTCTCGCCAATCTTATGCTTCCACGACTATCACTACCGCTTAGTAATAAAGTAAAGCATTACATCGCGATTGCATTGCATACAATAAAGCGACAACCATATGGCTCCTGCCAGTTGCCGATAACTCGGTTACAAAACATGATCATCTCATATAATAAAATTTAGCATCATGCCTTGACCATATCACATCACAACATGCCCTGCAAAAACAAGTTAGACGTCCTCTACTTTGTTGTTGCAATTTTTACGTGGCTGCTACGGGCTTTAAGCAAGAACCAATCTCACCTACGCATCAAAACCACAACGATAGTTTGTCAAATAGACTCCGTTTTAACCTTCTCAAGGACCGGGCGTTGCCACACTCGGTTCAACTAAAATTGGAGAGACAGTCGCCCGCAAGCCATCTATGTGCAAAGCACGTCGAGGGAACCGGTCTCGCGTAAGCGTACGCGTAATGTTGGTCCGGGTCGTCTCGTCCAACAATACCGCTGAACCAAAGTATGACATGCTGGTAGGCAGTATGACTTATATCGCCCACAACTCACTTGTGTTCTACTCGTGCAAATAACATCAAACCATAAAACCTAGGCTCTGATACCACTGTTGGGGATCATAGTAATTTCAAAAAAATTCCTACGCACACACAAGATCATGGTGATGCATAGCAACGAGGGGGAGAGTCTGATCTACGTACCCTTGTAGATCGCAACGGAAGCGTTGACACAACGTAGAGGAAGTAGTCGTACGTCTTCTTCCCGATCCGACCGATCCAAGCACCGTTACTCCGGCACCTCCGAGTTCTTAGCACACGTACAGCTCTATGACGATCCCCGGGCTCCGATCCAGCAAAGCTTCGGGGAGGAGTTCCGTCAGCACGACGGCGTGGTGACGATCTTGATGTTCTACCGACACAGGGCTTCGCCTAAGCACTACAACGATATGATCGAGGTGGAATATGGTGGCAGGGGGCACCGCACACGGCTAAGGAATGATCACAATGATCAACTTGTGTGTCTAGAGGTGCCCCTGCCCCTGTATATAAAGGAGCAAGGGAGGAGAGGTGCGGCCAGCCTTGGGGCGCGCCAGGAGGAGTCCTACTCCTACCGGGAGTAGGACTCCCCCCCCCCCCCCCAATCCTAGTTGGAATAGGAATCCTCAAGGGGCAAAGAGAGAGAGGGGGGCCGGCCACCTCTCCTAGTCCTAATAGGACTAGGGGAGGGGGGAGGCGCGCGGCCACCTTGGGCTGCTCCCTTCTCCTTTCCACTAAGGCCCACTATGGCCCATATGATTCCCGGGGAGTTCCGGTAACCTCCCGGTACTCCGGTAAAATCCCGATTTCACCCGGAACACTTCCGATGTCCAAACATAGGCTTCCAATATATCAATCTTTATGTCTCGACCATTTCGAGACTCCTCGTCATGTCCGTGATCACATCCGGGACTCCGAACAATCTTCGGTACATCAAAATGCATAAACTCATAATAACTGTCATCGTAACGTTAAGCGTGCGGACCCTACGGTTCGAGAACAATGTAGACATGACTGAGACACATCTCCGGTCAATAACCAATAGTGGGACCTGGATGCCCATATTGGTTCCTACATATTCTTCGAAGATCTTTATCAGTCAGACCGCATAACAACATACGTTGTTCCCTTTGTCATCCGTATGTTACTTGCCCGAGATTCGATCGTCGGTATCCAATACCTAGTTCAATCTCGTTACCGGAAAGTCTCTTTACTTGTTTCGTAATACATCATCCCACAACTAAATCATTAGTTGCAATGCTTGCAAGGCTTAAGTGATGTGCATTACCGAGAGGGCCCAGAGATACCTCTCTGACAATCGGAGTGACAAATCCTATTCTCGAAATACGCCAACCCAACATCTACCATTGGAGACACATGTAGTACTCCTTTATAATCACCCAGTTACGTTGTGACCACAATTACATGAATAAACATTACATCAATCAAATACACTCATGGTCTGACTACGGAACCAAAATAAAAGAAGAACCCCAAATGCGACAAAGGCCCCCGATCAACCCCAACTGGGCTCCACTACTGATCAACTAGAACGGAAACAACACAAAGGTTCAATGAGCTCCTCCTGAGCTTGGTTGCGTCATCTGCACAGACTCATCGGCACCTGCAAGCTGGTTTTGGAAGTATCTGTGAGCCACGGGGACTCAGCAATCTCACACCCTCGCGATCAAGACTATTTAAGCTTATGGGTAAGGTAAAGGTATGAGGTGGAGCTGCAGCAAGCGACTAGCATATATGGTGGCTAACATACGCAAATGAGAGCGAGAAGAGAAGGCAAAGCACGGTCGATAAAAGTATGATCAAGAAGTGATCCTGGACTACCTACGTCAAGCATAACTCCAACAACCGTGTTCACTTCCCGGACTCCGCCGGAAAGAGACCATCACGGTTACACACGCGGTTGATTCATTTTAATTAAGGTCGACTTCAGGTTTTCTACAACCGGACGTTAACAAATTCCCATCTGCCCATAACCGCAGGCACGGCTTTCGAAAGTTCAAATCCCTGCAGGGTGTCCCAACTTAGCCCATGACAAGCTCTCACGGTCAACGAAGGAATATACCTCCACCCGAGACGTTCCGATCAGACTCGGTATCCCGGTACAACAAGACATTTCGACAGGGTAAAACTAAACTAGCAACACCGCCCGATGCGCCGACATCCTGATAGGAGCTGCACATATCTCGTTCTCAGGGCAACAACGGATAAGCAGTCCGTACAACTAAAACCAGCCCTCGAGTTTCCCCGAGGTGGCGCTGCAAGGGGCTCTAGTTTGGACCAACGCTTAGACAAGCACTGGCCCGGGGGGGTTAAAATAAAGATGACCCTCAGGATGCGCGACTCCCAAGGGAAAAAAGCTAGGTGGCAAATGGTAAAACCAATGTTGGGCATTGCTGGAAAAGCTTTACTTAAGGTGAACTGTCAAGGGGTTCCCATTATAGCCCAACCGCGTAAGGGACGCAAAATCCGGGAACATAACACCGATATGACGGAAACTAGGGCGGCAAGAGTGGAACAAAACACCAGGCATAAGGCCGAGCCTTCCACCCTTTACCAAGTATATAGATGCATTAATTAAATAAGATATATTGTGATATCCCAACAAGTAACCAATGTTCCAACAAGGAACGAACTTCAATCTTCACCTGCAACTAACAACGCTATAAGAGGGGCTGAGCAAAGCGGTAACATAGCCAATCAACGGTTTGCTAGGACATGGTGGGTTAGAGGTTTGACGTGGCAATTGGGAGGCTGACAAGCAAATGGTAGGCATCGTAGCATTGGCATAGCAAAAGAGCGAGCAAACTAGCATAGCAAAGATAGTAGTGATTTCGAGGGTATGATCATCTTGCCTGAAATCCCGCAAGGAAGAAGAACGAGTCCATGAAGAAGACAAACGGACGTAGTTGAACGGATCCTCACAAACTCGACGTTACCGGAACCAACCCGAAGAAGCAATCACCGGAAAAGAAGCACACAACATAGTAAACAACCAACACATCAACATGGCATGATGCACAATCAAGTATGATGCATGTCCGGTTTAAAGAGGCATGGCATGGCAAAATGCACAAACAATCCTACAAATTAAGTGGAGCTCAATATGCAACGAGTTGCATATTGACGAAACACCACATGACTTATTTAGTTCGATCTCGTTTATGTACCCAACAATATTAAATGTTGATTAACATGGCAAGAGGTGAACCACAACAAAACTACCTATCTAGGCAAGTTTAAATGAGGCCGGAAGCAACGAACAACAATTCTGGAAAATCCTCATATGCATAATTTAAGGTTTGGTACTGTTCTTCCCTAAACATAATTTTAGAGTTGTTTAACATGTAAAGTAAGGTCACCATGATAAACTAGGCAAAATTCTACCCCATTTACATATAAAGATTATTTAAATCGGAGCTACGGTTATTTAGTTATGAATTAAATCATATTAGCATGGCATAGGAGCAAATTAATGCAAACAACATTTTAAACATTTTAAACATGGATGAAAGTTGGATATTATTAATCTACACAAAATTCTAAGCAAGTTTCATATATAAATCATTTTAATCCGATGCACGGTTGTGAAGTTATTATATGCATGAAAAATAGGGACTATACTGCAAAACTGGCTGTCTCAGGATAATTGGAAAAAAAACGCAGGCGCTGAAAAAAATACATCACGGGCCGAATCTGAGGCAAGCCCACAGCAGGAAGGAAAAAAACAATAGAGGCGGCGCTGGTGGTTGCTCACCCATGGGCCTGGCCCAGTCGGAGGGGAAGAGGCAGGCCGGAAGGGCGGCTGGGGATGGGCCTGGCGCTGCGGATCTGGCCCGGCTGGAGTTGGCCTGGAAGACCAAGGCGGCGCTGGGCCTTGGCGCATCGGCCCATGCGGGGATGAGGCAGAAGCAGGCCGAGGCGGGGCGCGGATCTGGAGCTGGGCTGGACTCGGGGCCCGCGAAGAAGTCAACGGAGGCGCTCGGCTCCTCCCGATCGGATCGGGGAAGGCAGGGCGAGGCGTAGAACCATGGCGACGGCGGCGGGCCCCCGGCAAGGGTCGACGGCGGCGACAGCGCCGGAGAGCGAGGTCCGGTGAGGCGGCAGGAAACGGGCGGATCCGGCGGGGCTCGGCTCCCCGGGGCCGGATCAGGCACAACGGAGGCGCTGGGAGTAGCGGCTCCTGCCTGGACGAGGCTTGGCGAGCTCCGGCGAAGTCCGGGTGGCCGGTGAAGAATAGGCGGCGGGCGGCGGACGGCGTCGGGGAGGACGAAGGCGGCTCCTCCCGGGCGGCGGCACGAGGAGCTGGACCCGCGCGGGCCGGTTGCGGGCTCTCTAGGCCCGGCGGCGAAGTGGGGAGGCTGGGCGCTGACATGGCGCGCGGTGAGTGGAGGGAAGCGGCGGCGGGGCGACGTGTCACGCTCTCATTGGGCGGAGTGAGGTGGCGCGCGGGGCGGACATGTCCGGTGCAGCGCGGACGCGTCCGGATGCGCGGTGGAGGAAGAAGACTAGGGTTTCATCCGAAATTTCGGGGAGGGGTGCTCTTTTATAGGTAGAGGGAGCTAGGAGAGTCCAAATGAGGTGCGGTCTGCGGCCATGCGATCGTGATCGAACGACCGAGATGATGGAGCAGAGTTAGGTGGGTTTTGGACCAAAAAGGAAGGGTGTTGGGCTGCAACACACACGAGGCCTTCTTGGTCCCTCGGTTAACCGTTGGAGTATCAAACGAAGTCCAAATGGTACGAAACTTGACAGGCGGTCTACCGGTAGTAAACCAAGGCCGCTTGGCAAGTCTCGGTCCAATCCGGAAATGTTTAATCCCCACACAAGAAAGAAAGATAGAAATGACCACCGGAGGAGAACGGAACGCCGGAATGCAAAACGGACAACGGGGAAAATGCTCGAATGCATGAGATGAACACGTATGCAAATGAAATGCGCATGATGACATGATATGCAATGCATGACACGCAAGCAAAGACAAGGCAACAACAGCGAATAACTGAATGACAGCTGGCACATCGGTCTCGGAGCGTTACAACACTCCACCACTACGAGAGGATCTCGTCCCGAGATCTAGAATGGCACCGGAGGGAAAAACGGAAGAGAAAGAGAAGAGGTAAAACAAATTGCTTCTTTGACAAACGAGTGAAACCACGAACCTTGAGAGGTTGAACAAATTGAAAGAAAGAATACAACGAAGATGAACAAAATTGAAAACACCCCGTTAGAAACGAGGGACAAAGAGCATTGCGAAACCTTGAGGTTGAAGGGAAGATATATATAGAAAAACACTCCGGTTAAGGAAGGGGGTCAAGGGAAACCCAAAATTCGGGCAGCACTCCAGTTGAAAAGAAAAGGAATTGAATAAGGTCTTGATAAGATGAGAAGATACTTGATGAAATCACAACACACTGCCACCGGAACTATTGAATGAATGGAACAAGGGGTAAGAAAGATCTCAGATAGCACTCCGGTTGAGAAGGGAGTCAAAATTTGATAAGATGAGAGAGCTCAAATGAAAACACGACACTCCAGTTGAGAAAGGGATGCAAGACTTGATAAGGCGAAAAGAACTTGAACAAAGGGGCACAATACTCCGGTTAAGCAAGATAGGGAAGGAATAAGAGTGATATAATTTGGACAGCACTCCGCCTGTAAATGGAAGGAATTGAACAAGACAAGATGAGAGGATACTTGAAAAGAGGACACAACACTCCAATTAAAAGGATAGGCACGACAAGAACACGATCCTGATAAAACAAGAAGATGGGTTGAAGAGAGAAACATCACCATGCCTCCGGAACAAAAGAGTAGAGTAAAGATAATTGAGACAAGCGAATGTAGAAGACAATGCCAACTTCTGCTACAAAAGATCCTGAAAAGGCATCTCTAGGAGAAGGGTTGAATGGAGTTGTTGGAAAACCAATAACGAAAATAATAAGCTTGATATGGTCTTATGGAATACCTCTCAAATTAAGAGATGAAAAACCTGCCACTCACGGGAAAAGAATTGGATTGACAAGAACAAGGAGACGAGAAGGCTATATTACCGGGAGGATAAAAGAAGAACTTGGGTCATTTATAAGCACCATAAATAGCAACAATCCTTAGAGAATGCTTTAGGTGAAATATAACCCAAGATAACTCCAATGACGAGATTGATGGATTTAAAATACCTCATTCTTGATAACTTGTGAAACACAAAGCACGAAGGGAAAATTATCAAGAATGACATAATACCACCTCCAATGATACGGTAGAAGGAAAATGCACTTCGGAATGCGAGAAGAAGAAAACTTGAGCTCCTTAAAAAAGAATGTTGATGAACACTTCGAGAAGGAATTAAATCCTTGATGAACCACCATGTAGAACCTTCATGAAGAACTCCGGTAATGAAAGAATGATCCAAAATAATTGAATGATGGAAAGAATAAGATTGAAGCCTCGCAATGATTAGATGGATCTTCATGATGATGAAAGCTTGGAACTCTGGGAACATAAAAGATGAAACAAATGAAATTGAGAATTTTGATGAACCTCCGGAATAAGGAATTAATCACTTGGATGAACAAGAATAATAATTATGTTATGCATATCCTTCACCAATTAAATTGATGACAATCAACGGATTTGACATATTACTTATTCTCGTAGAAAGGATTAAGATGGATATAGCGCAACTTGAGAAAGCCTTCAACGAAACACCGGTGGAATCGAAACAACGAATGCATCGATATGATAACGAAAGAAGAGGAATCTTGCACGAACCACCGTAAGAAATGAAAATGAGCGAAGAAAAGATAAAGGGACAATGGGAAAAATTAGCAAATGGATGAAGATGCTTGAGAGAATTTAGATGGAGTTTAATATAATAGATCATGGACCGATTAGAGATCACCTGAACGCTGCACCGGTATGATTTAGAGTATGAGAGCTGAAAGCTGGAATGAATAAGTCTTCTTAAATGATGGGCTCTAGATGAACAAACTGAAAAGTCTCCTGAGTTACTCCGGATGGTTGAAAAGAATATCTCACAATCGCAAATAATTATGAGAGGATGGCAACAAGCTAGAATCACGAATCTTGAAGAGATTGGAGCAAGATTAAAGAGAAACTCTTCTTCGGTCTTCAAATGTTGAGAATGACAACAAGAAACACGACCATGAATTATTGAGGCACTCCGGAAGAATCAAAACGAAGAGGTTGAGTCAACGATGAAAAGAATTTAACCGATCTTGGAGAAATACATTTGACTGATGATAATTCATTCTTACGTCAAACTTTAAAAGATTTGAGAATAGCTCCGGTAAAAATTAGAAGAGTCAGGTAAGATCCTGGAAAAAGACCTGTGGGTTAGGGCCCACTCAAAAGAAAACACCGTTGAAATGATTAAAAAGAGAGGTTGCACCAGTTGAATTAAATGACTTGAATGAGATACCAATCTCGAAAGAGCTTGAACGAATGCAGAGTGGAAACACGAATCTTTGAGATATCTTGAGCACTCCGGAACAATTAAATAGCGAGAAGTGAATGAAAATGAGGTGCACCGGCATGAGAAGCATTGAAATGAGGAAAAGACATGATCAACAAAGCTTGACTTTAAACCACCGGAGAAGAAAAACGAGTGAAGGTTGACGAACTTGAAGCTCTGTTAGAATTTTCTTGAGAATCACCAGATAAGAATATTGATGGAAAAGAATGGAGAGGTTTCCATCAATGAGATGATACTTGATTAAGAAATCTGAGTCCTTGAAGAAAAAACAAGGGAGGGAGGGTGGGAAAAACAAAGGCAACTTGGAGACGGATGAAACAAACACCGTTGAGAAACTTAGAATTGATCTTGCGGATGTTGAAATGATCAGATCCACTTGAAGAGAAAACACGCCGGTTGAAAAGGATTGGAAAGACAATCTTGATGATCACGAAGTATTAGTATTCACATAGGATTATGAGAACACCATTTGGGGAAGGTATGGAATCAACATTTGACTTCGAAGCAACTCGAATACCACAACTCAAAATAAAACCAAGGATTGGCTTGCAGAATAAGCCAGAACAAACTTATGATAGAGATTTCGTCCGAAGTTTTTGTGGTGGGACCTACACGGGCTCGATCGTACAGCACCATCATGTACAAGGCAGTGCACTTCAATCTTCACCTGCAACTAACAACGCTATAAGAGGGGCTGAGCAAAGCGGTAACATAGCCAATCAACGGTTTGCTAGGACATGGTGGGTTAGAGGTTTGACATGGCAATTGGGAGGCTGAGAAGCAAATGGTAGGCATCGTAGCATTGGCATAGCAAAAGAGCGAGCAAACTAGCATAGCAAAGATAGTAGTGATTTCGAGGGTATGATCATCTTGCCTGAAATCCCGCAAGGAAGAAGAACGAGTCCATGAAGAAGACAAACGGACGTAGTCGAACGGATCCTCACAAACTCGACGTTACCGGAACCAACCCGAAGAAGCAATCACCAGAAAAGAAGCACACAACATAGTAAACAACCAACCCATCAACATGGCATGATGCACAATCAAGTATGATGCATGTCCGGTTTAAAGAGGCATGGCATGGCAAAATGCACAAACAATCCTACAAATTAAGTGGAGCACAATATGCAACGAGTTGCATATTGACGAAACACCACATGACTTATTTAGTTCGATCTCGTTTATGTACCCAACAATATTAAATGATTAACATGGCAAGAGGTGAAGCACAACAAAACTACCTATCTAGGCAAGTTTAAATGAGGCCGGAAGCAACGAACAACAATTCCGGAAAATCCTCATATGCATAATTTAAGGTTTGGTACTGTTCTGCCCTAAACATAATTTTAGAGTTGTTTAACATGCAAAGTAAGGTTACCATGATAAAGTAGGCAAAATTCTACCCCATTTACATATAAAGATAATTTAAATCGGAGCTACGGTTATTTAGTTATGAATTAAATCATATTAGCATGGAATAGGAGCAAATTAATGCAAACAACATTTTAAACATGGATGAAAGTTGGATATTATTAATCTACACAAAATTCTAAGCAAGTTTCATATATAAATCATTTTAATCCGATGCACGGTTGTGAAGTTATTATATGCATGAAAAACAGGGACTATATTGCAAAACTGGCTGTCTCAGGATAATTGGAAAAAAACGCAGGCGCTGAAAAAAATACATCACGGGCCGAATCTGAGGCAAGCCCACAGCAGGAAGGAAAAAAACAACAGAGGCGGCGCTGGTGGCTGCTCACCCATGGGCCTGGCCCAGTCGGAGGGGAAGAGGCAGGCCGGAAGGGCGGCTGGGGATGGGCCTGGCGCTGCGGATCTGGCCCGGCTGGAGTTGGCCTGGAAGACCAAGGCGGCGCTGGGCCTTGGCGCATCGGCCCATGCGGGGAGGAGGCAGAAGCAGGCCGAGGCGGGGCGCGAATCTGGAGCTGGGCTGGACTCGGGGCCCGCGAAGAAGTCAACGGAGGCGCTCGGCTCCTCCCGATCGGATCGGGGAAGGCAGGGTGAGGCGTAGAACCATGGCGACGGCGGCGGGCCCCCGGCAAGGGTCGACGGCGGCGACAGCGCCGGAGAGCGAGGTCCGGTGAGGCGGCAGGAAACGGGCGGATCCGGCGGGGCTCGGCTCCCCGGGGCCAGATCGGGCACAACGGAGGCGCTGGGAGTAGCGGCTCCTGCCTGGACGGGGCTTGGCGAGCTCCGGCGAAGTCCGCGTGGCCGGCGAAGAACAGGCGGCGGGCGGCGGACGGCGTCGGGGAGGACGAAGGCGGCTCCTCCCGGGCGGCGGCGCGAGGAGCTGGACCCGCGCGGGCCGGTTGCGGGCTCTCCAGGCCCGGCGGCGAAGTGGGGAGCCTGGGTGCTGACGTGGCGCGCGGTGAGTGGAGGGAAGCGGCGGCGGGGCGACGTGTCGCGCTCTCATTGGGCGGAGTGAGGTGGCGCGCGGGGTGTCCGGTGCAGCGCGGACGCGTCCAGATGCGCGGTGGAGGAAGAAGACTAGGGTTTCATCCGAAATTTCGAGGAGGGGTGCTCTTTTATAGGTAGAGGGAGCTAGGAGAGTCCAAATGAGGTGCGGTCTGCGGCCACGCGATTGTGATCAAACGACCGAGATGATGGAGCAGAGTTAGGTGGGTTTTGGGCCGAAAAGGAAGGGTGTTGGGCTGCAACACACACGAGGCCTTCTCGGTCCCTCGGTTAACCGTTGGAGTATCAAACGAAGTCCAAATGGTACGAAACTTGACAGGCGGTCTACCGGTAGTAAACCAAGGCCGCTTGGCAAGTCTCGGTCCAATCCGGAAATGTTTAATCCCCACACAAGAAAGAAACATAAAAATGACCACCGGAGGAGAACAGAACGCCGGAATGCAAAACGGACAACGGGGAAAATGCTCGAATGCATGAGATGAACACGTATGCAAATGAAATGTGCATGATGACATGATATGCAATGCATGACACGCAAGCAAAGACAAGGCAACAACAGCGAATAACTGAATGACAGCTGGCACATCGGTCTCGGGGCGTTACACTCTCCCCTCAGGCCCACTAAGGCCCAATACTTCCCCGGGGGGTTCTGGTAACCCTTCCGGCACTCCGGTTTTCTTTGAAATCACCAGAAACACTTCCTGTGTCCGAATATAGCCGTCCAATATATCGATCTTTATGTCTCGACCATTTCGAGACTCCTCGTCATGTCCGTGATCATATCCGAGACTCCGAACAATCTTCGGTACATCAAAATATATAAACTCATAATGAAACTGTCATCATAACATTAAGCGTGCGGACCCTACGGGTTCGAGAATAATGTAGAAATGACCGAGACACGTCTCCGGTCAATAACCAATAGCGGAACCTGGATGCTCATATTGGCTCCTACATATTATACGAAGATCTTTTATCGGTCAGACCGCATAACAACATACGTTGTTCCCTTTGTCATCGGTATGTTACTTGCCCGAGATTTGATCGTCGGTATCTCAATACCTAGTTCAATCTCATGACCGGCAAGTCTCTTTACTCGTTCCGTAATACATCATCCCGCAACTAACTTATTAGTTGTAATGCTTGCAAGGCTTATGTGATGTGCATTACCGAGAGGGCCCAGAGATACCTCTCCGACAATTGGAGTGACAAATCCTAATCTCGAAATACGCCAACCCAACAAGTACCTTCGGAGACACCTGTAGAGCACCTTTATAATCACCCATTTACGTTGTGACGTTTGGTAGCACACACAGTGTTCCTCCGGTAAACGGGAGTTGCATAATCTCATAGTCATAGGAACATGTATAAGTCATGAAGAAAGCAATAGCAACAAACTAAATGATCAAGTGCTAAGCTAACGAAATGGGTCAAGTCAATCACGTCATTCTCCTAATGATGTGATCCTGTTAATCAAATGACAACTCATGTCTATGGTTAGGAAACATAACCATCTTTGATCAACGAGCTAGTCAAGTAGAGGCATACTAGTGACACTCTGTTTGTCTATGTATTCACACATGTATTATGTTTCTGGTTAATACAATTCTAGCCTGAATAATAAACATTTATCATGATATAAGGAAATAAATAATAACTTTATTATTGCCTCTAGGGCATATTTCCTTCAAGGTTGACACTGATTTCTTATAGATTACTTTCAACTACTCCCTCTGTCCCAAATTTCTTGTCTTAGATTTGTCTAGATACGGATGTATCTAATACTAAAATGTGACTTGATACATCCGTATCTAGACAAATCTAAGACAAGAATTTTGGGACGGAGGGAGTACTTTATGAACATCAATGCTACCTTTTAAGAGGGTATATTTGCCTCAGTAACTTGTGTTATGGATTTTGCATGTAATCCCTCTGCTCTCATGCCTTTGAAGACATGTTCTAGTGTCTTTGTTCACTCATTTCTGTGCGTATATGTAGTCATATATGGAGTATAATATCAAAAATCATCTTATATTTCTGAACGGAGGTAGTAATAAAATATGGTTTCTGTTTGAATTAGAACCAGGTCCGCGGTGGAGATGAAGTTCTCAAAGTCATGCCGTCTGAACTGGAAGACCTGATGATGAGTTCTACTGCTGAACTATCCAGCTGTTGTGTCCTTGTCGCCACATGTCCTGAACTAGTGTTTTCCTGTAGCATTGTTGTCAGGCGTGTTCTCGAGGTTGTACTTGACCACAACAATTTCCTGGATGTGCCTTCGATTACGAAGGGTGTGGTTCTTGTAAAGCTTCCCAACAAATCTGATGCGGCCTATCTTCATCATCATGTTTATGAGTGGAAAGACCACTCTGTTAGGTTCTCCAAGATTGACAAGATGGTGATGGTGCGTGTAGACATCTCACACGAAGTCCATGGCCTAGCCAGTTATGCGGGGTTCATCCCGTAGGTCGGTGGCAAGAAATAGTCTGCAGAGTTTAGTTAGTGCAACTTTGCTTGTCTGTAGTAAGTACTATTGTTCAGTACTTGATTTGTGTTTGTGAACCCTGTATTGTTTATTAGTACTGCCGCTTTTGGTGTGTGGTCAGTCCTGAGAACGGTCTATGTTAATGTCTGTCCACTCAATTTAGTCTGTATATTTTGAAGTATCCAGATCATATTTTTTGTGAGGACGGTTTATCAATTATGGTTACACTCCAATATATGTATGCATTGCAGGGTTTATCGCACCCACCAGGATTTCCAGTCCCATGGATGTTCGGTCCATACGATTTGTCACGACCTTTGGACTGTCCTACTTGTGGGAGTAGGCAGGGCCCCTGCATGCCACCGCGTAGTTGGACGATCAATCTTCTGTTTAGTACTTCAACATAGTGATTTCCTAGTAAGGATTCACTCGTGTCACATCAAGTAAATCTTATTGATTTACTATCTAAATCTTATTGATTTAATGTCATGTTTTCTTTCTTTTCCTGCAATTTTACGATACAGGTTTTGCCATGTGACATTCATCACAGAATAAACCGTTTGGTTTGTGCTATGATGGCTATTTTTGCAGGTTTCACTTCTTATGTCGTGTCAGTAACAAAGGCACTGTCCATCACTTATATTACTGGAAAAAATTGGATCAGTCTGTTGTCTGAGTACAAGCTGAATCCCTATGATGAACTGCAGTTTGGGTTAACAAAAATGCCACAATTAGTCCTTCTCGCGTTTAAAAGAAATGAAGAGGAAAACTGGATCACGGTCACGGATCCTAGTCAAGTTAGAAAGATGATCATAGCAGACCAGACACGATCGCCGCTGTCTCGCATAGATCGAGCACCGGCAGTTGCTCTAGCACTGACAGCGGCAGCAGCTCAGTATGATCCAGCTGAGGATTGGGCACCGACCGCGTCAGCGGATCAGTCTGATCTACCGGAGGATCGGGCATCGACACCAGCACCTGCTCCGACACCGGCACCAGCTCTACAAGGAGCACCATGTCTGGCAGCAGCGGCGGCTTCGGCACCTGCACCAACACTTGCACTTGCATCTGCTCTGGCCCATGCAGTTGCATCGGCAACAGACTGGGCTGCAGTTCGCACTTCATATACCAAAGTCCTTACAAAAACCGACATGTCCACCTTCTTGGTAAGCATTGGCCGCCCAAGTGCTTCGTTCTTTTTTCTTTCCATGTTGTTTCACATGATTCACTATGTTGATCTAACTGTTTGGGTATGTCTTCTTGTTTGCAAACAGAGAATTCCTAGAGCAACGAGGGAGTCGTTCAACAATCCAGGCGACCGCGGCCAAGTTTCTCTTACCATGCGCAGCCTTGGTGTGAATGAACCTGCTCAATATACCGTAAGTACAAAGGATGGTCGCATGATGATTGATGCTAAAGGATGGTCAAGGTTCAAATCTAAATCATATCGTGCGGTAGGGGATGATGTCAAAATCGAACTTTCTCAGCAAGGAGAGCTGGTCCAAATCAACTTTGAAATTAGCAGCACGCAACTGCCGAACTGATCTATCCTCCGAGAGATTTTGATGTAATAATCTGACATGGTGAAACAAGTGTCCTGTGTGTATAAGTAGTACGACAGTATTATTTATCACATGGTATATCGTTGATAGAATTGCAACTCTGATTGCTGGTTAGGAACTGTCGTTCGATTTCATTCCAACAGCTGTCGTGCTTTATTCAATTTTGTGTATTCGCCTTGCGACAGCATCTAAAACCAGCGCCGTACCGATTGCTTGCAATATGAAAAGCGCTGAGGTAGAACACATGGGCCCCCAAACATGCAGGGTCGGCCTGCGGCCCAAAGTCCAGAACCGTGAGCCTATCTGAGTATTATATTCTCAGCTGAACCCCCATAATGCCCGTGCGTTGCAGAGGGAGTATATTTCTCGGCAAGGTGAGCCTGTGATATAAAAGATTTGTATATTTCTTTACAGAGGGAGTATCTCTCTGTCAAAAAATATATTTATGTGTAACTAGTTACTCCTGTCTTTCTACTTCCTTTCGCTGATATGTGGGGCAACCGGCAACGGGGTCCACGTGCCATATGCACAAATTAGAGTGCACAACTTCACGGTAGACACACCCCGGTCGTAGCGCCGCAGTAATGCCCAATGAGCCGTCAAATCACAACCCCCCCTTTCCAGCTTTAGTAGTAAGCTGGACGGACGAAGCGGCAATATTTCACTGGGCCTGAATCCCCTTCTCCCTCGTCTGCTTGTTCAGAGAAAACCCCCTCTCGGTGATTGCATAGGGTTTTCTCATGGAGAACCAGGTACGAATTCTTCATCCATCCCCGATAAACCCAAGTCCCTTGGTCGCAGGTAATCCTAGGATGGCAGCCGCCCCGTTGATGCATTTTTCTTCCTACTGAATCTAGTGTGTTTCATTTGCAGTGCCCAAAGTGCGAGTACCCTACAGGTTTCTGCGCCCTCAGCGAGACGCCACACTTGTTCCTTCTCATCCTAACACAACATTTTGAAACACGCACAGTATGTTCCTAGAATCCTCTTTTCTATCCGGGAGGGTGGGGGTTTTTTGAACATGCTGTGTTCTCATATTATTTTTCCTGCAGTGTATTATTTGCTCTGCCAGAACACATGTACTCAAGATGCTCGGCCTTGCCATAACTGAATACACTAGTTTAATGGTCACAGTGAAGACAAGCCATGGATATAAGTTCTGAGTTGGGTTCATGAACCAAGAAGATCGCTGCTTTTTATGGCCGAACTTGGATAAACTTTCTCAAGTGTTACGGACTGAAAGTTGGCGCACGAATGTTGATGGAAATAGCAGAACCTGGTCTCATCTTCACTGCGATCTTCCACCCCGACGTCGTTCCAATTGTTCATCCATGTTAGTTTTGTATCTGGTTCTTGCTTGTTGCCTCGATTACTTCTTAATCCACCTATTATGTCTAACTAATCACAATTTAACTTTAGAAGTAGCAACGAATCTCTCACGAAGATGCTACTTCTAACTAATATTTTCTTATAATTGGTGGCACGTGTAGGTTTTTTCAGAGTTAAGCAGTCTGCTCGTTTGTTACTCTGTAATAACTCGGCTGTTACTAATGGCACTGAAGTTGACTGGATCGACATCCACAAGTTCCTACACTTTATTGATCGTCTTGAGGTCCTTGTGGGGCGTTTCAATGGTGGAAGGCCACGTGGGATATGTGTGCCACTGCTGCACTCGTTGAACAGGTCCAACTGTGTCGAGAAACTTATGGTACGAGCTGTTTTCTGTTATATATGTTGTTCATAAACTATTGCTTATACACAGTTTTACAGTTGTGATCTTCTTGAAACAGGAACTGCCGAGTTCTATTGTTCCTATACAGATGCCTGACCATGGTCGGGTCAGACTTGCGCTTGGTCACAACATGATGTATATGTCGACCTACTCAATTCCCCTTGGAGGTGAAAATATACTTATTCATGGGTGGTCTCAAATAATGAAGGCCCGTCCATCTTGGAGAATAGGACAGAAGATTATGTTCATGCTTTTCCATGGCTCTAAAGCGAATATCCTATTTATTGACCACGTTGCGAGATGAAGCCGCTTTCAGAAGGTTGTGGATGCGCGGGGTGGCGTCTGGGCCTTGTCCTGGGGCTTGGCGGCCTCACCCTTGGTTAACTGTAGGCAAAGTAGCACTGGTCGAGGCGTGCTTTGTACGGTTGAACCTGTATAAGTACTCATACTTCTTTCAGCTTTGGTTGTTAAGTGCCCCTGCTGGTTTCAGTTAAGGTTGTTAAGTACTCCTACTGCTTTTACAGTCTGTCGTGTTTCTTCAGTCCTGTCTTCATCCAGCCGCCAAAACCAAACCAGCGCCGGCGGGGCCGCCTGCTTCCGCCTCCCATGGCTGGCTGCGCCTCAGCGCACGCATCACTGCCCCACCGTCTCCTAAATCGTTAACGCCGACGTTCTTCGTGCGCTTTGGTGCGCTCGTCGCGGCGCCGCCCTCTCGCATTGTCAACATGGTCAACAAACAACAGGAATCGGCAGAAGTACGTGGAGAGGATGACAGTAGGGGCCCACCACTCAGCGTATGGAAAAATAAAATGCTTCCTCCTAGTGTTTTCCTGACATCTGGGACCCACGAGCATAATAGTCAATAGACAAGAGAACATCACAAGATCGGCTGACACCTGGGATGTAGCTACTCGAGCAGTATTTTTTTGTTTGGTATTGTTGAGACGGAGCAGGGTTTGAACTGGGTTGTGGCCCATCTAGCCTAGGCTTATATTTTATGTTCACCATGTGACCAGCTCAGCTATTTTTTCTTTGTGAAAATGAGCCCAGTTTATTTTTTCTGAAGAATACTCAATCCAGGCCTACTTATTTTTCTACGCCCTGATGGGCTGCAACTCTTTCAAGACGCCTGCAAATCTTGAAAGTAATATGAAATGGGTTGTAAATATAAAAACAGATGACAAATTGGCAATTACTTTATAATTTCTGAATTTTATCACATTTTTAGATTCCTATTTCACTGGGCATTAACCTAATTTAAATATATCTTCAAAGTACTTTAAATTTGGCTGGACATTTCGGTATTAAAAATAGTTTGGAACCCACAGAAATATGCGAAATTGGCCCTGGCCAACCAAAAAAACTACTGCAATAAATTGCATAAGAAGTTTCCATGAGCTATATATAAATTATTATATATAGCCCTGGTGCGCTCGGCGCGGCATGGTCAACGTGGTCAAGGAACGGCTTCCATCGGATGTGGACTGTACGTGGAGAGGCTGACAGCTAGGTCCACGGCCGCAGCAAGGAAGTGCCTCCTTATTACGTGCAAAATAATTATTCCTCCACCTGACAGCAGGGACCCACCGGACGGGCCACCAGTATTTTGCAAAAAAAATTGTTTCCCCCTGACTGCTGGAACCCACCAGACGGGCCACCGTATTTCGCGAAAAAAACGTTCCCCCGCTGTCAGCTCGGACCCACCGGAAGTGCCTCCTTATTACGCACAAAAAAATGAATACTCCCCGGCTAGCTGGGACCCACCTTGGTGGGAGGCTGACTTGTGGGCCTACTAAGTTGACGGGGACGAAGGGCTTTGTCAACTTATTCAATATGAACGATTCTAGCTCCATTGACCGTACGATGTCCATCCAACGGCCGTAGTGCTTCTTCAACCTCTGGTCTTCTTGCTCCAGCCGCCCAAAGCAACGCCGGTCGTGCCGCATGCTCCTGCCTCCCGTGGCCGGTTGTGCTGCCGCGGAGGCCTCACCGCCCCCTACTATTCCCACCGCTGGCCAGGCCCTGCGGCGACGGCAGCCTCACACCGCAGCCGAACCAGTGAACCCTCGTACTCCTCTCCGCGCGCGCGGGCTTCCACTGCTGTGTCTTCCCCGGCTCCCCGTCGTCCCCTTCCTAGGCCTCGCCGTCGTCCACCGCCCTGGTGCTCTTGGCGCGGCGTGGTCAACATGGTCAAGGAACGACTTCCATCGGACGTGGACTGTACATGGACAGGCTGACAGCTGGGTCCACGGCGCAAGCAAGGAAGTGCCTCCTTATTACGTGGAAAATAATGATTCCTCCACCTAACAGCAGGGACCCACCAGACGGGCCACCGTATTTCGCAAAAAAAATGTTTCCCCCCTTACTGTTGGGACCCACCAGCTACACCTTCGCACGCAAGGAAGTGCGTCTGGGCAAAAAAATGATTCGCCCCCCTGACTGCTGGGACCCACCAGCTACATCTTCGCACGCAAGGAAGTGCGTCTGGGCAAAAAAAACAAAACGATTCGCCCCCCTGACTGCTGGGACCCACCAGCTACATCTTCGCACGCAAGGAAGTGCGTCCGAGCAAAAAAACGATTCGCCCCCTGACTGCTGGGACCCACCAGCTACATCTTCGCAGGCAAGGAAGTGCCTGATAGTCGGGACCCACCTGGTCGAAGCGTACGTAGCGTTGACATTCTGGTCGCGAACGTGTACGCACATACTGGTTGATGTAGAGGGCGCACGTGTCGTAGTAGAGGCGCGCACGTGTCGTAGTAGAGGTGCGCACGTAGCATGTACACGTATGTACAGCGGCCAGGGTGCAAGAAAGAAAATACGGCCACGTATGTATACATATGGGCGGGGTCTCGAACGCCTACTCGCGCATATGTACGGCGAGGGCTCGTGTACATGGCTGGGTCGGAACGGAGAAACAGCGTCGTCGTCGTGTTCATGGGTCGGAACGGAATGCGTGGTCGTGTTCATCGGGAGGGCTTGGACGGAAGAGGCGATGGAAACGAGGCCTGGCGTATCGCACAACAGAGGAAACGGGCCTCCTACGGTCGAAACGGGGGTCCTGTTGATCGGGAGGGGTGTGGCGTACCGCAAAATGGAGGAAACGACCTCCTACGGTCGAAAAGGGGGTCCTGTTGATCGGGAGGGGTGTGGTGTACCGCAAAACGGAGGAAACGGACCTCCTACGGTCGAAACGGGGGTCCTGTTGATCGGGAGGGGTGTGGCGTACCGCAAAATGGAGGAAACGGACTTGTGTTGGAGTGCTACGGTCGAAACGAGGGTCCTGTTCATCGGGAGGGGTGTGGCGTACCGCAAAATGGGACTCCACGGGATACTGTTCATCTCCACCGTCGACCCCCTCCAGCCTCCACGAGCTACTGTTCATCCACCGTCGACCTCCTCCAGCCTCCACGGGCTCCTGTTCATCCAGCCTCCACCGCGCGCTACTCCACCGGCTACTGTTCAACCACCCCTCCACCGTCTATTGTTCATCCAGCCCTCCACACCACGGGGTCCTGTTCAACCACCCCTCCACGGGCACCCCTCCACCGTCTACTGTTCATCCTGCCTTCACACCACGGGGTCCTGTTCATCCACCCCTCCACGGGCACCCCTCCACCATCTACTGTTCATCCAGCCCTCCACCACACCACGGGGTCCTGTTTATCCAGAGGCAACGCCACCGCTCATTGTTCATCCAACCCCCCCCTCCCGCAACACTCACTGTTCATCCCATCGATCGGCTTCAGTTAGCAGCAGTAGGCAAGGAATCGCTCGATCGGGTTCAGTTAACAGCCATCGATTGATCGCTCGAGTTCAGTAACGCGTAGCCTGCAGTGCAATCACTCGGGTTCAGTTAGAGCCCAAAGCCTCGCTCGGGTTCAGTTAGAGCCAACGCCTCGCACACACGCGCGTACGTGTACGAGAGAAACGCGCATCGCTCGGCCCCCGACCTCCCACCGTAACCGGGAACTCCCCGAAATTTTCCTCCCCCTCGCTTCTACCACGGTTTTTTCCGTCATGGACGGCCCAAAGAATGTCATGCAGCTGCGCCTCCGGCCCGCCCAGGACGAAAAGCCCATTTTCTGTCATGATTTTTTGTCATAGAAGTAGGAGCCCACCACATCTATGATGATACCGGGTTTTGTCACAATTATCGTCATAGAAGTGTCATATGTATGACATAAAAAAATTCGTTCGGCCCAAAATGTCACGGATGTGTCTTTTTTTTGTAGTGCTTCTTTCTTTTTGTCGGTTTTGTGTGTGTGTGTGTTCTCGTTTTGTCTCGGTTTCCTCTCTTGTGTTCTGCCCAGTTTGGTCGGCCCTTTTTGAGGCAGAGCGGTACTACCGTTGCGTGAGCGGTACTACGGCTGACAAGCGTCAAGCGGTACTACCGCCCACCCCAGCAGTACTACCGCTGTGGGGCGGGCGACGGGGGGTTATGTCGGGGCAGGGGGAGTTGCTTCTCCCCCATACCCATTCGCCCCCACTCGTCTTCCTCGTTGCTCCTGCAACCTCTCGCCACAGGAGGGGCCCGGTTGGCCGTCGTTTTCATGTCGTCCCTCTCCATTTCCTCCGGTGGAGTCAATCCCCACCACGTCCTCTTGCCATGGATGCCGGTATTGCCCCCGTTCCCGTTCTCTCGTTGCCTAGATCTTGCATCTAGTTTTTAGGGGCAATAGGCATTGTTCTTCTCGTCTTTTGGTCAAGGTGAGGCTTGAGTAGGATGGAGATGGCTTCTAGGCACTGTGGTAGGTTTCTTTTTGAATTTGGCATCTTCGGTAGTGCCGGATCTGACCACGGCAGTAGGGAACCACCGTTCCCCATTTGGCGCGGTACTACCGCTCTCCTCGAGCGGTACTGCCGCTGTTGTGTCACGTTACTACCGCTCATGCGGTGTTGCCGCTGTTGGGTCGCGGTACTACCGCTGGATGCCCAGTTCCATCTTTTCTTACCAAGCTTGGATCCTTGTTGTTTCGTTTGGTGGTTTATGCTCTTTCTTTCGTGTGTTTCTTCTGGTCGTGTGTTTTGGTTCCAGGTGATGATCATCCTGAGCAGCAGGTCCGTCGTGTCAACCCCGGTCGTGCAACGTCAAAGCGCTACCGCACTTCTGAGTCAGCAGGTGGTTCCTCTAGTACTCAACCGCCGCCAGTAGGCGCAACCTCAAGTGCTCCACCGCCACCTCAGCAATCGAAGAGATCCGCCATCAAGCCAAAGGAAAAGACTGTGACTGAGATGACTACCAAGGAGTTTTGGGCAAAGCGTGGCCGCAACCCCTATGAGGAAGACCAAGATCCCACTTTGGTCAACCACCCGTTCTGGAACCGCTTTCAGTTTTCCATCTATTTTGATGTGATCAAGGCTAAGAAGAATCTCTATGTTGATGTACGCTCCATCGACACGGATGCTATGGAGAAGGACCCTGAGTACTTTGGCGAAGCCCTTCAGATGTGTTCTCAGCTGAACATTCTCGGAATCATGCAGTTCAACAAGGATTTTGATGCAGATTTGGTGGCTCAATTATTTGCTACTGTTCATCTTGGAACTGATGCCAACAGGACTCTGACTTGGATGACCAATGGCAAGTTGCTTTCCATCAAGTGGAAGGCCTTCATGGAGTTACTTGAGGTGGAAGATCATGGGATTGAGACTCCAGTTGGCTTCCGCCCTCACCACAATGCTACCTCCACTCACAAGCAAGCCCGCTGGCCCTACTGTATTGTGAAGGTTCACCCTGTGACTAAGAAGGAAACCTATGAGTTGTCTGCCTTTCTGGACATCCTTCATCGTGTCTTCCGAGAGACTCTCTTCCCTCGCATCGGGAATCTGGATATGGTCCACTCCTATCTCGTGGACATGCTTCTATTCTGCCAGCATGAGAAGGGAGCAAACACTGGAGAGTGCCTAGACATTCCTCCTGTTATGTGGTCTAAACTTCTCTCTGCCATTTCTGAGCGCAAGTGCCCAATCTATGGTCCATTCATCATGCGGCTCATTGAGAAGTCCTGGGCACGTGTCTATCCCAAGGAGATGTTGGAAACTGGAGAATTGGTTTCCCATGAGATCAAGCGTCTAAGGAAGAAGGACAATTGGGGCACCCCAGCGCCTAAACCAGGGGGTCCATCTACTATTGCTGACATGGAGATCGAGGGTGGGGCTGCGGCCGATGATCACGATCAGGACTTTGGGCCTTCTAGTGTAGAACCCTCTTGGGCAAAGAAGCTTAAACGCAAGATGAAGAAGCTCTTCTGCATGGAGTCTCATGGTTAGTACTAGGAAAATTGTTTTTAACGATGGTATATGTGGTCGCTAAAAGTTGGATTGTGGTCGTTAAATGTCTTTAACGACCACAATCTGCTGGTCGTAGTAGGCTCCGTTGTTAAAATCCTAACGACCACATTATGTGGTCGTTATTCTTGTAACGACGAGATGGTGTGTCGTCGTCAATCCCAAGGCAATAACGACCAATTTTGTCATCGTTAATAATGTTCTCATGGTCAGAAAAACATGATTACGCCTCACCACTTTGATATCCTTCAGAACCACTTATATTTAGTATGACTTTCAATTCAACAGTCAGTTAGTTCAACATCCAATATTTGAATATTAACATCCACATTAATATAGAAACAAAAGAATCTGAATTGAAAGCACATCGCCTCTTTTATTAATCAAAGTACAAAAATTTCGACATACAATTCTGGAATTAAAATATCATTTAGAAAATTGAGTCAAAAGCACTCCTTATATGACCATTGTACTTGCTCATATCTTTCTGGAAAACGAGACAACTAGAAAAGATAATATTTATTAATCTGGACACCATCTTTCTTTGAATGAGAATCAGTCTTCATCGTTGATTACAATACCTCCTGATGCTTCTATAATATTATAGTGGACCATCACTCCTGCCTGCTAATTCATCTACGCCATTGGCAGTGTCTGAAAAATATACAACCAATTGTAAGTAGCGTGGATGATGGAAAAATAGATAAAAAATTGACATTATTTTCATGCCATCACTTTCATCCTTATCATTTTCTATGTCACCGTCATTGCTGACATCAACTTAACCCATCATGTGTGCAATATGTTTGAGTAACTTCAAGACAATGAAGTGTAGAAACAGATTCTTGATGTGCTACAAGCTAGTTAGAATCTCACTTTTTGAATCATCTGCATCCCAATTTGCACTAAATTAGCATTGTACCTTTCTTGGCACATCATTTGCAGATATGAAAACAAGCAACCTCTTTATATCATTCAGTATGAGATAGCTTGAATAATTTTTTCAGTTTGACTAATACCTTTTCTAGCTAAGTCGTAACCTCCCCATAGTCATGTTCTCCCATATGAGGTGTGTGCAAAGTTTAAAATGGCGGTCTAACTCATTTTGCGCCGCTAACCCATTTCGCTGCCATAGTACATGTACATGTATATTCCAAATCAAAACTAGTACATGTGCATATTTTTCTCAAAAAACAGGGGATTTCCAACAGAAAACAGAGGATTTTCAGTTCAGCGGATAAATATCAATAAATTTAAGCAAGTAGACCAGGGCATCACAAGCAAATTAGCAAGTAGATCACGACATCACAAGTTCGCATCCTGAACCTGAACCCAAGCTATGTAGAAAACCCAAGCTACCTGAACCTACACATCTACTGGGCATGTGCATTTGTTGAATCAACAAACAAATAAAGGGTAGATAGAATCGGAGGGTTCCTGTGATGTACAAACACCGGGCGTTGGAGGCGTGTGAGACTGAGATATCATGGTCGTGGCCCTGCATTTTTGTTCAATGTAAGGCATAGCAAATTATAAACAAACCAGATCATATAAGAGCTACACATTAATGGATGGTATTCAACCTGGCATAGTAAATTTGTATTTCAAAATAAAGCAAATAAAATTGCACCTACATCTTTAATAATCATGAACTGGGTATGAATCAACAATAGTTGATAAAGGCCCAGCAACCAAAAAAACAGAGGAAGAAGGACTAACAATGAACCTGTAGTGGAATAGTGTCAGTGGTGGAAACTGGTAGTGTGAAGGATGCAGCTCGAGCGCGCCGAGGACGAGGTGACCGGCCCGCGATGTGCACGCCACAGCGTGTGCATGCTGGGTTCGAGGATGGCTGCGAGGAGTAGGCTGCGGCATGTATGCGCCGGGGTCGGTAGGCGGCGAGGTGTAGGCTGCAGCGCAGGAGCGGCAGGGTCGTTAGTCGTATGAGAAGAGCAGGGAGATGGGATCAATGGAGGCGCCCAGATTAAAAAAAAGTAGGGGAGGAGAGGAAAAGGATGCGCAAGGAGATGGATCCTACCAGATTCGTTTTCTTTCTGCTCCTCCTAGATCTTCTGGATCGCCGAGGATTTTAATGGGTTCGTCAGCGGCAACGACCAGAGATGGGGAGAATGGCCATGTATTCTTGGAGGTCGATGTCGTGAGCAGGTGGCCTAGTTGTACGAGGATTGGGGATCTAGATGACTTGGTTTGCTTTAAGAGACTTTAGTGCCAATGTTTTCGGGAACCGCCAACATTTTTTTACTCTTTTAATTTGCTGCTTACGGGGTGAGATAAAGGTGAGAGATTCTGTTTGTTATAAAGCTATTACGTACAAATAGGAGATGAGAAAAATAACGAGCGCACCCATGGTTCTGCTTGGGTAGCTGATTTCCGTCGCACGGGGCTCACTCGGATGGGACTGCATTTTAACGACCAAGAGTTTTTGTTCATCGTTGTTAATAATAGCTTTTCTAGTAGTGATCATGTGGCTGAGAAGTAGGCCAGGGGGCGTCACAAGGAGCTCATGCGTCAGCTGGGTGCGACCGTTGCCAGCGGTTCTGAGGGCCAGGTCACTGAAGAGGAGGAATGGATTCAGCAGCATTGTCCGTGGACCGATTCAGACACCGAGCAGTTTCCGACTGAGGATGGCAGTGCGGATGACCCTGCCAGGATGTGATGAGGTTGCTATCACCTGGAGCCGTAGCTTCGCTCTTTTTCCTTTTGGTGTCTCGCTACCAAAGGGGGAGAGAGTTTAGGAATTTGTGGTGTTGCCGTGTTGCGAGTGTGTCTTTGTGGTTTGTGGTGTCTTGTGTTTTCCCGTCGTTTTGCTTGGCTTGGTTTGGTGACAGTGAGACCTAAGTTCTAGACATATGGTGTGAGACATATGCTACCATATCTTTACTTTATTATTTATGTCTATTCAGTACTGTAGTATCTTATGAGTTGCATGCTTATCCTGTTTTATACCCTGCTCTTATGTATCCCGTGCTTAGAACTTTTGGACTATAAAATATAGGGGGAGTGTTGATCCGAATGTGTGTGCCTTGCATTCCAAAGGCACTACTAATTAGGTGCACACATTCAGGGGAGCCCGTCTATATTTTGTAGTTCTAAGTTTCCTTACTTTTATGTCTTTTCCCTGTGCAAATCCCTGATTGTCATCAATCCACCAAAAGGGGGAGATTGTTAAGGCATATCTCTCTCGATGTAGTTTTGGTGATTGATGACAACATATTTGCGGACTAACCTTGTGCTTTGACCATTTCAGAGATTCATCATTTGGCTTGAGACGATTTCTTTCCCCTCGGAGTGTTTTTCAAGACGGTGTAGCTCTTTCGTTTCTTGTTGGTGGATTAGTTTCGTAGGAGTTATTGTACTATCAAGAGGGGGTCCGCTTTGGTATGGCTAGGGTGGAATCATCACGTACACTTTCATTTCACACCCTCTGGGCCTTCCTGTGTCGTTGGAGGTCTTATTCCCAGCTGTTTGGGCAGTCTTTAGCCCGAGCGATAGTACTGCGGTGCCTAGCGGTAGTACCACTTGTGTGTCCTCAGCGGCAGTACCGTTGCGGTACCGGGCCACTACTGCCTCAACTCGAGGGGGGCACTTCTTGTGTCGGGTTGTGCGGCACTTGCAGCGGTAGTAGGTGTAGTAGTACCGCTCGAGAGCGGTAGTACCGCCCTGCCACCGCGGCAGTACGGCGCTGGGCCTGTCCAGCAGTACCGCGCTGGGCCAATCCCTCCTCTATCTTCAAGCCCTCTCTGGCTGGGCGGTAGTACCGTAAGGGGGGCGGTAGTACCGCTGGATCCAGCAGTAGTACCGCTGCCCACTGCGGTAGTACCGCCCTTTGCGGGGCTATTTAGTGGGGTAACGGTTGGATTGTTCCCCCCACTATAAAAGGGGGTCCCCTTCTTCTTCGTTGACCTACCTCTTCCCCCAAAAGCTCCATTATTGCTCCAAGCTCCATTTTCGCCCGATCTCTCTCTCTAGCCAACCAAACTTGCTGATTTGCTCGGGAGTAGTTGAGAAGGCCCCGATCTACACTTCCACCATGAGATATTTGATTCCCCCACTAATCCCTAGCGGATCTTGTTACTCTTGGGTGTTTGAGCACCCTAGATGGTTGAGGTCACCATGGAGCCATAGTCCATTGTGGTGAAGCTTCGTGGTGTTGTTGGGAGCCTCCGATTGAGTTGTGGAGTTTGCCCCAACCTTGTTTGTAAACGTCCGGTCACCGCCTCCAAAGGCACTACTAGTGGAATCACGGCATCTCGCATTATGTGAGGGCGTGAGGAGAATACGGTGGCCCTAGTGGCTTCTTGGGGAGCATTGTGCCTCCACACCGCTCTAACAGAGACGTACTTCCCCTCAAAAGGAAGGAACTTCGATAACACATCCTCGTCTTCACCGAATCCACTCTTAGTTATCTCTTACCTTTACTTGTGCAAGCTTATTAGCGTTACTTCTCTTGCTTGCGTGTATGTTCGTTGTTGTTGCATCATATAGGTTGCTCACCTAGTTGCACATCTAGACAACCTACTTTGATGCAAAGTTTAATTTGGTAAAGAAAATTTAAAAAATTGTTAGTTGCCTATTCACCCCCCCCCCCTCTAGTCAACCATACCGATCCTTTCAGACATGTTTTGCAAAAAAATGTGATGAAAAAGTAAAACGACTATATATTTTGCATACGATGTCGAAAAAACGTATAATATATCAAAATGTTCAACACGAAAATCCGCATCTGATTTTGACGGCCATAGGACATTTTGTAAATTTTTAGAATCCTCAAATTCTAAAAGGAAAAAGATCCTAAAATCTAAAAAGTGCATACGCACTATTTGGTTGAATGGAGCGGCCGGTCTTGTATGCATGTCGTTGTTCATTTTTTTCTCTCCTAGTGCATGTGGCTATTAGCATTAAATACATTTACACTGATTACTTCATTCCAAGAACAACAGATCCACGTGTATTTATTTCTGGTTTCAATTTTTTTTAAAGTCATATCTTTCAAACCACGTGTCGGAATTCAGATCGGTCTTCACCATTGGATTCCTCGTGACGTGATCTTTGAAACTAGATCCCGCATGTGTATGTTTTGATGGAATATTTTCGATGCCAACTTTGGTGCTATATGGTGCAACTTTAGTATTGCGTTGTGCAACTTTAGTACGACATCGTGCAACTTTTTCGAAAACCAATTTTTGGATCTGCATGATCCAACTTCCTATGAGATTGCAAATCTAGCAACCATGACAACTTTGATGTGCAACTACTCTACCGTCCCGACCAACAACCTAGTAGTGGATGTGCATTTTTTTAGTGTTGGCACACCCTACCCCCACCTCCCACAGGAAGCGATGTGTGCAACTTAGTCTATTGTTCAAGCCAACTGCCTATTAGTCAATGTGCAACTCCTTCCCCTCCCTATTTGTGGACATGTATTTTCAGTTGGCGGGGGCGACAAACAGAGTTGCACATAGTCTGCTAGGTAGTTGGCCAGGGCAACATACGAAGTTGCACATCTCATAGTCAGAAACAGTTGAATGGTGAAAAATTGGCATTTGTGAGGGTAGTGAAAAGTTGCACATAAACAGAGTGTTAAAGTTGCAAATATCACTAGCAGGGGTGGTTTGGGCCGGGTGCTAGTAGGGAAACTACACATCCATGGCCCATGGGGGTACGAGAGAAAGTTGCATATCACTGTTTGACAGTTGGCCATGGCAGTATCCGAAGTTGCACAATCACTGTTAGGATGTTGGCTGATGCAGCAAATAGTGAATCACATCCACGGGCGGGGGAAAGTTGCACATCAACTACTCCCTCCGGTCCTTTTTACTCTGCATATTAGGTTTGTCTGAAGTCAATCCCATTCAACTTTGACCAAGTTTACATAAAAAATTATAAACATTCACATAACAACACCAATATCTTTAGATTCATCTTCTAATATATTTTCATATTATATTTATTAGATATTATAGATGTTAATAATTTTTAATATAAATTTGGTCAAACTTAGCAAAGTTTGATTTTCGGCAAAACCAATGTGCAGAGTAAAAAGGACCGGAGGGAGTACTATGTAGTTGGCATGGGCAACAGACGAAGTTGCACATCTCACTAGAAGGAGGTAGTTTGAGCGTGGAGGTAGGTAGCATAATTGAAAACTGCACGTCTACGATGTAGGAGAAAAGTTGCACATCTCTGTCAGGTAGTTGCACGTCGACGGCTAGTCAGTTGCACAAAACGGGGACAAAATTGCACAAAAAAAGTTTGTCAAAACATATCCATGCGGGATCTAGTTTCGAAGAGCACATCGCGAGGATTCCAGCGGTGAAAACGGATCTTAATTCCGACACGCGGATTGAAAGTTATGCTTTTTTAGTTTTTTAAAACCATGAATTAAATGCACCAAAGAATAAAACGCATACACCCAAGGGATGGCTGTGCTGACATTTAAGGACCAAGTGAAAATCTTTATTAATTAGGTTGGTTAATTAGGAAGGGGGGCAAAAAAATTCTTAAAATAGTCGGCCGCCACGCAGCGCTAACGGGCAGTTATTTGCCCGCTAAATGCATCCAGAAAAGATATGCTCAAATTTCGGTTTTTTTGAATTTTGGTCAAACTATGGTCAAACTACTTATTCAAGAAATATTAGTGTTACTAAATAATTATTCAAGAATATTAGTGTTACTAAATAATTATTTCAGTTTTTTACTTTTGGTCAAATCTGGTCAAACTGTGGTCAAACTACTTATTCAAGTAATATTAGTGTTACTAAATAATTATTGTTTTCTAGAATAATAGTTTCAAACTCAAACGGTGAAATGTGTGACCTAATGCTTAAGCTAAACTCCTTAGGGTTAATAGGATTGACAACTTATTATTGTGAAGAAAACAACAAGTGCGGACTTGTAAACTAGGGGGAATAGAACTCGGAAGTTAAGCATGCTCAGTCTGAAGTAGTGAGAGGATAGGTGACCAGCCGGAAAGTTAGACGATTTGGAATGAGTGATCCACACTTGAGCAGTTATGAGAGGTGATTAGATACTAAATTGTCAAATAATTCAGAAAATTAAAAATAAAAAAACATTTTTTTCCAAAAAATATCAAAAAAGATTAAAAAAATTAGTACTGGTTGGTGTTACCAACCGGTACTAAAGGTCCCCCATACCACGGCGCGGGCTCGCGCCACGTGGTGGGTGTTTAGTGGCGGTTCGTGCGGAACTGAGACTAAAGGAGGACCTTTAGTCCCACCCTTTATTACCGGTTGCAGAACCGACACTAAAAACCCTTACAACACTGTCGTATTCCTCACCGTATGCACATACATATGTACCTTTCCCTGAAGTGTTGTATTGGGATATTCAACTTTGAGATTACATAAGTAGCTCGGCTGTTTGTTCCATCCTTATGCTTAACTATCTTGCAGAAATGCAATGCCATTCCAGTAATCGATGCACCTATTCCTTCCTGCTACATACAACTTCTCTTCTATTCCCTCCGTATTAAAATATAAAATAAGCGTCTTATATTTTGATACGGAGGGACTACTTTGGATGTACTCTATTGCGATGCAACGGGGTTATGTACTACAGCAAGAGACCGAATCACAGTGGTAAATCAAGTCATTGTACTGGGGTGATGCATAATTTTTAGAGGTTCCGAATCCATGGCCAACATCACTGTACCTGAGGATTCTGGAGCTCAGTTCCCTCAGCTGGTGATGTGCAGCCTTCCCTCAGCTGGTGATGTGCAGCCTTTATGGGACACAAATAGGCATTAACTGGTTGCATATACCCATGGAAATTGCTCAATGGGTGGGGCTCGAGGTTAGATTTGCGCAACAATCACTCGGACTCATGGAGTGTGGAATTTACACCTGTCATGGGATCCCGGCGAGTAGGGCTGGAAAAAAAAAAGCTCGCAAGCTAAATGAGTAGCTTGTGACTCGGCTCGAATCAACTCGAACTCGAAAAATAATGAGTCGAGTCGAGCTTTAGTTTAAGATCGTTTATAGACCAAGTTAAACGAGCTAGTCTCACAAGTACTCATGTAACTTGTGAGGCTCGGTACAAAAGATCAGCCACTTCCAATACAAAAAAAGATTAACCACTCAGCATCCCATGTCCCAGGCGCACAACATAAAGCCTAGCCGTTGAAGGGCCAGCCTTCTAGGAGACTCATGCGTTATAAGGAAATTAGTATTGTTTATATATATATATATATATATATATATATATATATATATATATATATATCGGGACATGGGGTGTATATATATTTAATATATACATAATCATTTTTATAATATTTGAGGGTTTTATGTTCATATCTTTAACGAGCTTAACAAGCTAAACGAGTCAGCTCGCGAGTTATACGAGTCGAGCCAATCTTAGATTTGAGCTTATTATAATAATGAGTCAAGTAGAGCTAGCTCGTTAACGAAACGAGCTCTAGCGAGTCAAGCCGAGCTGGCTCGACTCGGCTCGAATTCCAGCCCTACTGGCGAGCAATCGTTCTTCTGTTTCTCCAAACAAATTGAAACAGGAGGGCAGATTTCTGCCGCGCCAACCAACTCTTGTGGCCACTACTTCGACCATGCGTTCTGCTTTGACCAAGCCTTGCCTCTTTTTTGATGACTTTCATGAGAATTGATGGAGGGGCTGATTTGTGAAGGAAGACTCTTGCATTCATTTCATTCCAAATGGTCCAATTCATGAGCATGGTAATGAAAACCATCGTATTCCTGGTCGGTACGTTGCTCTCAGATATATTGATTCACCAATCTTTTGTGGACCTCTTTAATGCCCAAGTGGTGGGAACCGGATTCTCTAACATTATGAAGGAAAGTCATGGTGCTACAGTGTTTTTCTAGTGTAAAATGAAGAAGAAAAATTAGGGACTGTTAGTAGGTTGTTTATTGTTGGTATTTATTGTAAATATAAATAATTTAAAATTAATTTTATGTCACCATCAATTTGTTTGTATGTAATTACTATAAATGTACATAATAGATCACCAATTTGTAAATTAATTTAAATCATTTTAGCCATAATCATATGGATAAAAAAGGAAAGTTAGGGTATTGTAACTTTTTTAACTTTTCTTCTTAATGTTAGAGGATCTGGTTCCCAAGTGGTGGCATCGAGATGCTCAAGTTGGAGCCACCCCCTAACCAAACCCAATGCCTCAAGGTTTAGCGACACTTGTAGAGCAAGTGGGAAGAAGTTTTTCTTTTAAGTTTTTGAAAACAGGCAACTCATGAACATAGATTTTTGACACTACACTAGTATCAAAAATGTTCTTATATTATGGGATAGAGGGAGTATCATCGTACTCGTTCTATCATTTCAGGAAGCCCGAAATCTCAGCATTCAGGCAATAACAAAAAAAAACTTGGACAAATGACTAGGAGTACATGGGTAAGCTGTAAACCAAACCCGGACACGGTGAGTCGCTAATGTTTGCATCTTGACCTCCACTCCAGTTCATGTCTTCCAACTTCTAACTGCATTCAGCTCATGCATGTTTTCAGCCAAACAAATCAATTGCTTCTTTTTGTACTTAGAAAAAGATGTGACTGCTAAAAATCTATGTTCGGCCACAGAAATCAGCTGCCTCAGTTAAAAGATGCATCAGATGGTCAATTTCTATTTTCGAAAACAAGCAACAAAAAAACTCGGCTGCTCCCCATGACATTTTTGAAGTGTTCAGGTCAGACACCCGGGTCTCAATGGGCAGCACATCTCTTATTTGAAACTTGGTTCAACTGGCAGAGCACAGGTGACAGGTTAATAATGTATTGACAGCCATGGAATTGGAGAAAGCACACGCTGTTTGGGGATTTTCATCTGAGTATCGAACCAGCTCATGCCGGGCATTTGACACTTGACAGTTGACAGGCCGGAATGCAGGGAGGGTTCAACTCTACTGCACACTGAAGCCAACACGATCAATTTGGGGACAGAAAAGTACAGCGACAGAAAATTGGGAACGCACGGACAAGATTAAACAAAGCGCACTTGTAAGATTTAACAACAGAGCAAGAGATTGCAGACGAATTCAGGGATAAAATGCTGAGATTTCCATTCCATCGAAACAACAGACAGCAGCGAGATGCGGCCATTCCATTACAGCGAAGACAATGAACACTGAACAACCGATGGCTAGCTACGAATCTGGCGGCGCGAGGCGGATTCGACCGGACGGGCGCGGCCTAGCCGCCGAAGCCGTAGAGGGTGCGGCCCTGGCGCTTGAGGGCGTAGACGACGTCCATGGCGGTGACGGTCTTGCGGCGGGCGTGCTCGGTGTAGGTGACGGCGTCGCGGATGACGTTCTCCAGGAAGATCTTGAGCACGCCGCGGGTCTCCTCGTAGATGAGCCCCGAGATGCGCTTCACGCCGCCCCTGCGAGCCAGACGACGGATGGCCGGCTTGGTGATGCCCTGGATGTTGTCCCGGAGCACCTTCCGGTGGCGCTTGGCTCCGCCCTTGCCCAGCCCCTTCCCTCCCTTGCCGCGGCCCGACATCTTCGCTTCTCTCTCCGGCGAGCTTCGCTTGGCTGCTCTGTGTGGCTTGCTGGTGGTGCTTGTTGCGGCGGTGTGGTGAGATGAGATGGGGCGTGGGGGATTTATTTATAGCTGCGAGGTTTCCGGCGAGGAGATGGGCGCGATCCGCGTGATGCGGGGTGTGGGCCGTCGGATGTGAGACGGATGGCTAGGAGTGGGGAAGATGGGTGGCGCGGATCGGTGACGTGGCGTGGAGCGGGGGCGTGGGCGGGAGGAGGTGTGTTTTCTCGGGGTGTACTGGAGGGAGTAGCCGGGGCTTCTGTATACTGTTTTGGGCCTTGGGAGCAGCTTCGAGCCCGTTCACGATTTCTTTTCAAAACTATCATGTTTTTTATAGCAATTTCGAAAACTATAGGACGTAATGCAAAAAAATCAAAACTAGTAGCCCGTCGACCATTTTTTGGCCTAAGTAGTATTTTTCGGCCACAGCTACGCCGAAATAGTACTTTTCGGCCACAGCTAGGCCGAAAAGTACTACTTCGGCCACAGTTAGGCCGAAGTAGTACTTTTCGGCCACAACTAAGCCGAAGTAGTACTTTTCGGCCACACTTAGATCGAAATAGACTTTTTGGTCAAGTCTAGGCCGAAAGGTCACTTTTTGGTCAACCCTAGGCCGAAGTTGCATGGCTCATGCTGAATTGTATTTTGTCGCCACCCGTTTTCCGCCCACCCCTTCCCGCCACCCGTTTCCCGCCTTATTTTCCCGCCAATCCGTTCCCGCCTTATTTTCCCGCCAATCCCTTCCCGCCTTATTTGCCCGCCATTATATCGAACATTACCAGCGCCGTAGTAAACATTCAAATTTATTGATTCAGACATTTTCACCTGTCAGACATTGCCATCTTCTCATTAATCACAACGAACTATGCGCTAAAATGCCTCCAAAAATATATTAACACTAAAATTCACAATATGACTTATATACACTAACTAAACTATATTAATCACAATATACACTAATATTATCCGCTACACGAACTATGCGTTAAAATGCCTCCAAAAATATATTAACACTAAAATTCACAATATACACTAATATTATCCGCTACACGAACTATGTGCTAAAATGCCTCCAAAAATATATTAACACTAAACTTCACGATATACACTAATATTATCCGCTACACGAACTATGCGCTAAAATGCCTCCTAAATTAAATTAACACTGAAATTCACAACGAACACTAATATTATCCGCTACACGAACTATGCGCTAATATTTACATAATATTTGTGACGACGTGATTATACCTTCGAAGGGGCTTTTATAGATACAGAGGAGAAAATAGCGGGAAAGAATAACTGCGGTATGGCGGGAAAGGGTTGGCGGGAAGGGATTGGCGGGCAAATAAGGCGGGAAGGGATTGGCGGGAAAATAAGGCGGGAACGGATTGGCGGGAAAATAAGGCGGGAACGGGTTGGCGGGAAACGGGTGGCGGGAAGGGGTGGGCGGGAAACGGGTGGCGACAAAATACAATTTAGCATGAGCCATGCAACTTCGGCCTAGGGTTGACCAAAAAGTGACCTTTCGGCTTAGACTTGACCAAAAAGTCTATTTTGGTCTAAGTGTGGCCGAAAAGTACTACTTCGGCCTAGCTGTGACCGAAGTAGTACTTTTCGGCCTAGCTGTGGCCGAAAAGTACTATTTCGGCCTAGCTGTGGCCGAAAAGTACTACTTCGGCCAAAGAATGGCCGACGGGCTACTAGTTTTGGTTTTTTTGCATTACGTCATATAGTTTTCGAAATTGCTACAAAAAACATGATAGTTTTGAAAAAAAATCCCGCCCATAGCTTTCACGTGTATTTCCTATTTGGCGTGGGCGACTCAAACGGACATGGATTTTGTCCGCTTTTTGTCCGTTTAGGTCGCCCGTCCGTCTGGTGAACATGAAGCATACGCACACAGACGACGACTGTTCCCAACGCACAGACGCAAAAAGCGGGCATGCATCTCTTTTCCCAGTTGCTTCTCTACTCCTCCTCGCCGGCAGGCACCTTTGCTCCCAGTCGCGTCGCCCCTCCCCTCCTTCTCGCCGGCGGGCACCTTCCCGTGCCGCCCCTCTGCTCCTCGTCGTGCTGCCCCACTGCTTCCAGCCGCATCGCTCCCTCCGCCCCCCATCACGTCGTCGCTGCTTCCAGCCGCGTTGCTCCCTACTCCCCCTCGCGCCGCCGTAGGATCTCGCCGGCACTGAAGTCGAGAGCCCACTCCGCGTAGGCCGGGGCTCTGGAGGTCCCCCGTCGAGCGCTCCTTCCTCTGGATCGGCGGCGGGCACCTCTCGCGTCACCCCTCCGCTCCTCCTCGCCGGTGGGCACCCCATCGCGCCCTCCGCCCCCGTCGCGCCGCCCTCGCGCCACCGCAGGATCTTGCCGGTGCTCAAGTCAGGGGCTCGCTCCATCGTGGCCTCCAGCACCCCCCATGAGCTCCAGCGCCAGCGCCAGCTGCTCCGCCGCGGTAGGTGGCGGCCTGCGCCGGTGGGCTCGCTCCTCGTTGCAGCGGTTGTGGAGGTAGATGGCCTCGACGCCGGCGAGGGGTGGGACGGCACGTGTGGGCGGCGCTGGATTAGGTGGGGATCTCGCCCCGTCGAGCGGCACGTGTTGTGTCACTGATACATGGGTCTAGGGGCGGACACGAGGGCAGCAGCGGACGATGAGAGCGCTCGTTTTGTCCGCCGCGGACCCATTTGTGGCCCATTTTTACGTTCAATTGGGTCGGGGCGGAGGACAAACGGACAGCAGGAGGACACGGACGTCCGTTTGGGTCGCCCCGTTGGGCCAGCTTTTAGGCCAACTCCACCGCGCGACCCCAAACGGACGTTCGTTTTGTCCGGTTTCTGTCCGTTTGGGTAGGGCAATGGGTCGTGTCCGGGCGTGTGCTGGGATGCGGTGGCCGTGCGCCCAGCGCGCGGCCACATCCGTTTGCACCATCCTATCCATCAGGGCCAAAAATGCCCATATTTTCATCAAAACTAGTTTTTCAACCCAAATTTTTGTCTGAAAATTAAAATAGTTTTACAACCCAATTGAAATTGTCTTTAATAAAATAGTTTTACAACCAAATTGAAATTGTCTTGACTGAACATAAAATGGACCAATACATCTATTGGTTGCCAATGTGATCCCACACGTGCTCAACCAAGTCATTTTGAAGATTCAAATGAGTGTGTCAATCACGCATCTCACGGTGGAATTGAGGAAACTGTTCAAATGTGGCCGGGTCTTGGTGCAGGGGCTCAATATTTTCACCTTGATAATCAAATCATTGGTCAAATATACTCTCATCACGCTCGTCCTCGACGATCATGTTGTGCATGATCACACAAGCAGTCATCACCTCCCAAAGCTTCCTTTCATCCCATGACAGTGCAGGGTTTTGAACGATACCCCACCGGGATTGAAGCACACCAAAAGCATGTTCCACATCCTTTCTAACACTCTCTTGCATTTGGGCAAATCTCTTTTTCTTCTCACCTTGGGGTTTCGAGATTGTCTTCACAAAAGTTGACCACTGAGGATATATACCATCTGCTAGATAGTATCCCTTGTTGTACTGGTGGCCGTTGATCTCAAAGTTGACAGGTGGGGAGTGGCCTTCTGCAAGCCTCGCGAAGAATGGAGAACGCTGCAGCACGTTGATATCATTGTGAGAACCTGCCATGCAGAAGAAAGAATGTCATATCCAAAGATCATGCAATGCCACCGCTTCTAATATGAAAGTGCACCCGTTGACATGCCCCTTGTACTGGCCCTGCCAAGCAAATAGACAGTTCTTCCACTCCCAGTGCATACAATCTATGCTGCCAAGCATGCCTGGAAAGCCTCTAGCTACGTTGGTCGCCAACAATCTCTCTGTATCAGCGGCAGTTGGCTGCCTCAAGTACTCTGGGCCAAACACCTCGATCACAGCCTGGCAAAACTTGAACATTGACATCAGACATGTTGTCTCACTCATACGCACATACTCATCCACCAGATCGCCTGGAATTCCATATGCAAGCATGCTGATGGGCGCAGTGCATTTCTGGTAAGAGGAGAATCCAAGCTTGCCAAGGGCATCCGTCTTGCACTCGAAGTATGGGTCATGAGCAACCACTCCCTCTCGGATACGATTGAACACATGCCTTGCCATTCGAAAACGGCGACGGAATTTATCCGGCTTGAAGAGCGGGGTGTTGGCAAAGTAATCAGCATAGAGCAGGGCATGGCCTCTCTCCCTGTTGCGGTTCAGGTAGGGAGCACGGCCAAGGACTGACCCCCTATACCGAGGAAGCTGCCGTTGAATGTGGTCGTGAACAACCAGTGCAACCACCACAAGATCTTCATCATCCGACGACGAATCGTCCGATGAACAAAGGAAGTGATGGAAGAAAAAATCGTCTCCACTGTCCATATCTTTGTGGGCAAAATGTCGAACACCTTGCGGTCGTGGTGGCGAAGAGGCTGCGATGATCACCTCGACGCGGCAGGGGTGGTTGCCGGTCGGCTACTGGCCGCTCTAGAGCTGTTGTCGGAAGCTGCCGAGGCCGCCGTGGTGCGTCGCCGGCGGTCATGTCCCCTATGTGGCCGGCAAAGACAGCGACGGCCAAACCTCTGATCGACGGCCAAAACTACGGCCAAAGCACGGGCGTGGTGGCGGCCATGTTGAGACGGATTTAATGGTGAAAACAGATTTTTAATTCGCTTTTTAATTAGGAGATAAAACATTTTTAAGCTGAAAACCAAAAAGATTTCTGCTGATGTCATCTGTTCATACGTGGCAAAATGAGTGGTGATGAAGGCGTGTGGGCGATATGCAAACGCCCACACGTGTGGGCATTAGTTTTTCCGTAGTTCTATTTTCTTGCTTTCTTCTTGTGTGTTTGAGAAATCTTAGAAAAACCAAAAAAATAGTTGTAGTTAATTTACTTTCCATGCATGCTTAGATGTATGATACGTCTCCAACGTATATATAATTTTTGATTGTTTCATCCTGTTTTATTATCAATCTTGAATGTTTTATAACCATTTTATAGTCATTTTATATCATTTTTTGGTACTAACCTATTGACATAGTGCCCAGTGCTAGTTCCTGTTTTTTTCCATGTTTTTTACATCGCAGGAAATCAATATCAAACAGAGTCCAAATGGCACGAAATTTTATGATATTTTTTTATGGGCCAAAAGGAAGCGGATGGGCCCTAGTTGCACCTGGGGGTGCCCCGAGGGGGGGCACAACCCGACTGGACGTGCCATGAGGTCCTGGTGCACCCCGGTGGTTTGTGCCCACCTCGGGTGCCCCCCGGACCGCCTCTTTGTTCTATAAATACCCAAATATTCCCAAAACCCTAGGGGAGTTGACGAAATATTCATCCAGCCGCCGCAGAGTCCAGAAACACCAGATCCAATCTAAACACCATCGCGGAGGGGTTCACCACTTCCATTGGTGCCTCTCCGATGATGCGTGAGTAGTTCTTTGTAGACCTTTGGGTCCGTAGTTAGTAGCTAGATGGCTTCATCTCTCTCTCTCTTGATCCTCAGTACAATGGTCTCTTGGAGATCCATATGATGTAACTCTTTTTGCGGTGTGTTTGTTGGGATCGATGAACTTTGAGCTTATGATCAGATCTATGTTTTTATATCCATGAAAGTATTTGAGTTTCCTTCATCTCTTTTATGGATGATCTCTTATAGCCTCGTATTTCTTCTCCGATATTGGGTTTTGTTTGGCCAACTCGATCTATTTATCTTGCAATGGGAAGAGGCGCCCGATAGTGGGTTCGATCTTATGGTGCTTGATCCCAGTGACAGAAAGGGAACCGATATGTATGTATCATTGCTACTAAGGATAAAAAGACGAGATATATATCTACCGCCATATAGATAAACGGATCTTGTCTACATCATGTCATCGTTCTTATTGCATTACTCCGTTTCTCCATGAACTTAATACACTAGATGCATACTGGATAGCGGTCGATGTGTGGAGTAATAGTAGTAGATGTAGGAAGGAGTCGGTATACTTGAAAGTGCTAGTGATCAACTAGAGGGGGGTAAATAGGCGATTTTTATGAAAGTCTTCAAAACATGGAAGTTTCGAAGACAAACGATAGAAACAAACCTATTACCATGCAACGGAAGGTAGACTACCACTACTAGGGAAAAGGCTAGCAGCAGCGCGGGTTTTTTGCTCACTAGTAGTGCGGGTAGGCACGCTACTAATAAGGCGCTACAGCTATTGCTTAGCAGTAACGCGTGCCCGCACGCGCTACTGCTAGGGCAAATAGCTACAGCGTTTGTTCACTCCCGCGCTACTGCTAATGTAACTACTGACATCGTGTTTTCTCGCCATCGCTACTAGTATTCTTTTTATTTTTTTATTTTTAGTGTATTTATGTGCCATAGGATAAATATTGGTACAATACCAGTTATGAGGTTTACATCATTATGTCCATAATAGTGTGTCAAATGAAGGTGGATTAGGTTCAAGTGAAGGCAATATGTGGTGCATGTCAAAAGTATACTACTAATCCAAACTTGATCTAGTTTGGACTAGTAGTACTTTCAATGTGCACCACATGTTGCCTCCACTTGAGTCTAATCCGCCAGTACAAGCTAATAATAATCATCATAGTCATTACCACCAACACTAGCTATTTTATCATCATAGTAATAGTGTAGCACATCATCATCCTCAAACTCATTTCTAGCTACATAATCACTCCTGCTGCTCACTCTTAGGTAAAATAACATAAAACATGTGTAGCTCTCCTCCTTGATCAAGTTGGAGCATGCAGATAAACCTGTCTCCTAATCGTGGGTAGCGCATCTGTTTGCTGCCCCTTAGTACTTCTCTGCGTTTCTCCATCACACATTTGGTCCAGTCTTGCACTATTAAGCATCCATCGCTAATCTTGAATGCACTAAAGTAATCTGTAGGATATCTTGGCCGTAAGCTAATAATACTCATGGTACCTTTAGTCTCGATCCCATAAGGCACAACATTCATCGGGAGTCCCTGTTGAAGAACATCGTATGGTAACATACTTAGCAATGAAGTTTAGCTTCAAAAATAATGTATGGAAAAGATGCACTGAGGACAAATAGTAAAAATCTTACCATCCTTCCTAAATAGATGTGACCGTAGTTCATTACGAACACTATTGGTCGCACATTTTCAGTACTAACATTTCTAAATGCAGGAAGAAAATTTGTCTTGACAGTAGCAAGATCCTCAAGCCATGAAACATAATGACTTAGCTCCTCGTAGTTGAGTTCAGCCTCGGGACAGTAGTAGGTCATGTCTACCAAGCCCTGGACATGTTTGCTTGCACCGAAATAAGCTAACAATACAAATTAGTTGTCAACTAGTTTTGAATAAACAATATCAAAGACATAAATATGATTGAGAAACTTACATAATGGTATAACTGGAGGCGTCTGCACATCAACCCAGATGTCGGTATTACCTTCAATATCATCTTCCGGGCGAATATCAAAGGTGATAACCATATCAGGCTCAAATGCATAAGTCTTGCATAGTGCTCGCCATGTTTTGCATCCAAAATAGGTGTAGTCGTCTGAATTTTATAATTTTGCGTGGAAAATATAACCATGCTCGGTCTTCAAGTAAACTTTCTTTACCTCCATAGTATGACTGAAACCTATCTTATCCAATACAAAAACTCTTGCATGGCAGGGGATACGCTAGTACAATAGTAAAAAAAATATAAGTTGAAGCAAATGAAGCAGATGTCATGCTTAATTACGAAAAAAGATTTGTTGTTATGACTTACTGTATCCACTTCGAAGTTCTCGTCCAGCTTGATGCTGAAGCGCCTATCATCATGTAGGAAGATTCCGTTGCACAGGCCGCGCTCGTCTTCGCAGTATTTGCAAATACCGAAATCCTTTTCATCATCAGACATTTCTTATGTTCATAGTTAAAACATTAATTGAAAATCGATCGAAGACAACTACCAGGATACTCAACACACAAATCCGGGGCACTCGATATTTCCTACATATTATGGCACAAGTCATGCCAAAAATCACGGAAAAATTCGGCATGACCTTTGCTAAAATAGGACATATCGAGCGCCTAAAATTTGCCGAAACGGAAATGAATCAACACTCCGGCAAAACATAGGCCACTCGGAGGTGTAACCTGCAAACATGACCGGCCACTTGGATATTGAGCAACACAAGATATACATTTCAAAATATCTTATAGGACTCAAATTAGCATGCATTCAATAAGCAAAAGTAAATCATCTCATGCGTCCGTACATCATCGAATATTATCACTAATACATCCCAAATAGTGTCATACATATAACATCACTAATACAACTAAAACCCTAGCACACGACGGGGATCGGCGTGGGCGGTGGACACCCACAGAGAAGGAACCATCACGGGATCATAGCTCCAGTGAGATCCCTGGAGAACCTGTGCTCCAACGCAAACAAGTAGCGACGGACATGTGCGTCCTCCTCACTGACACGGTGACGCACCACCTCCGCAGAGTCCTCGAGCCTCTGGACCGTCACTGGCCCACGCGAGCGCCACCAAAGAAGGTTCGGGTCAACGACAGGCTGACTCCTCACCAACCTGCGCCCCCCGGTAGGTAGCGCCTCCCAGTACCACCCCGGCGGAGCCCAGTCCCGGACATGGCCCATCTGGTCAAGCAGGTGTCGTCCTCCGCCGACTCGACGACGAGGATGCGGGATAGGCATCGTCCACGTCGATGCGAGAAAAAATGCTTTAACTAAAAAAATAGCAACAAGTTCTTACTAACGAGTTCTATTAATTCAATTAGTTCTTACTAAAAATAAACTTACTATAAATAAAAATAAACCAATACCTAATTAGTACCTAGTTCTTACTAACTAATTAGTACCTAGGAACTACTGCCCTAATTACCATATAAGTAATTAACTAACTAGCACTAAAAATAGCCTAGGGTTCATACTAACTAGCACTAAATAGCTAGGGTTCATACTAAGCAGAGAAGAGGGATTGGAAGGGGAGAGTGCTTACAGAGGGCGGGGAGAGAGATGGGGTCGGGGGAGACGGTGGCACAGAGGCGCGGCGAGGCGGGGTCGGGGGAGACGGCGGCGAGGCGGAGGCGAGGCGGGGTCGGGGAAGACGGCGGCGAGGCGGAGGCAAGGCGGGGTCGGGGAAGACGGCGGCGAGGCGGAGGCGACGAGGAATAGTAGAGGAGAATTGGGGGAGGAAGTAGAGGAGAGGGAATCAGGCCGCGCGGGGGGTTAGGTGAAAATAGCTTTAACAGTAGCGTGGGGAGGCAAAACGTGCTGCTGCTAAAATCCGTAGTAGTAGCGCTGTTCGTAGAAGGGCGCTACTCTTATACCTAGCACGTCGGGAACGGTGTGGCAATTATAGTAGTAGCGCGTTCTGTTCCTGCCGCGCTACTGCTAAGCGGGTAACAGTAGCACCGTTCTAGCAGACGCGCTACTGCTAAGTAGCAGTAGCGCCTCATTTTAACAAGCTCTACTGGTAACATTCTGTGTATAAGGTTTTCCCTATTAGTGTACACTAAGCAAGTCATAGTCAAGTATTCAATGAGATGAAAGCACAAAGACTAGTAGCAACTAGGCAGTATAGATCAGGATGGAAGATAGTATGAAGCCAAACAAAACAAGCAGTCACACAGTGAAGACAAATAGATAATGCAAACAGACAATGACTTCACAAGGACCAATCTGCAAATAAAGAGATGGGAAGAATAGAACCAGTGGCTCGTTGAAGACAATGATTTGTTGGACCAGTTCCAGTTGATGTGACAACTGTACGTCTGGTTAGGGAGGCTGAGATTCAACTCAGAAGACCGTGTCTTCACCTTATTCCCCTTGAGCTAAGGACACCCAGTCCTCGCCCAATCACTCTGGTAAGTCATCAAGGTAGACTTCCAAACCTTCATAGACTTTGTTCACTGGCGATCCACAATGACTCTTCGATGCTCAGAACGCGACGTCTAACCGGCTGGAGGATTCACAGTCCTCAAGTGTAATAAGTATTCAGATCACACAGACAAGAAGACTTCAGTGATGCCTAACACTCTTTGGCTCTGGGTGTTTAGGGCTTTATCCTCGCAAGGAATTCTCTCTCAAAGGCTTCGAGGTGGGTTGTTCTCAAACGACAAAAGCCGTGCACTAACTCTGAGCAGCCAACCATTTATGGTTATAGGGGGTGGGCTATTTATAGCCACTAGGCAACCCGACCTGATTTGTCCGAAATGACCCTGGGTCACTAAGGAACTGACACGTGTTCCAACGGTCAGATTTCAAACACACACGGCAACTTTACTTGGGCTACAAGCAAAACTGACTTATCCAGCTCTGGATAAGATTTGCTCTCATTGTCTTCGCTCGAAGACATAGGATTTTGGTTAAGCATCACTTCAGTCATTCTAACTGGTTCACTTGGACCCCACTTAACAGTACGGTGGTTCCTATGACTCAACAAAGAAGAAAACGAAACAACGAAACAACTAAGTCGTCGCGCTTCATAGTCTTCACGCGATGTCTTCTCTTGTCATAGTCTTCAATGTGAATGTCTTCACATACCACCTTTGACTCCAATGTCTTCATACATTTTTAGGGGTCATCTCTCGTAGGAAAACCGAATCAATGAGGGACTTCTACCTGTGTTATCCTGCAATTCTCACAAACACATTAGTCCCTCATGATGAAGCTATGTACATAGGGTAGGGTCATGGACCTGTCCTAACTACCCTACCCAAGGACATCTCTAGAAGAAATCACCTTTCAATCGACTTTGAGGCGTTCCACTCGACAGACTCGAAGGCACCCGACCAAGAAGCAATCACTCGACCAAGAAGCAATCACTCGACGGCCAGGAGGCTTAAAGTCACTCCGCACTCTAACGGTCGGTCTTTAAGTAGCTTTTATGGTCATCACAGCACTTTATTACTAGCGTTACGAGTAACGCCCTGCCTTAATGTACATTGAACCCTTTGTAACGTGGGCTGGCGGGGTCCTGGCGCACTCTATATAAGCCACCCCCTCCTCCGAGACAAGGGTTCGCCCCTCTGTAACTCATACCCACATAATCCAGTCGACCGCCTCCGGGCTCCGAGACGTAGGGCTATTACTTCATCCGAGAAGGGCCTGAACTCGTAAACCTTGTGTCCTACAACTTCTCCATAGCTAAGACCTTGCCTTTCCATACTTACCCCCTACACTACTATCAGACTTAGAACCACGACAGTTGGCGCCCACCGTGGGGCAGGTGTTTTAGCGTTTTGTTGGAGGAGTTGCGATCTTTTCCGACCCAATTCGTCATGGTTTTCAACGGAGTTTTGGTGGAGGGCCGCGAGATCCGTCTCGGCGCGCTCATGTTCATCGCCGACGACTCCGCCTGGCTTCAGGAGGCTCCGCTCGACGTGGACGCACTCCCTATCCGCGGGGCAACGCACTTTAGCGCGTGCGTCCGCGGCGTTCTCCTGCGGCAACCGTCGACCCCCTACCGGTCGGCTCCTGTGTTGTCCTCCCTCCCTGTTTCCCGCCGGCGCAAGCGCTCCGGTCGGTCGAGACTTCAGCGGTGGGTGAGACACGCGGTGGCCCGTCAGTCGGCCACCCGTCAAGTCGCGGTGATCGAGCCCGATGAATCCCTCTACGGCCTGTTCGACTGGCTCCGAAGAGACTGCATCCGAGTGCGACAGCAGCGATCCAGCGGCAGAGGTTCTGATGGTTGATGGACCGCCCAGTCCCCCTGGCTTTACCCGCACCGATGGAGGCACGGGAGGAGGCGACCCGTCGCGTCCCCATGAGGAGTATCTTCCCGAGCGTCTCACATCCCTGCACAGAGAAGAGCTTCGCCACCGGAATGTGGATGCACTGCACACTCCTATCGTTGGAGAAATCCCCGAGGCTCGCGCCTTGGAGGACGCGCGCCTGGCAAACTTGGTCGAGCGCACTCAACTGGAGAACCTCCAGCGAGCACTCGACGAGCGTGCGTGACAACGGGTTCCCGAATCCAGTCGATGTCAGCTCTTCCCGCCCCCGCAGGTATATCGGACTCCGATTCAGAATTTAGCAGCAGCGGCCAGTATAGCGAAGTCGATTCAGCCTTCCCAGTCGGAGGCTGGCAGAGGCTTGTTGCAGATTAGAGCGTTACTCCGGGCAGTAGGGGATCAGAATTCCGCTATTTCTCAGTCGCGGAACAGAATTCACAGCAGATCCGTCACCGCGGACACAGTCCAGTCGGCTCACAGCCCGAGATCGCCCCCGAGGCATGAGGGACATGGAGACCGGCGTGACCAGTATGGGAACCATGAGCAGTATGATCACCGAGTCGATTGTGACGGTCGACGTCGAGTGCCCATGCCTCCCCCGAGGAGCGGGTCGTATGTGCCTCGCCAACGGGATGACAGGCGCCCTCATAGTGGTGGGCGAAGGATTCCAGTCGACCCTAGAGGGCCAGGCTTTGACGCGAGATCCATCCTCGTCCAAGGTCTGGTCGACAGGAACAAGGCTCACCGAGAAGGCCATGACAGAGATGCGCCTGCCAGCAGCAGAGTACATGTTTCGGGGCCAGAGTGCTTTAGTAGAGCCATCAGGGCCGCTGTGATTCCTCCCAATTTCAGGTTGGTGACTGGAGTCAGTAAGTTCACTGGCGAGTCCAAACCCGATACTTGGCTTGAGGACTACCGAGTGGCCGTCCAGATTGGCGGTGGCAATGATGAAGTGGCCATGAAACACCTGCCTCTCATGTTGGAGGGCTCGGCCAGAGCATGGCTAAACCGGTTAGCACCTAGCAGCATTTACACTTGGGAAGATCTCTCCCAAGTGTTCGTCACCACATTTGAAGGCACATGCAAGTGACCGGCAGGACTGACGGAACTGCGGTCTTGTGTGCAAAAGCCGAATGAGACTTTGAGGGATTACATCCAGAGATGGATCACGTTACATCACTCGATGGAGAATGTGCCCGACCACCAAGCAGTTTGTGCCTTCAAGGAAGGCGTCAAGTACAGAGAACTGAATTTGAAATTCGGTTGAACCGGAGATATGTCCCTGAATCGGATGATGGAGATTGCCACCAAGTACGCTAATGGTGAGGATGAGGATCGACTCAGGAGTGGCAAGCTCAAGTCAGTCGCCCAAGAAACCGGCGGCAATTCCAATCGGAAATAGAAGCGGAAAGCCGAGACAGCGGCTCCCGGGGAAGCCTTAGCTTTGGCCCAAGGAAAGTCTAAAGGGAAACCTAAAGGGCCTTGGAACCCCAAAAAGGTTAAAGACCAGGAGGGAAACAATGTGTTGGACTTACCATGTCTCGTCCACACAAAGAAAGATGAAGAGGGTAATTTTATTTACCCGAAACATACCACTCGGCAGTGTCGACTCTTGATCCAGCAGTTCCAGGGCAAGCAGCCCAAGGGTAAGGAAAAGGAGTCAGACAAGGTTGAGGACAAAGAGGACAGTGATGACGGATACCCTCAAGTCAATTCCACCCTGATGATTTTTGCTGATGTTGAGAGCAAAAGTCGACTGAAAGTTATTAACCGAGAGGTGAATATGGTCGCTCCGGTGACACCTAGTTACCTGAAATGGTCTCAGACTGCCATAACATTCGACCAGTCCGACCACCCAACGCACATCGCCACCCCTGGGAGGCAAGCTTTGGTGGTCGACCCAGTTGTTGAAGGCACTCGACTGACCAAAGTCCTGATGGATGGTGGCAGTGGTTTGAACATATTATATGCTGAGACATTGAAAGGGATGGGCATTCCGATGTCCAGACTCAGTGCCAACAACATGAGTTTCCATGGAGTCATTCCTGGGAAGAAGGCTGAATCACTCGGCCAGATTGCTCTTGATGTGGTTTTCGGTGATTCCAAGAATTACCGCAAAGAAAAGTTGACATTTGAAGTTGTGGACATCCAGAGTGCCTATCATGCTATTCTGGGCAGGCCGGCTTATGCACGCTTCATGGCCCGACCATGTTACGTGTATCTCAAGTTGAAGATGCCTGGCCCCAAAGGTGTGGTCACCATTATGGGCAATCGGAAGAAAGTGGAAGAATGTTTTCAGAAGGGTTCGAAGATCGCCGACGCACAGATGGCAGCGATGGAGTTGCAGGAATACCAGAAGACTGCAGACCCGAGTGATCTGTTGCGAGCCAAGAAGCCCGCTACAGAGTTGGCTTTCCAGTCGACTGGCGACACGAAGACAGCTCACATCCACCCGACCGACCCCAGCACCGCCCCGACTCATATCTCGACAACACTCGACTCCAAATAGGAAGAAGCGCTCATCCAGTTCCTCCGTGAGAACTGGGACATTTTCGAATGGAAGCCTTCTGACATGCCAGGTGTTCCCAGGGAGCTGGCTGAGCATCGCCTGAGAGTCGACTCAAAAGTAAAACCTGTCAAGGAACATCTCCAACGGTCTGCCGTCCAAAAGAGAAAGGCTATTGGTGAGGAGGTGGCTCGGCTCTTAGCAGCAGAGTTCATCTGAGAAATCTACCACTCCGAGTGGCTCGCCAACGTTGTCATGGTCCCCAAGAAGGACAAGTCACTTCGTATGTGCATTGACTTTAAACACATCAATCGGGCCTGCCCAAAAGATCATTTTCCTCTCCCCCGCATCGACCAGATAGTCGACTCAACTGCGGGATGTGAGTGACTGTCTTTCTTAGACGCCTATTCCGGGTACCATCAGATCCGTCTGTATGGACCTGACGAGATCAAGACAACTTTCATCACTCCATTCGGGTGCTTCTGTTATGTTACCATGCCATTCAGCCTCAAGAATGCCGGAGCCACATTCATGAGGATGATTCAGAAGTGTTTGCTCACTCAAATCAGTCAGAACGTGGAAGCATACATGGATGATATTCTGGTCAAGTCACAGAAAGGTTCCGACCTGCTGACTGACCTTGCTGAAACCTTTGACAACCTCAGGAGGTATGATATCAAGCTTAATCCATCAAAGTGTACATTCGGAGTCCCTGGCGGAAAGTTACTCGGTTTTCTCGTTTCCGAACGGGGAATCGACGCCAATCCAGAAAAAGTTGGCACCATACTCCGAATGAAAAGCCCGGTGCGAGTGCACGATGTCCAAAAGCTTACTGGTTGCTTGGCCGCCCTAAGTCGATTCATATCTCGTCTCGGTGAAAAGGCATTACCTCTTTACCAATTGATGAAGAAGTCCGACAAGTTCGAGTGGACTCCTGAAGCTGATACAACGTTCGCAGAGCTCAAAGCTTTGCTCTCCACCCAGCCGGTGCTTGCTGCCCCAATCAGCAAAGAGCCTCTGCTGCTTTACATTGCAGCCACAGGACAAGTCGTCAATACGGTACTTACGGTCGAGCGGGAAGAAGAAGGGAAAACCTTCAAAGTTCAGCGCCCAGTATATTATATTTCTGAAGTCCTAACCCCATCGAAGCAAAGATATCCTCACTATCAGAAGCTTGTATATGGGATATATATGACCACCAAGAAAGTTGCTCACTACTTCTCTGATCATTCCATTACAGTCGTCAGCGACGCTCCATTATCAGAGATCCTGCATAACAGGGATGCAACTGGTCGAGTGGCAAAATGGGCGATTGAACTCCTTCCCTTAGATATCAAGTTTGAGGCAAAGAAAGCTATCAAGTCCCAAGCAATCGCAGACTTCGTCGCCGAGTGGATTGAACAGCAGCTGCCGACTCAGATTCACTCGGAGCATTGGACTATGTTTTTCGACGGCTCTAAGATGCTGAGTGGTTCCGGTGCCGGAGTGGTGTTGGTCTCCCCCAGAGGATATAAACTCAGATATGTTCTTCAAATCCACTTTGGTTCCTCCAATAACGAGGCGGAATATGAAGCACTTTTGTATGGGTTGCGCATGGCCATCTCACTCGGTGTCCGTCGCCTCATGGTCTATGGCGACTCAGATTTGGTGGTTAATCAGGTGATGAAGGAATGGGATGTCAGAAGTCTAGCTATGAATGGTTATTGCAATGCAGTGAGAAAGCTGGAAAAGAAATTCGAGGGGTTAGAGCTTCATCACATACCCCGACTGAAAAATCAAGCAGCTGATGATTTGGCAAAAATAGGTTCCAAAAGAGAAGCCATTCCCAGCAATGTGTTTTTGGAACACATCCACACGCCATCAGTCCAGGAGGATCCCTTCACGGAAGAGGCCCTGCAGCCAAAAAGCGCCACAGATCCGACTGAAGTTGAAGTTCCAACTGTGGTCGACCTGATCATGGAAGTGTTAGTTATCACTCCCATCTGGACAGAACCGTACATCGCGTACATCCTAAGGAAAGAACTCCCAGAAGACGAAGAAGAGGCTTGACAGATCGTCCGTCGATCCAAGGCCTTTACAGTCATAAAGGGACAGTTATATAGAGAAAGCGCGACTGGGGTCGGCCAGAAGTGTATCGCACCAGAAGAAGGTCAGATGATCCTTAACGATATCCACTCGGGGACCTGTGGTCATCATGCGTCCTCTCGGACCATTGTGGCTAAAGCATACCGAGCGGGGTTCTACTAGACAAGGGCCAATGAGATGGCAAAAGAGATAGTCGACAAATGTGAAGGGTGTCAATATTACTCCAATATGCCGCACAAGCCCGCGTCAGCCCTGAAAACCATCCCATTCGTCTGGCCCTTCGCTGTTTGGGGGCTGGACATGGTTGGACCACTGAGAATAGGCAGGAGCGGCTTCACTCATGTGCTGGTAGCAGTCGACAAGTTCACCAAATGGATTGAAGCCAAGCCTATCAAGAATCTCGATGCTTGCACCGCTATCAGTTTCATCAGAGAGTTGATATTCAGATATGGAGTTCCGCATAGTATCATCACGGACAATGGGTCAAACTTCGATTCCAACAAATTTAGGGCCTTTTGCGCCTCTCAGGGCACTCGGGTCGACTATGCTTCGGTCGCTCACCCCCAGTCGAATGGGCAAGCAGAAAGGGCAAATGGCCTAATTCTCAAAGGACTGAAACCCCGATTGATGCGCGATCTCAAGCACGCAGCAGGTGCATGGGTCGACGAGCTCCCATCAGTCCTTTGGGGATTGAGGACAACCCCGAATCGATCGACCGGAAGAACCCCATTCTTTCTGGTCTACGGAGCCGAGGCAGTCTTACTGAGTGACCTGCTTCACAACGCTCCCAGAGTCGAGCTCTACTCAGAAGATGAAGCAGAACAAGCCCGGCATGATGTAGTCGACCTCCTAGAAGAAGAAAGAGAAATGACCCTGATCCAATCTACCATCTATCAGCAAGACTTGCATCGATTCCATGCCAGAAACGTGAAGAGCTGAGCCTTCCAAGAAGGAGACTTAGTCCTCCGAGTGGATCAGCAGAAACCACACAAGCTTGCTCCTACTTGGGAAGGCCCCTTCATAGTCACCAGAGTCCTCCACAATGGAGCATACCACCTCTACAATGTCGATCGCTAGATTGATGAGCCACGAGCCTGGAATGCGGAGCTACTCTGCCCCTTTTATACTTGAATTCTCACTCGGATGAGATGTAATAAGAAAAACTCCTGTAGTTTACTTATCAAAGACAAGAGCGTAATAATTTTCCCAGTGATTATTGTTGTTTTTGCGTAAGAAATCCCCCAGTGGGTGGCTTAGCTGCGAATCCGCTTTGCCTAAGTTTGTAAAAACAGTTTCCTACCAAGTGGCGAGCCAGCCTCCCACTCGGGGGCTTAGCTGCGAATCTGTTTCGCCTAAGTTTGAAAAATCCTACCGAGTGAAGGGCAATCCTCCCACTCGGGGGCTTAGCTGTAGTCCAGTACTCGCCTAAGTTCTCCCACGTAGAGACTTAGCTGCAGTCAGGCACTCGCCTAAGTTTGAAAAATCCTACCGAGTGAAGAGAAATCCTCCCACTCGGGGGCTTAGCTGCAGTCCAGTACTCGCCTAAGTTCTCCCACGTAGAGACTTAGCTACAGTCAGGCACTCGCCTAAGTTTGAAAAATCCTACCGAGTGAAGAGCAATCCTCCCACTCGGGAGCTTAGCTGCAGTCCAGTACTCGCCTAAGTTCTCCCACGTAGAGACTTAGCTACAGTCAGGCACTCGCCTAAGTTTGAAAAATCCTACCGAGTGAAGAGCAATCCTCCCACTCGGGAGCTTAGTTGCAGTCCAGTACTCGCCTAAGTTCTCCCACTTAGAGACTTAGCTGCAGTTAGGCACTCGCCTAAGTTTGGAAAAATCCTACCAAGTGAAGAGCAATCCTCCCACTCGGGGGCTTAGCTGCAGTCCAGTACTCGCCTAAGTTCTCCCACTTAGAGACTTAGTTGCAGTCAGGCACTCGCCTAAGTTTGAAAAAATCCTACCGAGTAAAGAGCAATCCTCCCACTCGGGGGCTTAGCTGCAGTCCAGTACTTGCCTAAGTTCTCCCACTTAGAGACTTAGCTGCAGTCAGACACTCGCCTAAGTTTGAAAAATCCTACCGAGTAAAGAGCAATCCTCCCACTCGGGGGCTTAGCTGCAGTCCAGTACTCTCCTAAGTTCTCCCACTTAGAGACTTAGCTGCAGTCAGGCACTCGCCTAAGTTTGAAAAATCCTCCCAAGTGGAGAGCAATCCTCCCACTCGGGGGCTTAGCTGTAGTCCAGCACTCGCCTAAGTTCGAAGCACATCTTAATCCTCAAGAACGACGAGGAGCAGGTCGACTGCCGCCTTCTCCTGGAGAGCTTCGCCACAAATACAATGTGCGCTCCGTCCCACTCTGCAGTAACAGGGTGTGGGTCGACCGCCACCTTCTCCTAGAGAGCTTCATCACAAATACAATGTGCGCTCCATCCCACTCTGCAATAACAGGGTGTGGGTCGACCGCCGCCTTCCCCTGGAGGGCTTCGCCACAAAAACAAGACATGGGTCGTCTGCTTCCCTCTCCTTCGGAGCTGCACTACGAATCCAGAAAGTTGTCTCGAATAAAAAATGGTTTCACTCAGCAGGAGATTCATAAAGATATTCAACGGTAAATCAAGTTCGGATAAAATTCTAAAGGTTCTGGACCACAGATCGAGGTACTCGAGCATGCAGCCCGAAAAAGTTTAATGGTTACAAAAACCACTCAGCATTCCGAGGCAAATTTAAGGTAAGACATAAGAGTTTGTTCGCTCCGCGGGAGGAGGGCTAGCAGGCTCGACGAACTCATCCAGGTCGACACCGTCGGCAATCCGAGTGGTGGCAGCTATGAAGGTCTCTGTCGGTGTCAAAACCGGCGGATCTCGGGTAGGGGGTCCCGAACTGTGCGTCTAGGCTGGATGGTAACAAGAGGCGGGGAACACGATGTTTTACCCAGGTTCGGGCCCTCTTGATGGAGGTAGAACCCTACGTCCTGCTTGATTAATATTGATGATATGGGTAGTACAAGAGTGGATCTACCACGAGATCAAGGAGGCTAAACCCTAGAAGCTAGCCTATGGTATGATTGTTGTCTATGGAGTTGATGATGTTGTCCTACGGACTAAAACCCTCCGGTTTATATAGACACCGGATAGGGTTAGGGTTACATAGAGTCGGTTACAATGGTAGGAGATCTTGAATATCCGCATCGCCAAGCTTGCCTTCCACACCAAGGAAAATCCCATCCGGACATGGGACGAAGTCTTCAATCTTGTATCTTCATAGTCCAGGAGTCCGGCTGAAGGTATAGTCCGGCTACCCGAACACCCCCTAATCCAGGACTCCCTCAGTAGCCCCTGAACAAGGCTTCAATGACGACGAGTTCGGCGTGCAAATTGTCTTCGGCATTGCAAGGCGGGTTCCTCCTCCAAGTCCTTCATAGAAGATTGTAAACACCAAGAGTAGTGTCCGGCTCTGTAAAATAAGCTTCCACATATTGCCATAGAGAGAATAATATTAACACAAATCAAATCTGCTGACGTATTCTGCAGTGCGCCATCATGCCACAACCAAATCCTATACTCGAATAGTTTTTACTTTTTCACCTCAGCGTGTTTTGCGAGGCGGTTTCCTTGGCACGTCTTGTCAAAGCAGAGATTGTGTACCCCCCTATTACAGGATTCTCATCAATACGGACGTGGGTAACCCAATCGAGCCCGTTAGCATGTTTTCTTGATTAAAGGCGAGTCCCTAACGGTTACGGGGAGGGCTCCTGGTATTCGGCCTCTTATAAAGAGACCAGGGCCTTATCTTTTCTCCAACAAGTTCGCTCGTCGCCTCGAGTTCCAGCACCCTAGGCTCCATATTACGGGTGCCTCGGACCTTCGACAATGTCCGGTTCCGACCTTCAAGGCCGATGGATGCCCTCCTCCGTCACGGAGGAGGACGTGCTAAAGTTGAGAGAAGCTAAGTTCCTGACTGGCAAAATTTGGCATAGGTTGCCTGCTCAAGGGCAGGTCATCCCCAGTCCCCAGCCCGGTGAGAGCGTGGTGTTCATGTCTCACTTCCTTCAGGGGTTAGGCTTCCCAATGGATCCCTTTGTGAGGGGACTGCTGTTTTACTACGGGTTGGAATTCCATGACTTAGCTCCGGAGTCCATCCTCCATATCTCCTCGTTTATCATTGTGTGCGAAGCGTTCCTCCATGTTAACCCCCACTTCGGACTATGGCTCAAGACCTTCAAAGTGGAACCGAAGATGATCGAGGGATGGCACGCAGAGTGCGGAGGTGCTGTTATAAGCAAAAATGCTGATGCTCTGTGGCCCGAGGGCTCTTTTCAAGAGGAGCTAGGCTTGTGGCAATGAGAGTGGTTTTATATCACCGCTCCCCGGAGCACCAAATGGGTGGCGCCTCCTGCCTTTTGCTCGGGTCCCACACCACGTCTGGCGTCATGGGTCAACAGAGGGTTGGATTGGGGTTTACCCAAAGACGTGCCCTTGCTACAAGGCCGCATGAAAGTTCTCTTGGAAGGAGACCTCAACCTGGTCAAGGTGACGCAGGTCATGCTGATTCGCCGAATATTGCCCGTCAAATGTCGCCCCCTTCGCCTGTGGGAATTTAATCCAGAGGGACCGCGAGCTCTCCAAAACTTCATGGGCGCAACACCCGCGGAGATGTATAAACTGTTCTTCGGATCACAGGAGATGTGTCCGGATTCGACCGAGGACGCAGGCCTAAGCCGCAATCGCCTGGATACTCAAGTAAGCAACCTTGTGCCCGGACCTTCTATCCGTATAGTTGTCATAAACTTGCCCGTAAAAGAGCCATCCTTTTAAATAGGAGTGGATAGCGAAGGCAAAGATGATCAGGTGTCCGGCTCCCCTTCCTGAAACCAGGCTGGATCCCGTGCTAGTCAGGATGCTGGAGATAATGCCTTTGGAGGGGGAGGACAAGGAAGCTATGGCCTCCTCGAAGGAGGTTGTTCCGAAGGGAGGAACCGACGATTCCTCTCCTTAGGGGAAGAAGAGAGCCGCCTCTGATGATCCGGAAACCATGGCCGCGAAGCGGGGGAGAAAATCCTAGTCAGAGGGTCCGACGCCGGAGAGTTCCTCGGCCGGACTACGCCCTCAAGGGGATCAGCCCTCCAGCGAGCCGTAAGTAGAGAAAGATTTTCCTTTTGAGGGATGAGGGAAATCCTTGATTTATGTCTGAGAAGATTAACCAAACTTTTACCTTGTAGTTCGGCCCTCAGCCCTTCTCAGCAGAGCTCGTCTTCGGGGGATCTTCTTCCGGAGATGATGGAGAGCGGGACGCCTTCCCCTGCCGTGCCGCCTAGCGAGGCGGGCGACCCTGAGGTGTCGTCGCGGAGAGTTTCTCCAAATCCGGCAGGGGCGGAAGATGGCTATGTGGCCCCCAAGGTTCTCCGCGTCCGGCCTTCGAAAGAGGTCATGGGACGAGCCCGACACCGTCTAGTGCTCGGTCGGAGGAGCTAAAGATTCTGCTGGGGCGAGCTTGTATCTCAGAGGAGCACCATGCACTGATGGGCACGGTGATTGGAAGGATTTCATCCACAGAGAGCGAATTGCATGAGGCCGTCAAAATCTTACTGACGGGTTTCGAGGTACATTATATAATGTATACTTTTGTCAGTTGTGCGTGAATAAGATGCGCCCTGTGTAGATAGTAGCCCCTGAGACTCTGCGTGTCGTCAAGAAATGACGGCACGCGGAGGATCATAATCCCAGGTCTAAGATGTCGCCTTTGAATGTAGGCGGCAGGGTGTCCAGAATCGAGCCGAACTGACGATTTTGCCGAACTAAAGCGGCAACTGGACATGGCAGATGCCGACATCACGCTTGTCAATAAAGCGGCTGGATGAAGCTCAAGGTATGTAATTCCTCGGGAGACATTGGGTAAGAACAATTTTATGCCTGTGTCTTACGATGTGTGTGCTTGACGCAGATGGTGCGGCCGACGTGGAGAGTCTTAGGGCAGAACTTGCCCGAGCTAAAGAACAAGCCAGCGAAAGTGATGCGGCCGCCAAGAAAGCCCTTGTAGAGCTGAGAGCCGAACGGGCTGCTCATTGCCGAAGCAAGGAAGAGATGGCCGAGATGGCCGAAAAGTTAAAAAGCGCTACAGACCGTTGCAGACTTCTTGAAAAAGAAGACCAGGCGAGACAGACGGACTTAGAGAAGGCCGCTGCCAATGTCAAGGACGCGTGCTCTACGATGAGAGCTGCGAAGGAGGAGCTGCGTCAGGCCGAACAGATTGCGGCTGGAAAGCCCTTTATGCTGCGAAGGAGATTTTGCGATCCGAAGTTTGCTCCGTTGGACTGAATGTGGAGTGTGGAGGATGCCTATCTGGACTTGGCAGCGAGTGCCGCTGATGCGACCGAACACTTTCGAGATCAGAAGGATCGCAAAGTGGAAAAGCTTTTCTGGTCGCAGTTTCACAATCCAGAGCGTCCACTGGCAGTGGACGATCGTTTGGCTCAATGGGCCGAACTGAATAGGTTTTCCGGACTCGCCATGAAGTACGTCATGGGTTATCTGTGGTCGGGGAGATCAGAGCCAAAGAGCTATTTCGGCTTGGTGCAGTAATTCCTTGACGCGGTGCCGCGTATAAATGCAATGAAGAGGTCAGCATGCATAGAGGGCGCACGGATGGCTCTTGCCCGAGTTAAGACATACTGGGCGGAGATGGAGACCACCGTTGTTGCGTCCTGAGATTCGGACAAAAGCCGAGTACCCTCCGAGCACTATTTTCAGGAAGTCCTTGAAGGCGCTCGTGTAATAGAGACGCAGTGCTCGAAAGATGCTATGTTATGATAGCATATGTAATTATAAAGTAATATTTTGATAAACTATAGTGGTCTTTTTTATACTTGTGCCTCAAGTATTGTAAACACCTTCTATGCGGCCGTTTTAAGACACACACACACACACACACACACACACATATATATATATATATGTATGTATGTATAGAATCTGAAAGATGGCAGTCGTTGGCTTCAGCCCCCACGCACATATTGCGGGGGTGCTCGCAAAAAACGCATTTTGACACTTAGCCCAACGTCTTGGTCCTACAAAGGAGGTGATAGCGCAGCGGGCCAGGCAACCAGACTATAATGCTTTAACACTTTCACTTAGCCATATGAGTTTGAAAATGAGACTCTTTAGGTAGCTCCTTGGTGGCAACTGCGCTCGTCCGAATTCGGGGCGCGTATGTGCCTGACCGGGAAGCGGCCCTTCGTTAAAGCGGAGGAATCGATAGATTCCGATAGGTCATCGAGTGGCTGACCAGTCTCACGCTACATCATGACAGTCAGTTTTCGGCTTTCTCTACTGAGGTGCTCGCCCTGGCCGAACCGGGGGCACAATCGCAGTAGTTCTCCTGGTGCTACCTTAGCCGATAGAGCGGAACGTAAGATAGCCGAACTCAGGAGCCAGGCAACCCAACATTTGACCAAAGACATGATTCGGAGCTAATGCATATAATGCCAAAACTCGCGATGCCGAACACTCCCTAAGGCGTTCGGTCTTTATGAGTGCGGGCCAAACAACACTCTTCATTAAAAAAAAGGAAGCCCCTAGTGTCCAGGTATGTGCGAAAATTCTGACGTGGCCACATGCCAAGACGTCAGCCTCCTCCTTGGTTATACCAGAAAAAACCAGGGGATGTGTAGCAACAAGAGACAGTAAAAAAGGTTTACGCAGGGTCTTCATCTAAAAAGAATCCTTTAGGACGGGTCCCTACTGCACGTCTGCGCCTGTGTCTCCGTTGTGCCGTATCCTGGACGGGCGCCGCACGACGTTCATCTGTAAAAGAGAGGAACTGAGTTGAAAACGGGTCGTGCCGAGAAAGTTTAAAATAAACAAAGTGTAAAGTAAAATATATAAAATTGAGCTTTATTGTCTCTTATTGTATATGCATGGAGCCCCTAGTGCGGGGGTATATGGCCACTAAGCCTGCATCAATGATGATTTTGTACCGAACTCGTCTATCCGCGTTCATGGTCTTTAATGACCTATTTTGAAGTTTTTTGGCCGGTGAGGCCATTTTGCTGTGGGGCTGTCAAGGCGGCCGCACAGTCCTTCACTTGGGGAGGCGCACTTTAGTGCTTCCCCTTCAAAGCGATGATGCCTCATGGACCGGGCATCTTAAGCGTAAGAGATGCATAATGCGGTATTGCATTAAAGCGAGCAAAAGCTTCGCGTCCCAGTAGTGCTTGATAGCGACTTGAGAACGGGACGATATGGAAGGTCAGCTTTTCGCGGTGGAAGTTATCGGCAGAGCCGAATATGACTTCGAGCCGGAGACAACCCATACAACGGGTGTCCGGACTAGGTATTACCCCTTGAAAGGAGGTTTTGCTGCGGCGGATTCTTGCTGGGTTTATCCTCATGTGCTGGATTGTATCCTGATATATTAGGTTTAGTCCACTGCCACCGTCCATAAGGACATTTGAAAACTGGAGTGCACCAATTATTGGATCGAGTATCAGTGCGGTCCAGCCTGCATTCTTGATATTTCTAGAATAATCTAGCTGATCGAAGATGATCGGTTTTGAAAACCAGTGGCCGGACCCTTTGGGGATGGTCCGTGTGGTGCGTTCCTTTACGGGCGCCACACGTTTTGTTATGTGGAGTGAGTTCACTGTTTTTACTTCCTGTGGGAAGTTCTTTTGTTTCCTGGTACTCTGCTTTTGGGGCTCGTCCTCGTCTTCGCTTGGTATGTCGAGCCCCTTGTGTTTGGCATTGAGTCTGCCGGATTGTTTGAAAACCCAACAGTCTCTGTGGGTATGGTTAGCAGGCTTCCCGGGAGTACTGTGTATCTGACATATCCTGTCCAGGATTTTATTTATGTTGGATGGATCGTCCCTGTTATCCTGGGGGGCGATTTTGCCTCATTTTGTCGTGAGCCTTTGAATCCGGCATTGACTGCCGTGCTCTTCGGACTTTTATCCTTAGTCCAGCGACGGTCCTTGTTGCGTCGCGGTTTTCCATTTCCGTCCCTAGTTTCGGATGTACTTGGTTCGCTGGGGCTGCACCTTGCCAACCAACTGTCCTCCCCTGCACAAAAGCGGGTCATGAGGTATGTTAGTGCGGCCATTGTTCTTGGCTTTTCTTGGCCGAGGTGTCTGGCGAGCCATTCGTCTCGGACGTTATGCCTGAAAGCTGCTAAGGCTTCGGCGTCCGGACAGTCGACTATCTGATTCTTTTTAGTGAGGAATTTGTTCCAGAACTGCCGAGCTGATTCTCCGGGTTGTTGAGTTATGTGACTAAGATCGTCTGCATCCGGAGGGCGGACATAGGTCCCTTGAAAATTTGCTCGGAAAGCATCCTCGAGCTCTTCCCAGCTTCCAATTGTGTTTTCAGGAAGGCTTTTGAGCCAATGCCGGGCTGGCCCTTTGAGCTTAAGGGGTAAATATTTTATGGCGTGGAGATCATCTCCTCTAGCCATGTGTATGTGGAGGATATAATCCTCGATCCAGACTCCAGGGTCTGTTGTTCCATCATATGCCTCTATATTTACGGGTTTGAATCCCTCTGGAAATTCATAGTCCAGGACCTCATCGGTAAAACATAGAGGGTGAGCGGCGCCCCTGTATTTGGGTGTGCTAGATTCTGATGATGGCTTTATTGCATTGCTTGCGAGAGCTTGCTTTCTTGGCCCATAAATGGACCTGACCGGGCCATGGTGCGAATTCTTAAGTAGGTCACATGCCGATTTAAGTGCGGCGCCGCTTGCCGCTTTATGGGGTCGTCTATCCGGCCGTGTGGCTTTCTCATTTTTTGAATGTGAGGGCTCTAGGGCCTCTTCGTCGAATTCAGGTAGTAGCTTTCTTTTCGGATAGCTTTTAGTGCGGCGACTATCGCCGTATTTATTTGCGGTATTGATTACTTTGCTCCATCTAATCCGGAGTGCATCTTCCGCTGTTTTAGCTTCCGCTTCTGCTTTTTCAGGCTGCGTGCAGTTGCAACGAGCCTCTCATGGAGATTCCTCTGCTCCATGGGTTTATCCGGCGTGGGGTCGTCCGGAATGCCGTTTTCGCCGGAGGAGGGATGTTCAGTTTCTCCATCCGCGTTGCCATGTTCGGACGGTTGCTCTAAGGCCTGCTCGTCCTGCTCTATGGCTGGGTTTTTATCGAGGCGGGGCTTGGGTCAGCGTTTACGTCGACGCTTTGATTGCTTTTCGGGGGGTCTATCTCCCGTTCCTTCCCCTTTTTCCTCGTTGTCGCTTCCTTTAGGGGTATCCACCATGTACACATCGTGAGATGAGGTGGCTGTCCAATGCCCTATGGGAATTGGTTCGTCTATATCTCCTGCATCGTCATTCATGCTGTCGATGTCTCCGGAGTCGAAGTTGAGCACGTCGTTTAAATTGTCGACAGTGGCTACCAAGTGGGTGGTGGGTGGGCTTTGAATTTCTTCTTCGTCCGTATCCCATTCTCGCTGACCGTAATCCGGCCAGGGTTCTCCTGATAAAGAGAGAGACTTAAGAGAATTCAGGATGACGCTGAAAGGTGAGTGCTGAAAGATGTGTGCGGCGGTGAACTCCATTATCGGCGCCCGATCGGATTCGATTGGCAGGGGCGCGGGGGGTTCAGAGTCCGGGGAGGAGTCCGGATCCTCAGAGTCACGGGTCATGCAGAGTGCAGGGCTAGTGTTTGGCTCGATGGCCTTTGAGATCGCAGCCCCTAAGGTGGCGTTCGACCGCTCGTCCTCGATTGGCGCAATAGGCTCCGAGTTAGAGGTCGGAACCGAAGCGTGAGCGGCCTCCAGGACACTGTTCGGAGGCAGAGCTAGATCATGCACCTCGAGATAGTGCGGCGCGCTTGGCTGTGGCTCAAACTCGTCGAAGATCAAGTCTCCGCGGATGTCAGCCGTGTAGTTTAAGCTTCCAAACCTGACTTGATGGCCAGGGGCGTAGCCTTCGATCTGCTCCAAGTGGCCAAGAGAATTGGCCCGCAGAGCAAAGCCGCCGAAGACGAAAATCCGTCCGGGGAGAAAAGTCTCACCCTGGACCGCATCGTTGTTGATGGTCAAAGGAGCCATCAGGCCTAAAGGCGACGACACAGAGGAACTCTCAATGAAAGCACCAATGTCGGTGTCAAAACCGGCGGATCTCGGGTAGGGGGTCCCGAACTGTGCGTCCAGGCCGGATGGTAACAGGAGGCGGGGAACCCGATGTTTTACCCAGGTTCGGGCCCTCTTGATGGAGGTAAAACCCTACGTCCTGCTTGATTAATATTGATGATATGGGTAGTACAAGAGTGGATCTACCACAAGATCAAGGAGGCTAAACCCTAGAAGCTAGCCTATGGTATGATTGTTGTCTATGGAGTTGATGATGTTGTCCTACGGACTAAAACCCTCCGGTTTATATAGACACCGGATAGGGTTAGGGTTACATAGAGTCGGTTACAATGGTAGGAGATCTTGAATATCCGCATCGCCAAGCTTGCCTTCCACGCCAAGGAAAATCCCATCTGGACACGGGACGAAGTCTTCAATCTTGTATCTTCATAGTCCAGGAGTCCGGCTGAAGGTATAGTCCGGCTACTCGAACACCCCCTAATCCAGGACTCCCTCAGTCTCCATAAAAGTTCGGAAGTCATGCTTCTGGGTGTTTGCGACCTTGATTGCGGCCAGCTTGTCTTGTCGCACCTCCTTGCAGTGGACACGAACCAAGGACAGACCCACATCAGCACCACAGCGAGCAGAAGACTTCTTCCACTCCTGCACTCGGTCAGGGATTCCGTTAAGTCGAGCCATCAGAGACTCAAGATCGTTTAGGAGCGTAGCCTCTGGCCAGAGTGCTGGATCGATCCGTGACATGGCGACCTTCAGTCGAGCCAAGTAGTCCACGGCACCGTCGATGCGAGATTCCAGTCGGAGCAGATTCATGGTAGTGTCATCCTTTACGGGAGAGTTGATTGGATCCAAACCTGGTTCGATCCTCATAGTCTCTTCTTCAAAATTCTGGCAAAACTCTGCATTCACGATCCAAGGATAAGTCAATCTTCATGCACTGAGTCGACACAAAAAAATCAGTCGGAACTAAATGTGCACCTTCAAGCTTGAATACAACTTCTTGGCGAGGCTCCTCAGGTAGCTCTCCAGATCGTCCCTCCTATGAGCGATGCCTTCCATCCGTTCGCTCAGCTTGAGGTTCTCCTTCTTCCAGCGTGTGCACTCCCTGTTGGCTTCGTTCAGAGCAGTCTTCAGCCTGGTATTCTCTTCTTCTAACTGGCCGACTGAAGCCAGCTTCTGTCTGGCCAGAGCGGTCCTGTCGTCAGCCTCCTTCTGGGCAGCAGCCAAATCCTGATCCTTTTTCGCCAAAGCTTCCCTTAGTTTTTCTGCAAAGAAATGACGATTGACTCAGAAATAGCAGAAGGGTGCTCGAGCTGAAAACTAACCAGTCGACAAACTTGTCTTACCAGCGGCGCCGTCTCTGACCGTCTGCAGTTCTGTCCTGGCCAGCTCCAAGTCAAGTTTCAGTTGAATCTGCTACTTCTCCAAGTTAGCAAAGTGAGCTCCAAGATCGCAAGATTTCTGAAATCAAAGGGGAGAAATTATTCCATAGCAAAAAACTTCAAAAACATTAAGCGCTAAGACTATGGTCGACTGCCCGCAGCCCACCATAGTCTCGGGGACTACACCCAGTGGGTGCGCTTTGCGTGCCCCCAGCGGTTCTGATTCCACTCGGCCGGTCTGCCGGAGTCGAGTACAAAAAAAAGAGGAAAAGACAAAGTAAAAATCAAACCACAGTCAACTGCCAGCAGTCGACCGCGGTCTCGGGGACTACACCCAGTGGGTGCACTTTGCGTGCCCCCACCGGTTCTGATTCCACTCGGCCGGATCGAGCGGAAGAAACAAGCTACCAATTCGGTTTTTACTCGACAAAATACAAATACTACAGTCGACTGCCAGCAGTCCACCGTAGCCTCGGGGACTACACCCAGTGGGTGCACTCAGTGTGCCCCCACTAGTCCAAAACTTCAATCGACGCACCCAGTGGGTGTACAGATGCAAAGATCTTGGGAAAGAATCTTCAGATAGCCGACTAACCTGAACGTTGCTCTGGAGAGCTGAGCTGGCATCATAGGCGGCTTGGCTGGCATCTCGCACTGTCTTCATCTTTTCCATCATAATGCCCGCCTGGCGTATGGCTTCCCTAGCAGCATTCACCTCGTCCTCTGGGACATGATGGGTCGCAAAAACTGAAGGCGGGTCGACAGGGGCCTGAGCAGTCGAAGAAGAAGGCAGGGCACTCGACAGGGGCTCGGCGAAGGTAACATAACCCCGATTGACGTCACCAGTGTCCTGAATGACTGGTTCCGCTCTCGGCGTCGACTATGGCGCTTCGCTTATAGGAACTCGCCTATTCTTCCTCGTCAAAGGCCTCTCGGGCTCTTCATCATCATCAGGGAGGTCAATAATGTTGGGAGCTGTGCAAAGTTCAGTCACCAAAATCACGTCACCCAATGGTGCACATGGCAGTTGAATCGACTGAACAAAGACAGTATGGCAGAAGTCATACCCGGATTAGAAGTGACCGTATCCTCCATCACCTCGTCATCATCCCTGTAAGCTGAGGTCCCAGAAGTGGCAGCGCTGACAATTCCAAAGTCCGCCAAGTTAAAACAAGAAAAACAAACGGCGCAAAGCGTCGAGTGAATACAAGGAGAGACACTTACACGAAGGCGACAGGGATATCGATCTTGATCTTCGGCAGCGCCTTCCGAGCCTTCGGTTCTGCAACTTTGGGGTGCTTGGGCGCCTTCTCAGTCGTGGTTGGTGAAGAGATCCGAGGACGCTTCAAAGACTGACCAGCCTGAGCAGTCGCCTTGTCGCTGGCACTCGGCCGATCCTGGTCAAGCTTGGATCGTCTCTCTACGCGAGGAGGCGACTCGACTTCTTCCCCATCACTTGAGTCGTCGCTTCCTCCATCCCCTTCACCATCGGAAGTCCACTCGCCGCTTTCACCACCGCTCGCCTCGCCTTCCAGAGTTTGCTCCTGCGCCCCGTTGGGCACCGAATACATTTCAATAATGGCCTGAAAGAAAGCAGGGAGGACAAAGTCAGTCGACGCAATACAGACAGCTGCGCGAGTGAATTCAGATTACAAGCAAAAACTCAGAATCAGACCTGCTCTGGTGCACGCGACTGGTCGAATGGGGGAACTCTCCTAGCTCCTCTGGGATTGTCCTTGTTCCCAGTAATACTCGACATCCACTTCTCTAGTGTGTCGTCGTCGACCTCCTCCGGGTGGATCCAAGTGGAGTCTTCTAGACCCGAATACATCCACATCGGATGGTCTCGGGCTTGGAGAGGCTGGATGCGCCGCTGAAGGAAGACCTCCAGGAGATCCATACCAGTGACCCCGTCACGAATGAGCTGGACCACTCGGCCAACCAACGCCTTCACTTGCGCCTTCTCCTCCGGGAGCACCTTCAAAGGGGAGGGTTTTTCCACTCGGTCCATGGTAAAGGGAGGGAGGCCAGTCGATTGCCCTGGCATCGACTGGTCTTTACAGTAGAACCAAGTCGACTGCCATCCGCGAACTGAGTCGGGAAGAACCATGGCCGGAAAGGAGCTTTTTACCCTCGTCTGAATGCCAAGACCCCCACACATCTGGATCACTTGGGCCCTCTCGTCACTCTGATTAGCCTTTTCACTGTCTGGGAGCGACAAGTGAAAATATGCTTGAAAAGACCCCAGTGAGGTCGACATCCCAAGAAATTCTCGCACAAGGAAATGAACGCGGCAAGATAAACGATTGAGTTGCGGGTAAAATGGTGGAGTTGAGCCCCAAAGAAGTTTAGAAACCCTCGGAAGAAAGGATGAGGAGGCAAGGAAAACCCACGGTCGACGTGGGTAGCAAGAAGAACGCGCTCACCCTCCCGGGGTTGCGGCTCGGACTCCTTCCCCGGAAGCCGTGCCGAGTCGTAGGGGATCAGCCCTCCCTCAGCAGGTCATCGAGGTCTTCTTGGGAGATCCTCGAGTGGATCCAGTCGCCCTGAATCCAACCCTTCGGCAGGCCAGTCCGCGAGGAAGATCCGCCCCGGCTCGTCGCCTTCCCCTTCGACCTCGCTGTCGCCTTCTTCGCCCGCTCCAGAGCCGCCGTCTTCTCTTTCACCATTGTCGCCGGCGAGATGCGTGTGGTGCGGTGGCGCGGGGGCGAGAGCGAGCGCAGCGGAGAGGCGTGAGGAGGAGAAGAAGTAATGGGGCGCCCTGTTCGGGGGACTCAGGTCCAATGCCTTATATGAGGCTGATTCCGAGTGGCTGGCAGGTAGGCCCAGATGGCTCTATCAAATCCCGTAACGACCGCGCGAGCGAAACGTGGCGAAAAAGGTGGTGCGGGGATCGAGGCGGCTCCGCTCTATCCCATCCGATTACTGCGGCCTCCCCCGTCCCGCGCGCTTCCCGAAATTCGGATCCCACAAAATCCGTGGGCAGCAAACAACTGGTCAGACCAAAGATCTCCTCCGCATCGTCACTCGGAGCCTTACAAGCAAAGAAATTCACTCGACGAAGAATTAAGAATGGATCAAGGCGACTGAAAAGGAAGTTGCCGCCATCACTCAGGTCCGTTGATCTGAAATAAGATATGCTCACAGCATGAAAAACGAGTCGGAGAAGTTCTCCACTCCTTCCCCACTCAAACCTCAATCCATTCGAGGGCTAATGATGAAGCTATGTACCTAGGGTAGGGTCATGGACCTGTCCTAACTACCCTACCCAAGGACATCTCTAGAAGAAATCACCTTTCAATCGACTTTGAGGCGTTCCACTCGACAGACTCGAAGACACCCGACCAAGAAGCAATCACTCGACCAAGAAGCAATCACTCAACGGCCAGGAGGCTTAAAGTCACTCCACACTCTAACGGTCGGTTATTAAGTAGCTTTTATGGTCATCACAACACTTTATTACTAGCGTTACCAGTAACGCCCTGCCTTAATGTACATTGAACCCTTCGTAACGTGGGCTGGCCGGGGTCCTGGCGCACTCTATATAAGCCACCCCCTCCTCCGAGACAAGGGTTCGCACCTCTGTAACTCATACCCACATAATCTAGTCGGCCGCCTCCGGGCTCCGAGACGTAGGGCTATTACTTCCTCCGAGAAGGGCCTGAACTCGTAAACCTTGCGTCCTACAACTTCTCCAAAGCTAAGACCTTGCCTTTCCATACTTACCCCCCTACACTACCGTCAGACTTAGAACCACGACACCTCAACCAGGTTTGTCGTCAATACTCCAAAACCAACTAGGGGTGGCACTAGATGCACTTACAATACTAATCTTGGATGTGATGCCTATGTAATGATCATTGCGTGGATATCGTCATAATTATTTGAGGTTCTATCAATTGCCCAACAGTAATTTGTTTACCCGCCGTTTGCTATTTTTCTCGAGAGAAGCCACTAGTGAAACCTACGGCCCCGGGGTCTTCTTTCTCATATATTTGCCTTTGCGATCTATTTTTATTTGCTTTCATTTTCAGATCTATTAAACCAAAACCCCAAAATACTTTGCTACCATTTTTCCTTATGTATTTTATCTGGCGTTCGATCTATCAATTTACTACAAATTTATCTCACGTTTGTTTGCCTATCTTGAGGCGTCGTACCCCGAAAGGGATTGAAAACCCCTTTAACACGTGGGGTTGCAAGGATTTGTTATCTGTGTCCAGGGGCTGTTTACGTTGTGTTGCTTGGTTCTCCTACTGGTCAAATAACCTTGGTTTCATATCTAAGGGAAATACCTACTGCCACTGTGCTGCATCATCCCTTCCTCTTTGGGGAAATACCGACGTAGCTTCAAGCGACATCAGTGGCCCCGTGGACCCTGGTTCCAACTCCATAAATACCTATTTTCCAGAAAAAATCAAGAAGAAAGAATTATTGCGATCCACGAGACGGAGCCGCCATCACCTCCTGTTCTTCATCGGGAGGCTAGATCTGGAGCCCGTTTGGGGTTCCGGAGAGGGGGATCTTCATTCTTCGTCATCACCAACCCTTCTCCATCGCCAATTCCATGATGCTCCCCACCCAGAGTGAGTAATTTCTTCGTAGGCTCGCTGGTCAGTGAGGAGTTGGATGAGATTCATCATGTAATCGAGTTAGTTTTGTTAGGGCTTGGTCCCTAACATCCACTATGTTTAAGATTGATGTTGCTATGACTTTGCCATGCTTAATGCTTGTCACTTTGGGCCCGGGTGCCGTGATTTCTGATCTGGACCGTTTATGTTATCACCATTATATCCATGTTCTAGATCCGATCTTGCAAGTTATAGTCACCTACTGATACATCCATTTTGCATCATGCTTTTATATCGATATTTATTGCATTATGGGCTGTTATTTCACTTTATGTCACAATACTTATGGCTATTCTCTCTTATTTTACAAGGTTTACATAAGGAGGGAGAATGCCGGCAGTTGGAATTCTAGGCTGGAAAAGGAGCAAATATTAGATACCTATTCTGCGCAACTCCAAAAGTCCTAAAACTCCACGGAACGTCTTAAAATAAATAAAGAAAAATCCTCGCCAAATATGAAGGCCAGGGGGCCCACACCCTGCTCACGAGGGTGGGGGGCGCGCCACCTACCTCGTGGGCCCCCTGGTGGCTCTCCGACGTCCATCTTCTCCTATATGAGGTCTTTTGATGAGAAAAAAATGAGAAGGAACTTTTCGGGATGAGACTCCGCCGCCACAAGGCGGAACCTTGGCGGATCCAATCTAGAGCTCCGACAGAGCTGTTCTGCCGGGGATACTTCCCTCCGGGAGGGGGAAATCATCACCATCGTCATCACCAACGCTCCTCTCATCGGGAGAGGGCAATCTCCATCAACATCTTCAGCAGCACCATCTCATCTCCAAACCCAAGTTCATCTCTTGTATCCAATTCTTGTCTCAAAGTCCGGGATTGGTGCTAGTAGGTTGCTAGTAGTGTTGATTACTCCTTGTAGTTGATGCTAGTTGGTTTATTTGGTGGAAGATTGATAACCCACAAGTATAGGGGATCGCAACAGTTTTCGAGGGTAGAGTATTTAACCCAAATTTATTGATTCGACACAAGTGGAGCCAAAGAATATTCTCAAGTATTAGCAGCTGAGTTGTCAATTCAACCACACCTGGAAACTTAGTATCTGCAGCAAAGTGTTTGGTAGCATAGTAATATGATAGTGGTGGTAACGACAACAAAAGTAAAGACAGCAAAAGTAATGTTTTTGGTATTTTGTAGTGATTGTAACAGTAGCAGCGGGAAAGTAAATAAGCGTAAACCAGTATATGGAAAACTCGTAGGCACCAAATTAGTGATGGATAATTATGCCAGATGCGGTTCATCATGTAACAGTCATAACATAGGGTGACACAGAACTAGCTCCAATTCATCAATGTAATGTAGGCATGTATTCCGTATATAGTCATACGTGCTTATGGAAAAGAACTTGCATGGCATCTTTTTTCCTACCCTCCCGTGGCAGCGGGGTCTTATTGGAAACTAAGGGATATTAAGGCCTCCTTTTAATAGAGAACCGGAACAAAGCATTAGCACATAGTGAATACATGAACTCCTCAAACTATGGTCATCACCGGGAGTGGTCCCGATTATTGTCACTTCAGGGTTGCCAGATCATAACACATAGTAGGTGACTATAGACTTGCAAGATAGGATCAAGAACTCACATATATTCATGAAAACATAATAGGTTCAGATCTGAAATCACGACACTCAGGCCCTAGTGACAAGCATTAAGCATAGCAAAGTCATAGCAACATCAATCTCAGAACATAGTGGATACTAGGGATCAAACCCTAACAAAACTAACTCGATTACATGATAAATCTCATCCAACCCATCACCGTCCAGCAAGCCTACGATGGAATTACTCACGCACAACGGTGAGCATCATGAAATTGGTGATGGAGGATGGTTGATGATGACGACGGCGACGAATCCCCCTCTCCGGAGCCCCGAACGGACTCCAGACCAGCCCTCCCAAGAGGTTTTAGGCCTTGGCGGCGGCTCCGTATCGTAAAACATGATGATTTCTTCTCTCTGATTTTTTTCTCTCCGTAAGCGAATATATAGAGTTGGAATTGGCGTTGGAGGGTTTCCAGGGGGCCCACGAGGTAGGGGGCGCGCCCAGGAGGGGGGGCGCGCCCCCACCCTCGTGGACAGGGTGTGGGCCCCCTGGTCTTCATCTTTGGCGAGGATTTTTTATTATTTTTTCTAAGGTATTCCATGGAGTTTCAGGACTTTCTGAGAATATTCGCTTTCTACACATAAAACAACACCAAGGTAACTCTGCTGAAAACAACGTCAGTCCAGGTTAGTTCCATTCAAATCATACAAGTTAGAGTGCAAAATAAGGGCAAAAGTGTTTGGAAAAGTAGATACGACGGAGATGTATCAACTCCCCCAAGATTAAACCCTTGCTTGTCCTCAAGCAATTCAGTTGACAAACTGAAAGAAAGAAAGAAAAACTTTTACAATCTCTGTTTGCTCTTGTTGTTGTAATTATGTCAAGCCATCATTCAAGTTTTCAGCAGATATCATAACTAACCACATTTGCAATAATTCTCAGGTCTCATAATTACTCATATCAATAGCATAATCAACTAGCAAGCAATAATAATAAATCTCGGATGACAACAGTTTCTCAAAACAATCATAATATAATATAACAAGATGGTATCTCGCTAGCCCTTTCTGAGACCGCAAAACATAAATGCAGAGCACCTTTAAAGATCAAGGACTGACTAGACATTGTAATTCATGGTAAAAGAGATCCAATCATAGTCATACCCAACATAGATTAATAGTGATGAATGCAAATGACAGTTGTGCTCTCCAGCTAGTGCTCTTTAATAAGAGGGTGATGACTCAACATAAAAGTAAATGGATAGGCCCTTCGCAGAGGGAAGCAGGGATTTGTAGAGGTGCCAGAGCTCGGTTTTGGAATAGAGATAAATTGCATTTTGAGCGGTATACTTTCATTGTCAACGTAACAACTAAGAGATGGCGATATCTTCCATGCTAAACAAATTATAGACGGTTCGCAAACAGAATGGTAAAGTTAATACTCCCCCTCCACCAACAAGCATCAATCCATGACTTGCTCGAAACAACGAGTGTCTCCAACATACATCAGGTCCCAGAGGGAGTTTTGTTTGCAATTAATTTTTATTTAGTTTGCATAAAGCATGGGATTGGGCATCCCGGTGACCAGCCATTTTCTCGTGAGTGAGGAGCGGAGTCCACTCCTCTTGAGAATAACCCGCCTAACATGGAAGATAAGGACAACCTTGGTTGATACATGAGCTATTCGAGCATACAAAACAGAATATTTATTTGAAGGTTTAGAGTTTGGCACATACAAATTTACTTGGAACGGCAGGTAGATACCGCATATAGGAAGGTATAGTGGACTGATACGTCTCCAACGTATCTATAATTTTTGATTGCTCCATGCTACTTTATATACTGTTTTGGACTATATTGGGCTTTATTTTCCACTTTTATATTATTTTTGGGACTACATGATCTTCTCACCGAACGTAATCCAGGAGACTTGGACCCTACTCCAAGAAGTTTCTGGGGAGGTCACGAGGGTGGATGGCGCGCCCCCCTGCCTCATGGGCCCCTCGGAGCTCCACCGACGTGCTTCTTCCGCCCATATATCTCCATATACCCTAAAAACATCAAAGAGCACAATAGATCGGGAGTTCCGCCGCCGCAAGCCTCCAGAACCACCAAAAACCAATCGGGACCCCTTTCCGGTACCCTGCCGGAGGGGGGATCCATCTCCGGTGGACATCTTCATCATCCCAGTGCTCTCCATGATGAGGAGTGTCGGGTGGTAGGTGCGACATATGCCAACGGGTGGCTTATCATTGTGGGAGCCAGTAAGACATCGCCGGTGCCTGGAAACGGGATGAGGCGAAGACATGCACGCCGGCGGATCTTACCCAGCTTCCGGGCTCTCCGTGGAGATAACACCCCTACTGCTGCTCTACGGGGTCTCCGCATGATCACTAGAAGGACAAGTAACTACACAATGCTCCTTGAGCTATTCGGTGGGAGGAGAAAGAAGGGTCGGCTGGCCTGCTTCTTCTCCTCGTGAGGTGTCTAAAACTAGCTGGGGGTCGAACCCTTTGCATGGGCGCCCCGGGGGGTTTATATAGGCCTACCCCCGGGGGTACAATGGTAATCCGACTGGGCGTGGGGCCCAGCCGTTTGTGACTGCGCTTGCCGGCTTCTGCGCCGGCCGTAGGGGCCCGCCGACTGGTGGGTCCCGCCGGCTGCCGGCCCCTTGGCCGACAGGCAGGCCCCACTGTCTAGGACTTGGTCGGCGGCTGGTCACTGTTGCTCTATCTTGGTGACGTGGGCTTCGTCGTGGTAGGCGTGGCTACAGTTGTTGGGGAACGTAGTAATTTCAAAAATTTTCCTACGCACACACAAGATCATGGTGATGCATAGCAACGAGAGGGGAGAGTGTTGTCTACGTACCCTCGTAGACCGAAGCGGAAGCGTTGACGCAACATAGAGTAAGTAGTCGTACATCTTCCCGATCCAAGCACCGTTACTCCGGCACCTCCGAGTTCTTAGCACACGTACAGCTCGATGACGCTCCCCGGGCTCCGATCCAGCAAAGCTTTGGGGATGAGTTTCGTCAGCACGACGGCGTGGTGATGATCTTGATGTTCTACCATCGCAGGGCTTTGCCTAAGCGCTGCTACAATATGACCGAGGTGGAATATGGTGAAAGGGGGCACCGCACATGGCTAAGGAACGATCACGATGATCAACTTCTGTGTCCTAGGGTGCCCCTGCCTCCGTATATAAAGGATCCAAGGGGGGGGGGTGCGGCCGGCCCTAGAGGAGGCGCGCAGGAGGAGTCCTACTCCTACCGGGAGTAGGACTCCCCTCCCTTTCCTTGTCCAAGTAGGAGAGGTGGAAGAAGAGAAGGAAAAAGGGGGGCGCCGCCCCTCCCTCCTTGTCCAATTCGGACTAGGGGGAGAGGGGGCGCGCGGCCTGCCCTGGCAGCCCCTTCCTCTTCTCCACTTTAGGCCCATGAGGCCCATTAACCCCCCGGGGGGTTCCGGTAAACCCCCGGTGCTCCTGTTTTATCCGAAACTTCCCCGGAACGCTTTCGGTGTCCGAATATAGTCATCCAATATATCAATCTTTATGTCTCGACCATTTCGAGACTCCTCGTCATGTCCGTGATCACATCCGGGACTCTGAACTAACTTCGGTACATCAAAATGCATATACTCATAATAACTGTCATTGTAACGTTAAGCGTGCGGACCCTACGGTTCGAGAACAATGCAGACACGACTAAGACAAATCTCCGGTCAATAACCAATAGCGGGACCTGGATGCCCATATTGGCTCCTACATATTCTACGAAGATCTTTATCGGTCAGACCACATAACAACATACGTTGTTCCCTTTGTCATCGGTATGTTACTTGCCCGAGATTCAATCGTCGGTATCCAATACCTAGTTCAATCTCGTTACCGGCAAGTCTCTTTACTCGTTCTGTAATACATCATCTCACAACTAACTCATTAGTTGTAATGCTTGCAAGGCTTATGTGATGTGCATTACCGAGAGGGCCCAGAGATACCTCTCCGACAATCGAAGTGGCAAATCCTAATCTCGAAATACGCCAACCCAACATCTACCTTTGGAGACACCTATAGAGCACCTTTATAATCACCCATTTACGTTGTGACGTTTGGTAGCACACAAAGTGTTCCTCCGGCAAACGGGAGTTGCATAATCTCATAGTTATAGGAACATGTATAAGTCATGAAGAAAGCAATAGCAACATACTAAACGATCGGGTGCTAAGCTAATGGAATGGGTCATGTCAATCAGATTATTCAACTAATGATGTGACCTCGTTAATCAAATAACGACTCTTTGTTCATGGTTAGGAAACATAACCATCTTTGATTAACGAGCTAGTCAAGTAGAGGCATACTAGTGACACTCTATTTGTTTATATATTCACACATGTATTATGTTTCCGGTTAATACAATTCTAGCATGAATAATAAACATTTATCATGATATATGAGGAAATAAATAATAACTTTATTATTGCCTCTAGGGCATATTTCCTTCAACAGTACCGCCGCCCGGTGGACTCCTTCGTTTGCTGCTTCCGAAGCAGCTATGTACTCCGCTTCACATGTAGATCCCGCCACGACGCTTTGTTTAGAACTGCACCAACTGACAGCTCCACCGTTTAATGTAAACACGTATCCGGTTTGCGATTTAGAATCGTCCGGATCAGTGTCAAAGCTTGCATCAACGTAACCGTTTACGATGAGCTCTTTGTCACCTCCATATACGAGAAACATATCCTTAGTCCTTTTCAGGTACTTCAGGATGTTCTTGACCGCTGTCCAGTGACCCACTCCTGGATTACTTTGGTACCTCCCTGCTAAACTTATAGCAAGGCACACATCAGGTCTGGTACACAGCATTGCATACATGATAGAGCCTATGGCTGAAGCATAGGGAACATCTTTCATTTTCTCTCTATCTTCTGCAGTGGTCGGGCATTGAGTCTGACTCAACTTCACACCTTGTAACACAGGCAAGAACCCTTTCTTTGCTTGATCCATTTTGAACTTCTTCAAAATCTTGTCAAGGTATGTGCTTTGTGAAAGTCCAATTAAGCGTCTTGATCTATCTCTATAGATCTTTATGCCTAATATGTAAGCAGCTTCACCGAGGTCTTTCATTGAAAAACTCTTATTCAAATATCCCTTTATGCTATCCAGAAATTCTATATCATTTCCAATCAGTAATATGTCATCCACATATAATATCAGAAATGCTACAGAGCTCCCACTCACTTTCTTGTAAATACAGGCTTCTCCGAAAGTCTGTATAAAACCAAATGCTTTGATCACACTATCAAAGCGTTTATTCCAACTCCGAGAGGCTTGCACCAGTCCATAAATGGATCGCTGGAGCTTGCACACTTTATTAGCTCCCTTTGGATCGACAAAACCTTCCGGTTGCATCATATACAACTCTTCTTCCAGAAATCCATTCAGGAATGCAGTTTTGACATCCATCTGCCAAATTTCATAATCATAAAAGCGGCAATTGCTAACATGATTCGAACAGACTTAAGCATCGCTACGGGTGAGAAGGTCTCATCGTAGTCAACCCCTTGAACTTGTCGAAAACCTTTTGCGACAAGTCGAGCTTTGTAGACAGTAATATTACCGTCAGCGTCAGTCTTCTTCTTGAAGATCCATTTATTCTCAATTGCTTGCCGATCATCGGGCAAGTCAACCAAAGTCCATACTTTGTGCTCATACATGGATCCCATCTCAGATTTCATGGCATCAAGCCATTTTGCGGAATCTGGGCTCACCATCGCTTCTTCATAGTTCGTAGGTTCATCATGATCTAGCAGCATGATTTCCAGAATAGGATTACCGTACCACTCTGGCGCGGATCTCATTCTGGTTGATCTACGAGGTTCAGTAGTATCTTGTCCTGAAGTTTCATGATCAATATCATTAGCTTCCTCACTAATTGGGGTAGGTGTCGCAAAAACAGTTTTCTGTGATGTACTACTTTCCAATAATGGAGTAGGTACAGTTACATCATCAAGTTCTACTTTCCTCCCACTCACATCTTTCGAGAGAAACTCCTTCTCCAGAAAGTTTCCGAATTTAGCAACAAAAGTCTTGCCTTCGGATCTGTGATAGAAGGTGTATCCAATAGTTTCCTTTGGATATCCTATGAAGACACATTTCTCCGATTTGGGTTCGAGCTTATCAGGTTGAAGTTTTTTCACATAAGCATCGCAGCCCCAAACTTTCAGAAACGACTACTTTGGTTTCTTGCCAAACCATAGTTCATAAGGCGTCGTCTCAACGGACTTTGATGGTGCCCTATTTAACGTGAATGCGGCCGTCTCTAAAGCATAGCCCCAAAATGATAGCGGTAAATCAGTAAGAGACATCATAGATCGCACCATATCTAGTAAAGTACGATTACGACGTTCGGACACACCATTACGCTGTGGTGTTCCGGGTGGTGTGAGTTGCGAAACTATTCCGCATTGTTTCAAATGTACACCAAACTCGTAACTCAAATATTCTCCTCCACGATCAGATCGTAGAAACTTTATTTTCTTGGTACGATGATTTTCAACTTCACTCTGAAATTCTTTGAACTTTTCAAATGTTCCAGACTTATGTTTCATTAAGTAGATATACCCATATCTGCTTAAGTCATCTGTGAAGGTGAGAAAATAACGATATCCGCCACGAGCCTCAATATTCATTGGACCACATACATCTGTATGTATGATTTCCAACAAATCTGTTGCTCTCTCCATAGTACCGGAGAACGGTGTTTTAGTCATCTTGCCCATGAGGCATGGTTCGCAAGTACGAAGTGATTCATAATCAAGTGGTTCCAAAAGTCCATCAGTATGGAGTTTCTTCATGCGCTTTACACCGATATGACCTAAACGACAGTGCCACAAATAAGTTGCACAATCATTATCAACTCTGCATCTTTTGGCTTCAAGATTATGAATATGTGTGTCACTACTATCGAGATTTAATAAAAATAGACCACTCTTCAAGGGTGCATGACCATAAAAGATATTACTCATATAAATAGAACAACCATTATTCTCTGATTTAAATGAATAACCGTTTCGCATCAAACAAGATCCAGATATAATGTTCATGCTCAACGCTGGCACCAAATAACAATTATTTAGGTCTAATACTAATCCCGAAGGTAGATGTAGAGGTAGCGTGCCGACTGCGATCACATCGACTTTGGAACCGTTTCCAACGCGCATCGTCACCTCGTCCTTAGCCAATCTCCGCATAATCCGTAGTCCCTGTTTCGAGTTGCAAATATTAGCAACAGAACCAGTATCAAATACCCAGGTGCTACTGCGAGCATTAGTAAGGTACACATCAATAACATGTATATCACATATACCTTTGTTCACCTTGCCATCCTTCTTATCCGCCAAATACTTGGGGCAGTTCCGCTTCCAGTGACCAGTCTACTTGCAGTAGAAGCACTCAGTTTCAGGCTTAGGTCCAGACTTGGGTTTCTTCTCTTGAGCAGCAACTTGCTTGCCGTTCTTCTTGAAGTTCCCCTTCTTCTTCCCTTTGCCCTTTTTCTTGAAACTAGTGGTCTTGTTGACCATCAACACTTGATGCTCATTTTTGATTTCTACCTCCGCAGCTTTCAGCATTGCGAAGAGCTCGGGAATAGTCTTATTCATCCCTTGCATATTACAGTTCATCACGAAGCTCTTGTAGCTTGGTGGCAGTGATTGGAGAATTCTGTCAATATGCAATCATCTGGAAGATTAACTCCCATCTGAATCAAGTGATTACTATACCCAGACATTTTGAGTATATGCTCACTGACAGAACTGTTCTCCTCCATCTTGCAGCTATAGAACTTATTGGAGACTTCATATCTCTCAATCCGGGCATTTGCTTGAAATATCAACTTCAACTCCTGGAACATCTCATATGCTCCATGACGTTCAAAACATCGTTGAAGTCCCGATTCTAAGCCGTAAAGCATGGCACACTGAACTATCGGGTAGTCATCAGCTTTGCTCTGCCAGACGTTCATAACATCTGGTGTTGCTCCTGCAGCAGGCCTGGCACCCAGCGGTGCTTCCAGGACGTAATTCTTCTGTGCAGCAATGAGGATAATCCTCAAGTTACGGACCCAGTCCGTGTAATTGCTGCCATCATCTTTCAACTTTGCTTTCTCAAGGAACGCATTAAAATTCAACGGAACAACAGCACGAGCCATCTATCTACAATCAAACATACATAAGCAAGATACTATCAGGTACTAAGTTCATGATAAATTTAAGTTCAATTAGTTAAATTACTTAAATAACTCCCACTTAGATAGACATCCCTCTAATCCTCTAAGTGATCACATGATCCAAATCAACTAAACCATGTCCGATCATCACGTGAGATGGAGTAGTTTCATTGGTGAACATCACTATGTTGATCATATCTACTATATGATTCACGCTCAACCTTTCGGTCTCCGTGTTCTGAGGCCATATCAGTATATGCTTGGCTCGTCAAGTATAACCTGAGTATTCCGCGTGTGCAACTGTTTTGCACCCGTTGTATTTGAACGTAGAGCCTATCACACTCGATCATCACGTGGTGTCTCAGCACGAAGAACTTTCGCAACGGTGCATACTCAGGGAGAACAGTTCTTGATAATTTAGTGAGAGATCATCTTATAATGCTACCGTCAATCAAAGCAAGATAAGATGCATAAAAGATAAACATCACATGCAATCAATATAAGTGATATGATATGGCCATCATCATCTTGTGCCTGTGATCTCCATCTCTGAAGCACCGTCATGATCACCATCGTCACCGGCGCGACACCTTGATCTCCATCGTAGCATCGTTGTCGTCTTGCCACTTTTATGCTTCCACGACTACCGTCATGATCAACTGTTTTACTACCGCTTAGTGATAAGTAAAGCATTACAGCGCGATTGCATTGCATACAATAAAGCGACAACCATATGGCTCCTGCTAGTTGCCGATAACTCGGTTACAAAACATGATCATCTCATAAAATAAAATTTAGCATCATGTCTTGACCATATCACATCACAACATGCCCTGCAAAAACAAGTTAGACGTCCTCTACTTTGTTGTTGCAAGTTTTACGTGGCTGCTACGGGCTTAAGCAAGAACCAATCTTACCTACGCATCAAAACCACAACGATAGTTTGTCAAGTTGGTGCTGTTTTAACCTTCGCAAGGACCGGGCGTAGCCACACTCGGTTCAACTAAAGTTGGAGAAACTGTCACCCGCAAGCCACCTATGTGCAAAGCACGTCGGGAGAACCGGTCTCGCATAAGCGTACGCGTAATGTCGGTCCGGGCCGCTTCGTCCAACAATACCGCCGAACCAAAGTATGACATGCTGGTAAGCAGTATGACTTATATCGCCCACAACTCACTTGTGTTCTACTCGTGCACATAACATCAAACCATAAAACCTAGGCTCGGATGCCACTGTTGGGGAACGTAGTAATTTCAAAATTTTCCTACGCACATGCAAGATCATGGTGATGCATAGCAACGAGGGGAGAGTGTGATCTACGTACCCTAGTAGATCGACAACGGAAGCGTTTGGTTGATGTAGTCGTACATCTTCACGGCTCGACCGATCAAGCACCGAAACTACGGCACCTCCGAGTTTTAGCACACGTTCAGCTCGATGACGATCCCCGGACTCCGGTCCAGCAAAGTGTCGGGGAAGAGTTCCGTCAGCACGACGGCGTGGTGACGATCTTGATGTACTACTGTCGCAGGGCTTCGCCTAAGCACCGCTACAATATTATCGAGGACTATGGTGGCAGGGGGCGCCGCACACGGCTAAGTATAAGATCACGTGGATCAACTCGTGTGTCTCTGGGGTTCCCCTGCCTCCGTATATAAAGGATCAAGGGGGGGTGCGGCCGGCCAAGGAGAGGAGCGCCAGGAGGAGTCCTACTCCCTCTAGGAGTAGGACCCCCCCAATCCTAGTTGGAATAGGATTCGCGGAGGGGGGGAAAGAGAGAGGGGGGCCGTCCCCCTCTCCTTGTCCTATTCAGACCAAGGGAGGGGAGGGGCGCGCGGCCCATCTTGGGCTGCCCCTTCTCTTTTCCACTAAAGCCCACTAAGGCCCATATAGCTCCCGGGGGGTTCCGGTAACCTCCTGGTACTCCGGTAAAATCCCGATTTCACCCGGAACACTTCCGATATCCAAATATAGGCTTCCATTATATCAATCTTTATGTATCGACCATTTCGAGACTCCTCGTCATGTCCGTGATCACATCTGGGACTCCGAACAACCTTCGGTACATCAAAACGTATAAACTCATAATATAACTGTCATCGAAACCTTAAGCGTGCGGACCCTACGGGTTCGAGAACAATGTAGACATGACCGAGACACGTCTCCGGTCAATAACCAATAGCGGGACCCGAATGCCCATATTGGCTCCTACATATTCTACGAAGATCTTTATCGGTCAGACCGCATAACAACATACGTTGTTCCCTTTGTCATTGGTATGTTACTTGCCCGAGATTCGATCGTCGGTATCCAATACCTAGTTCAATCTCGTTACCGGCAAGTCTCTTTACTCGTTCCGTAATACATCATCTCGCAACTAACTTATTAGTTGCATTGCTTGCAAGGCTTAAGTGATATGCATTACCGAGAGGGCCCAGAGATACCTCTTCGACGATCGGAGTGACAAATCCTAATCTCGAAATACGTCAACCCAACATGTACCTTTGGAGACACCTGTAGAGCACCTTTATAATCACCCAGTTACGTTGTGACGTTTGGTAGCACACAAAGTGTTCCTCCGGCACATGGGAGTTACATAATCTCATAGTCATAAGAACATGTATAAGTCATGAAGAAAGCAATAGCAACATACTAAACGATCGGGTGCTAAGCTAATGGAATGGGTCATGTCAATCAGATCATTCAACTAATGATGTGATCCCGTTAATCAAATGACAACTCTTTGTCCATGGTTAGGAAACATAACCATCTTTGATTAACGAGCTAGTCAAGTAGAGGCATACTAGTGACACTCTGTTTGTCTATGTATTCACACATGTATTATGTTTCCGGTTAATACAATTCTAGCATGAATAATAAACCTTTATCATGATATAAGGAAATAAATAATAACTTTATTATTGCCTCTAGGGCATAATTCCTTCATTGAGTCCCTCCGCCTGACTCGGCGCCTGCCCGAGCCAACCTCGTGCGGGTCCGCCTGGCGCCGGAGGAGGAGATCTTGCCGGCACCGGAGGAGGGCGAACGGGCCGTCTTCCGCTCGCACTTCCTGCGCGGCTTCGGCCTTCCGGCGAGCGGGTTCCTGCGCTCCTTCCTCGAATTCTACAATCTCCAGCCGCATCACCTCACGCCCAACGCGGTGATGCTGCTATCGGCCTTCGTCTCTCTCTGCGAAGGTTTCTTGGGAGTGCTCCCCACGCTGGAGCTCTGGGGGGAATTCTTCCAGAGAAAACTCGGCACCATCGTCGCAGGCGTGCCCATCCCCTGCGGGGCCTACATCGCCATGAGGAGGTCGGGCGAGAACAATCCGTTCCCGTCCATCCCCCTGATCCAGTCGGTGAAGCTCTGGCAGAAGTCATACTTCTACGTGAAGAACGTCGCCCAGCAAGGAGACCACGTCAACTTGCCAGCTTATGTAGCCAGCCCACCGGCTGGGAGGCAACCCTCATGGAGCTTCCGGTCCAGGTCACTATCTCAGGCCGGGAACGCAGCCGTCTCCCGGCTTCGGGTGATGATCCAGTCGGAAGGCCTGACCGGAGCTGACTTGGTGGCCGCCTTCATGGAGCGCCGGCTACTTCCTCTCCAAAGCCGGCCCCACATGATGTGTCAGATGAGCGGCCTCTTCGACCCAAGCCGGCTGAGCACCAGGGAGATGCCTCATTCGGAGGTGTCGTATATGGTGAATCATATATCCAATTGCAAGCTCGCCGAGGACTGGCGATACGACAAGGCGCCGTATTCTCGCGCCAACCCTCCGCCCATGGTAAGCTTTCCTCTCTTTCTTCTTTTTGTTGGTAGCCGGCCTCATGACGGACGGCTTCTGATCAGTCGGTTCTCTTTAGCAGAACCCCCTCCTTCCACCGACGACCGGGGCAGCAGGGATAGAACGCCGGTACGTCCCCGACCGCACGGTGGATGACGTCGATGACCCGGATTTGGGAGCGGCCGCCATGGAAGACGCTGTCGTGGGGGACATCGACGAGCCCGGAGGCACAGGGCTTACTGTCGGCTTCGAGGACTGGCCGGATGATGCCGAAGTCGAAGTCGCCCCGCGCCGCCAGCCGGCGCCTGACCATCAAGGCGCGGGCTCGTTCACCGCGCCGGCTGTCAGCGGCGGCGCACAGAAGCGCCGGGCCGCGTCAATCCTATTCGGCAGCCGGCCGAAGAAGTCCAAGGCCTCCACCGCGGCGACCAAACGAGATGAGGCGGCCGCGAAGGCGGCCCGCTTCCGCAAGGCGGTGAAGCAGCCTCAGGCGGTCTCAGCGTAAGTCATCGATTGCTTGGACGAATGCTTTTCATTGTTCTCTTCTGTTGAACACTCTTCCTAACCTTTCCCCGCTCGCTGGACAGGGCACCGCTTTCCCTTGAGCGGGGTTCGGGCGGCTCCGTAGTTGGGCCGACTGGAGGGTCTTCAGGCTCCCGCCACATGGACCCCCGCGCCGACCTCAGGGAGGCCACGGAGCGGAACGCCCATGAGGCGTGGGAGGAGCACGAGGCAGCGGAACGAGCGGCCGCCCAGGCGGCGAAGGAACGGGCCGACGCGGCAGCCAAGGCCCAGGCGGAGGCGGCGGCCGCGGAGACGGAGGCGGAGGGTTCGCGTAACCAGCCTCCGCTGCTCGCCATTCCCCTCCGAGTCGTGGCCCCTGACACCCCATTGCCCCTGGCGGAGGAAATCGGCCAAGACCCGCCGCTGATGGAGAGGAGGGAGAACCCCACGGTCTTCGCGGAGAGAGTGCCGCCGGCAGCGCCAACCGGAGCGGGCCAGGGCGGCCAATCGTCAGCGGCGCCAGAGGAGCCGGCCGGGGGTGAGCCGGAGGTCGGAGCCGGCCTCGAGGTGCAGCCGGTAACGCGCTGGCGTGCAGGGGGAGGCGCCGCGGCGCCGGAGTCGCGCCGAGTTGCGGGCGCCGGCCAGTCAGCGGAGGCCCTGGAGGCGGCCAACACCGCCACGTCCGAGTGGACTCCCAGCGGGGGACTGGCGAGCTGAACGTGGCGGCCCAAGAGGTCGGCGCACCCACTGGGTGTAGTCCTCGAGATTCGGGCCGACTGCTGAGCAGTCGGGTCGGATCTTCCTTGACGACTTTTTCCTCATTGGTTTTTTCTTTTGTCTTTCGTGCTTTCAGGGGCCAACGCCGACTTGAGGAGGGAGCTCGGTGAAGCGCAGGCCGCCCTTCGCGCCAAGGATGCGGAGTACGCTGCCTTGATCCAGGAGCGTGACCGTCTGGCCAAGAAGCTGGCTGACCAGGAGGAGAGCCACAAGGCGGCCCTGAAGAAAGCGCAGGATAGCGAAGCCGCCCTGAAGGCAGAGTTCGAGACCGAGGCGGCGGGCTGGGCTGAGACCCGGCAAGCGCTGAACGAAGGCTTCGGCTGCATCGAGGACTTGGTCGACGGTAAGCTGCCTTCCTCGCTCCTTCCCAGCCCCCGGCCGCCTGGTTCTTGCTCTGACTTGTGCTGCTTCCTGTTCTCTGTGCAGACTACTTTCCCGGCTACTCCGTCTTTGCCGCCCAAACCATTGAGGCCTATCGCGAGGCGCGCCGTCAGGCGGGGGTCAACATCGCGCTGGATGCGAATCGGACGCTTGAGGAGCAGCTCTTGGCGGTCCAAGCGCGGCTGCAGCCGGCTCACCGGATGCTTCGTCGCCTCCAACGTGCCGGAGCGCAGGTGTTGGCCGCCCTCTGGCCCGGCGAGACGATCCCCCGCACCCCGAGCCAGATCGCCGACTGGCTGGAGGTTGCAGTCGGTCGCTTTGAAGCTTGGAAGGCGTCGGCGGCCCGGCTTGGAGCCGGGCGGGCGTTGGAGTTCGTCCGAGCCTGGTACCCAGGGCTAAACCTGGACCAGCTGCACACTTGGCGACTGGAGGCCGACGCGGAGCTGGAGGAGGTGCGGCCAGCTATCGCTCAGCGTGCTTCGACGATCGCCGAGTGCACTGACATCAGCGTTTTTGCGCCTGAAATCAACAATGATGGTGTTGCCCAGCCGGAGGAGTGGTTTGGGCTGAACCCGGCGGTGGGCGAGGACTCAGCAGAGGAGATCGCCTCCAGCGACGAAGGCGAAGACGACGAAGAAGAGGACGGTGAAGACGTCGAGCCGGCCAGTGGAACAACCGGCCGGCCTCAGGCTGACCGTGCCTCCAGCAACGAGGCGCGCGGAAGCGCGCCCTCTGCGGGAGGTGGTGATCAAGCCGAGGTTCGCCAGCCGGCCACTCCTTCAGCTGGCACAACCGTCTCCACCGATCAGCCCGGCTCGTCGGTCGCTCCGCCGGCTTAACCTGCCGTCCTTGTTTTTCCTGCGTGTTGCCTTTTGAACAATCTTTATTAAGCTTTCGCAGTTCCACCCACTGGGGGTGTATTCAAACTATGTTGAACGCTGGCCACTTGGAGGTCTTTTATGTAAATATTATTGTGTGCATGTTTGGTTTCCATTCGCGTATGCTTTTTATCCTTAGGCTTTTTCCTTTGCTGCCTTCCCCCTTTGGGGAGGCAAGTACTCGAGCTTTCTTGGATTGAAGTGAAGTGAATGGAAACCGGCCGGCCGGCTACTCTGGTAGTCGGTCGGCTGTAGGAGGCAAACCGGCTTTCGTTATATTAGTCCGTTAGTCCCTAGCCATTTTTCGTGTGGGCATCCTTTCCTGCTTTTGACTCTTGCCAGCCGGACAGCCGGTTCTTCGAACTGCGACTTTGGCAGGAGCTAAGCTTGGGTGTCGGCACACTACTTGTCTGACCGCGGGTAGGACTTCTAATATAACTCCAGTCGGCCAGTCCCCGGGCCGACTAGTCGAACTCGGTGCCGGACGGAACAAGTGAATGAAATGACAAGGTCATAAGCATGATACTCTTCATTCATAGATAAAAGATGGCAGTCCCCGAGCCCTCCTCAGGGGGCCTATTGTCTCGTACTTAGTACAAAAGTTAGCATGATACATACTGCATTTCAGCTGTAAAATCTTCGAAGGAGGTTGGCGTTCCAAGGTCGTTCCGACTCTTTGCCGAAGTCATCTCTCTTGCGTGCCTTGGGCTTCTGTGCGTCGATTAGGTAGTAGGAGTCGTTGCCTAAAGCTCTGCTGATGACGAAGGGGCCCTCCCAAGGGGCCGAGAGCTTGTGCTGGCCGGCTGTTCGCTGGATCAGCCAGAGCACAAGGTCGCCCTCTTGGAAGGATCTTGGTCTGACCTTTCGACTGTGGTAGCGGCGCAAACCCTGCTGGTAGATGGCAGGCCGGCTGAGGGCTAACAGCCGGCCTTCTTCCAGCAAGTCGACGTCGTCTTCTCGTGCTTCCTTGGCCTCCGCCTCTGTGTACATGGTTACCCGGGGCGAGTCGAACTCGATGTCGGTTGGGATGATCGCCTCGGTACCGTACACGAGGAAGAAAGGAGTGAAGCCGGTTGACTTGTTTGGGGTAGTGCGCAGACTCCAGAGGACAGCCGGCAGCTCATCGAGCCAACAGCCGGCTGAACGCTCCAGTGGTACGACCAGTCGGGGCTTGATGCCGGAGAGGATGAGGCCGTTGGCTCGCTTGACCTGGCCGTTTGACTGCGGGTGGGCGACGGACGCTAAGTCCAGTCGGATACCTTGCGTTGCGCAGAAACGTGCCAAGGCTCCTTTGGCAAAATTCGTGCCATTGTCGGTGATGATGCTGTGTGGCACGCCGTACCGAGTTGTTATATCTGCGATGAATGTCACGGCAGTCGGCCCATTCAGCTTCTTGATCGGCTTTGCCTCAATCCACTTGGTGAATTTGTCCACGGCGACGAGCAAATGCGTCATGCCGCCGCGCGCCATCTTGAATGGGCCCACCATGTCCAGTCCCCAAACGGCGAAGGGCCAAGTGAGGGGAATGGTCTTGAGTCCCGAAGCCGGCATGTGTTGCTTGGAGCTGAAGAGTTGGCACCCTTTGCAATGTTTAACCAATTCTTTGGTGTCGTCCAAAGCAGTCGGCCAAAAGAAACCATGGCGGAAAGCTTTGGCGACGAGTGATCTTGAGGCCGCATGGTGGCCGCATTCTCCTTGGTGGATGTCTCTGAGGATTGCAATGCCCTTCTCTTGCTCGACGCACCGTTGGAGGACTCCAGTGACACTGCGCTTGACGAGCTCTCTGTTGACGATTGTGTATGCTCCGGCTCGATGTTGGACTTGTCTTGCCTCTGTTTCGTCAGCCGGCAGATCCTGGTTTACTAGGAAGTTGAGGATGGACTGAGCCCATGATGGAGCCACGACTTCTCCTATTGCCAATGTGGCTACTGCCACCAGGGTGGGCGGGCTGGGTGGTGAAATGCTAGAGTCGGCCGCCGGCTGTTGTGTTGGTGCAGTCCCCGGGCCGACTACCGCAGTCCCCGGATCGGGCGTAACTGCGGAAGTCCCAGGGCCGCCTGCTTGGTTCTTCGAGTCGGACCCGGCCGCGTCAGGGTCAGGCGGTACGAAGATGGAATCGGACTCTGGAGACGGCTTGATGGACGGCTTGAGGAGGCATTGTAGAGCGACGCCGGTTGGTATTGCTTGCCGAGTGGAGCCTATTCGAGCCAGGGCATTGGCTGGCTCATTGTCGGCTCGCGGTACATGGAGGAACTCGCATCCTTCAAAGTATCCACTGAGTTGCTGAACCAGGAAGCGGTAGCTTGCCATATTTGCGTCCTTGGTGTCCCAGTCGCTGGATGATTGCTGAACCACTAAGTCTAAGTCGCCATAACATAGGATCCGGCGGATGCCGAGTTCCTTGGCAAGCCGGAGCCCATGTATGAGCGCCTCGTACTCGGCTACATTGTTGGAGGCGGCAAAGTGAATCTGTAGCGTGTATCTGAGCTTGTCGCCTTTGGGAGAGGTAAGGACAACGCCGGCTCCCAAGCCGGTGCGCATCTTGGACCCGTCGAAGTGCATGCGCCAATGGGTGGAGTCGGGAGCCAGTGGCAGGTACTGGGTCTCGGCCCAGTCGACGAGGAAGTCGTCCAGTGCTTGGGACTTGATGGCGGTGCGGGGCTGGTAGAAGATCGTGTACGGGGCCAGCTCGATGGCCCATTTCGCCACCCGGCCGGATGCATCCCGGCTGCCTATGATCTCGGCCAGCGGGGCGGTGCATACGACCGTGACGGGATGCTCTTGAAAGTAGGGCTTCAGCTTCTTGGCGGTGAAGTACACGCCGTAACACATCTTCTGGTAGTGTGGGTAGTTCTGCTTTGAGGCGGACAGCACCTCGCTCAAATAGTACACCGGCCTCTGGACCGGCTGGGCTCGGCCCTCTTCTGGGCGTTGGACTACGATGACAGTGCTGACCACCCGGCTGGTTGCGGCAATGTAAAGGAGCATGGGCTCTTTCTCAGTCGGCGCCGCTAGGACAGGCGGCGTGGCCAGCATCCTCTTCAGCTCGTGAAAAGCTTGGTCGGCCTGGTTGTTCCACTCGAAGTGAGTGCTCTTCTTCATGAGGCGGTAGAGGGGGAGAGCTTTCTCTCCGAGCCGGCTGATGAAGCGGTTCAAGGAGGCCAAGCATCCGGTGAACTTCTGGATGTCTCGAAGCTTGGTGGGGATCGCCATTCTCTTGATGGCCTTGATCTTTACCGGGTTGCATTCGATGCCGCGTTCAGAGACCAGGAAGCCTAGGAGCTGGCCGGCTAGCACTCTGAACACGCATTTCTCAGGGTTGAGCTTGATTTGGAATCGACGTAAGTTCTCAAATGTTTCTTTGAGGTCTTCCAGCAAGGTGCCACACTTCTCCGTCTTCACCACAATGTCGTCTACGTAGACGTGGGCGTTTCTGCCGAGTTGCTTGAGGAGGCACTTCTGCATGCAACGCTGAAAAGTGGCACCGGCATTTCTCAAGCCGAATGCCATAGTCAGGTAGCAGAAGGCTCCAAATGGCGTGATGAAGGCGGTCTTCAGGCGGTCATCCGGATCTAGCTTTATCTGGTGATATCCTGAATAAGCATCCAGGAAACTCAACAGCTCGCATCCGGCCATGGAGTCTATCACTTGGTCGATCCTCGGCAGGGCAAAGGGATCTTTAGGGCAGGCCTTGTTGAGGCTTGTGTAGTCTATACACATGCGCCATTTGTTGTTCTTCTTTAGCACGAGGACCGGGTTGGCGAGCCACTCTGGAAAGAAGACTTCCATAATGAAGCCGGCTGCCAGAAGCCGGGCTATCTCCTCCCCTACAATCCTTCTCTTTTCCTCTGATAGTCGGCGGAGGGGCTGCTTGACTGGTTTTGCGTCTTCTCGGACGTGTAGTTTGTGCTCGGCGAATTCCTTCGGAACACCCTGCATGTCCTTGGGGGACCATGCAAAGATGTCCCGATTCTCATGGAGGAAATCGGCGAGCTCGCCTTCCTATTTTCTGTTCAGGCTTGCCCCGATGATGGCAAACCTCTCGGGGTGCTCGGGGTCAAGGGGTATATTCTTAGTTTCTTTAGCCGGCTGGAAAGATCCTTGGGCATCATACTCCTTGGGGTCGGGGGACAGATTCGGCTGCTTGCCGGCCATGGCCACGACCCGGTCCAACATCTTCTTCTCTTCGGCAATCACAAGGGACTCGGCCAGCCGGCTGCTGGCGGCCGCGCACTCGGAGGACTTCATGTAATCGCCGGCTATGGTGATGACTGAAGGAAATATGCCCTAGAGGCAATAATAAAGTTATTATTTATTTCCTTATATCATGATAAATGTTTATTATTCATGCTAGAATTGTATTAACCGGAAACATAATACATGTGTGAATACATAGACAAACAGAGTGTCACTAGTATGCCTCTACTTGACTAGCTCGTCAATCAAAGATGGTTATGTTTCCTAACCATGAACAAAGAGTTGTTATTTGATTAACGAGGTCACATCATTAGTTGAATGATCTAATTGACATGACCCATTCCATTAGCTTAGCACCCGATCGTTTAGTATGTTGCTATTGCTTTCTTCATGACTTATACATGTTCCTATAACTATGAGATTATGCAACTCCCGTTTACCAGAGGAACACTTTGGGTACTACCAAACGTCACAACGTAACTGGGTGATTATAAAGGAGTACTACAGGTGTCTCCAATGGTAGATGTTGGGTTGGCGTATTTCGAGATTAGGGTTTGTCACTCCGATTGTCGGAGAGGTATCTCTGGGCCCTCTCGGTAATACACATCACATAAGCCTTGCAAGCATTATAACTAAGATGTTAGTTGTGAGATGATGTATTACGGAACGAGTAAAGAGACTTGCCAGTAACGAGATTGAACTAGGTATTGGATACCGACGATCGAATCTCGGGCAAGTAACATACCGATGACAAAGGGAACAACGTATGTTGTTATGCGGTCTGACCGATAAAGATCTTCGTAGAATATGTAGGAGCCAATATGGGCATCCAGGTCCCGCTATTGGTTATTGACCGGAGACATGTCTCGGTCATGTCTACATTGTTCTCGAACCGTAGGGTCCGCACGCTTAATGTTACGATGACAGTTATTATGAGTTTATGCATTTTGATGTACCGAAGGTTGTTCGGAGTCCCGGATGTGATCACGGACATGACGAGGAGTCTCGAAATGGTCGAGACGTAAAGATTGATATATTGGAAGCCTATGTTTGGACATCGGAAGTGTTCCGGGTGAAATCGGGATTTTACCGGATTACCGGGAGGGTTACCGGAACCCCCCGGGAGCCAAATGGGCCAACATGGGCCTTAGTGGAAAGGTGAAAGGGCTGCCCCATGGGCTGCGTGCCTCCCCCCCTTCCCCTAGTCCTATTAGGACTAGGGAAGGTGGCCGGCCACCCCCTCTCTCCTTCCCACTTGAGGAAACCTAATTGGACTAGGATTGGAGGGGGGAGTCCTACTCCCGGTAGGAGTAGGACTCCTCCTGCGCCTCCCACCTTGGCCGGCCAGCCCCTCCCCTTGAAACCTTTATATACGGGGGCAGGGGGCACCTCTAGACACACAAGTTGATCCTTGAGATCGTTCCTTAGCCGTGTGCGGTGCCCCCTGCCACCAAATTCCACCTCGATCATACCGTTGTAGTGCTTAGGCGAAGCCCTGCGTCGGTAGTACATCAAGATCGTCACCACGCCGTCGTGCTGACGGAACTCTTCCTCGACGCTTTGATGGATCGGAGCCCGAGGATCGTCATCGAGCTGAACGTGTGCTAAGAACTCGGAGGTGCCGGAGTAACGGTGCTTGGATCGGTCGGATCGGGAAGACGTACGACTACTTCCTCTACGTTGTGTGATCACTTCCGCAGTCGGTCTGCGTTGGTACGTAGACAACACTCTCCCCTCTCGTTGCTATGCATCACCATGATCTTGCGTGTGCGTAGGAATTTTTTTGAAATTACTACGTTCCCCAACAGTGGCATCCGAGCCTAGGTTTTATGGTTTGATGTTATTTGCACGAGTAGAACACAAGTGAGTTGTGGGCGATACAAGTCATACTGCCTACCAGCATGTCATACTTTGGTTCGGCGGTATTGTTGGACGAGACGACCTGGACCAACCTTACGCGTACGCTTACGCGAGACCGGTTCCCTCGACGTGCTTTGCACATAGATGGCTTGCGGGCGACTGTCTCTCCAACTTTAGTTGAACCGAGTGTGGCTACGCCCGGTCCATGAGAAGGTTAAAACGGAGTCTATTTGACGAACTATCGTTGTGGTTTTGATGCGTAGGTGAGATGAGTTCTTACTTAAAGCCCGTAGCAGCCACGTAAAACTTGCAACAACAAAGTAGAGGACGTCTAACTTGTTTTTGCAGGGCATGTTGTGATGTGATATGGTCAAGGCATGATGCTGATTTTATTGTATGAGATGATCATGTTTTGTAACCAAGTTATCGGCAACTGGCAGGAGCCATATGGTTGTCGCTTTATTGTATGCAATGCAATCGCCATGTAATGCTTTACTTTATTACTAAGCGGTAGTGATAGTCATGGAAGCATAAGATTGGCAAGACGACAACGATGCTATGATGGAGATCAAGGTGTCGCGCCGGTGACGATGGTGATCAAGACGGTGCTTCGGAGATGGAGATCACAAGCACAAGATGATGATGGCCATATCATATCACTTATATTGATTGCATGTGATGTTTATCTCTTATGCATCTTATCTTGCTTTGATTGACGGTAGCATTATAAGATGATCTCTCACTAAATTATCAAGAAGTGTTCTCCCTGAGTATGCACCATTGCCAAAGTTCGTCGTGCCCAAACACCACGTGATGATCGGGTGTGATAAGCTCTACGTCCAAATACAACGGGTGCAAAACAATTGCACACGCAGAATACTCAGGTTATACTTGACGAGCCAAGCATATACAGATATGGCCTCGGAACACGGAGACCGAAAGGTCGAGCGTGAATCATATAGTAGATATGATCAACATAACGATGTTCACCATTGAAAACTACTCCATCTCACGTGATGATCGGTTATGGTTTAGTTGATTTGGATCACGTGATCACTTAGAGGATTAGAGGGATGTCTATCTAAGTAGGAGTTCTTAAGTAATTTGATTAACTTAACTTAAACTTATCATGAACTTAGTACCTGATAGTATCTTGCTTGTTTATGTTGATTGTAGATAGATGGCTCGTGCTGTTGTTCCGTTGAATTTTAATGCGTTCCTTGAGAAAGCAAAGTTGAAAGATGATGGTAGCAATTACACGGACTGGGTCCGTAACTTGAGGATTATCCTCATTGCTGCACAGAAGAATTACGTCCTGGAAGCACCGCTGGGTGCCAGGCCTGCTACTGGAGCAACGCCAGATGTTATGAACGTCTGGCAGAGCAAAGCTGATGACTACTCGATAGTTCAGTGTGCCATGCTTTACGGCTTAGAATCGGGACTTCAACGACGTTTTGAATGTCATGGAGCATATGAGATGTTCCAGGAGTTGAAGTTGATATTTCAAGCAAATGCCCGAATTGAGAGATATGAAGTCTCCAATAAGTTCTATAGCTGCAAGATGGAGGAGAACAGTTCTGTCAGTGAGCATATACTCAAAATGTCTGGGTATAATAATCACTTGATTCAGATGGGAGTTAATCTTCCAGATGATTGCGTCATTGACAGAATTCTCCAATCACTGCCACCAAGCTACAAGAGCTTCGTGATGAACTATAATATGCAAGGGATGAACAAGACTATTCCCGAGCTCTTCGCAATGCTGAAAGCTGCGGAGGTAGAAATCAAGAAGGAGCATCAAGTGTTGATGGTCAACAAGACCACTAGTTTCAAGAAGAAGGGCAAAGGGAAGAAGAAGGGGAACTTCAAGAAGAACAGCAAGCAAGTTGCTGCTCAGGAGAAGAAACCCAAGTCTGGACCTAAGCCTGAAACTGAGTGCTTCTAATGCAAACAGACTGGTCACTGGAAGCGGAACTGCCCCAAGTATTTGGCGGATAAGAAGGATGGCAAGGTGAACAAAGGTATACATGATATACATGTTATTGATGTGTACCTTACTAGAGCTCGCAGTAGCACCTGGGTATTTGATACTGGTTCTGTTGCTAATATTTGCAACTCGAAACAGGGACTACAGAAGAAGCGGACGCTAGCAAAGGATGAGGTGACGATGCGCGTGGGAAACGGTTCCAAAGTCGATGTGATCGCGGTCGGCACTCTACCTCTACATCTACCTTCGGGATTAATATTAGACCTAAATAATTGTTATTTGGTGCCAGCGTTGAGCATGAACATTATATCTGGATCTTGTTTAATGCGAGACGGTTATTCATTTAAATCAGAGAATAATGGTTGTTCTATTTATATGAGTAATATCTTTTATGGTCATGCACCTTTGAAGAGTGGTCTATTCTTGTTGAATCTCGATAGTAGTGATACACATATTCATAATGTAGAAGCCAAAAGATGCAGAGTTGATAATGATAGTGCAACTTATTTGTGGCACTGCCGTTTAGGTCATATTGGTGTAAAGCGCATGAAGAAACTCCATACTGATGGGCTTTTGGAACCACTTGATTATGAATCACTTGGTACTTGCGAACCGTGCCTCATAGGCAAGATGACTAAAACACCGTTCTCCGGTACTATGGAGAGAGCAACAGATTTATTGGAGATCATACATACCGATGTATGTGGTCCGATGAATATTGAAGCTCGTGGCGGATATCGTTATTTTCTCACCTTCACAGATGATTTAAGCAGATATGGGTATATCTACTTAATGAAACATAAGTCTGAAACATTTGAAAAGTTCAAGGAATTTCAGAGTGAAGTTGAAAAACATCGTAACAAGAAAATAAAGTTTCTATGATCTGATCGTGGAGGAGAATATTTGAGTTACGAGTTTGGTGTACATTTGAAAAATTGTGGAATAGTTTCGCAACTCACGCCACCCGGAACACCACAGCGTAATGGTGTGTCCGAACGTCGTAATCGTACTTTACTAGATATGGTACGATCTATGATGTCTCTTACTGATTTACCGCTATCGTTTTGGGGTTATGCTTTAGAGACGGCCGCATTCACGTTAAATAGGGCACCATCAAAATCCGTTGAGACGACGCCTTATGAACTATGGTTTGGTAAGAAACCAAAGTTGTCGTTTCTTAAGGTTTGGGGCTGTGATGCTTATGTGAAAAAGCTTCAACCTGATAAGCTCGAACCCAAATCGGAGAAATGTGTCTTCATAGGATATCCAAAGGAAACTATTGGATACACTTTCTATCACAGATCCGAAGGCAAGACTTTTGTTGCTAAGTTCGGAAACTTTCTAGAGAAGGAGTTTCTCTCGAAAGAAGTGAGTGGGAGGAAAGTAGAACTTGACGAGGTAACTGTACCTGCTCCCTTATTGGAAAGTAGTACATCACAGAAAACTGTTTCTGCGACGCCTATACCAATTAGTGAGGAAGCTAATGATGATGATCATGAAACTTCAGGACAAGATACTACTGAACCACGTAGATCAACCAGAGTAAGATCCGCACCAGAGTGGTACGGTAATCCAATTCTGGAAGTCATGCTACTAGATCATGATGAACCTACGAACTATGAAGAAGCGATGGTGAGCCCAGATTCCGCAAAGTGGCTTGAAGCCATGAAATCTGAGATGGGATCCATGTATGAAAACAAAGTATGGACTTTGGTTGACTTGCCCGATGATCGGCAAGCAATTGAGAATAAATGGATCTTCAAGAAAAAGACTGACGCTGACGGTAATATTACTGTCTATAAAGCTCGACTTGTCGCAAAAGGTTTTCGACAAGTTCAAGGGGTTGACTACGATGAGACCTTCTCACCCGTAGCGATGCTTAAGTCCGTTAGAATCATGTTAGCAATTGCCGCATTTTATGATTATGAAATATGGCAGATGGATGTCAAAACTGCATTCCTGAATGGATTTCTGGAAGAAGAGTTGTATATGATGCAACCAGAAGGTTTTTTCGATCCAAAGGGAGCTAACAAAGTATGCAAACTCCAGCGATCCATTTATGGACTGGTGCAAGCATCTCGGAGTTGGAATAAACGCTTTGATTGTGTGATCAAAGCATTTGGCTTTATACAGACTTTTGGAGAAGCCTGTATTTACAAGAAAGTGAGTGGGAGCTCTGTAGCATTTCTGATATTATATGTGGATGCCATATTGCTGATTGGAAATGATATAGAATTTCTGGATAGCATAAAGGGATACTTGAATAAAAGTTTTTCGATGAAAGACCTCGGGGAAGCTGCTTACATATTAGTCATAAAGATCTATAGAGATAGATCAAGACGCTTAATTGGACTTTCACAAAGCACATACCTTGACAAGATTTTGAAGAAGTTCAAAATGGATCAAGCAAAGAAAGGGTTCTTGCCTGTGTTACAAGGTGTGAAGTTGAGTCAGACTCAATGCCCGACCACTGCAGAAGATAGAGAGAAAATGAAAGATGTTCCCTATGCTTCAGCCATAGGCTCTATCATGTATGCAATGCTGTGTACCAGACCTGATGTGTGCCTTGCTATAAGTTTAGCAGGGAGGTACCAAAGTAATCCAGGAGTGGATCACTGGACAGCGGTCAAGAACATCCTGAAATACCTGAAAAGGACTAAGGATATGTTTCTCGTATATGGAGGTGACAAAGAGCTCACCGTAAGAGGTTACGTTGATAGAGGTAACCCAGCGTATCGGCGATGATAGCACCGCGTTGCTTGACAACGCCGGCCCGGCTTAGCCCGCCCGGGGCCGGCGTGCCGAAGGCGGCGCGGCCAGCTTCGTGCTGGTAGGCCTCAGCGAGGTGTCTCACGGAAGCCAGCCTCCGGTCCTCCGCGAGGAGAGCGAGGCGGCGTGCCTCCAGTGCTTCGTCGTCGGCATCGGCCGGGAGGGGGATGGACAAGTCGTGGGCCGCCGCATGCGGGACATCGTGGGCGCTCTCGTCAGCCGTGCCGCCGTGGCCGATGACCATCACCTCGGTGGTGACAGTGTCGCGGCCATCGGTCCGGGGAAGCGTGAAAGATCGTGGATGTCGCCTAGAGGGGGGTGAATAGGCGTTTCAAAATAATTACGGTTTAGGCTTGAACAAATGCGGAATAAACCTAGCGGTTAATTTGTCAAGCACAAAACCTAAAACAACTAGGCTCACCTATGTGCACCAACAACTTATGCTAAGCAAGATATGCAACTATGTGATAGCAAGATATATGACAAGAAACAATATGGCTATCACAAAGTAAAGTGCATAAGTAAAGGGGCTCGGGTAAGAGATAACCGAGGCACACGGAGACGATGATGTATCCCGAAGTTCACACCCTTGCGGATGCTAATCTCCGTTTGGAGCGGTGTGGAGGCACAATGCTCCCCAAGAAGCCACTAGGGCCACCGTAATCTCCTCACGCCCTCGCACAATGCAAGATGCCGTGATTCCACTAAGGGACCCTTGAGGGCGGTCACCGAACCCGTACAAATGGCAACCCTTGGGGGCGGTCACCGAACCCGTACACTTTGGCAACCCTTGGGGGCGGTCACCGGTACCCGTCAAATTGCTCGGGGCGATCTCCACAACCTAATTGGAGACCCCGACGCTTGCCCGGAGCTTTGCACCACAATGATTGAGCTCCGAACACCAACAACCGTCTAGGGCACCCAAGCACCCAAGAGGAACAAGCTCAAAGGTACAAGCACCCAAGAGTAATAAGCTTCTCAACTTGTAACTTCCACGTATCACGTGGAGAACTCAAACTGATGCACCAAATGCAATGGCAAGGGCACACGGAGTGCCCAAGTCCTTCTCTCCCAAATCCCACCAAAGCAACTAATGCTAGGGGGGAAAATGAGAGGAAGAACAAGAAGGAGAACACCAAGAACTCCAAGATCTAGATCCAAGGGGTTCCCCTCACATAGAGGAGAAAGTGATTGGTGGAAATGTGGATCTAGATCTCCTCTCTCTTTTCCCTCAAAAACTAGCAAGAATCCATGGAGGGATTGAGAGTTAGCAAGCTCGAAGAAAGTCAACAATGGGGGAAGAACACGAGCTCAAAGGATTAGGTTCAATGGGGAAGAAGACCCCCTTTTATAGGAGGGGGAAAATCCAACCGTTATCCCCCACACAGCCCCGCAGAGAGCGGTACTACCGCTGAGGTAGAGCGGTACTACCGCTCGTAAGCGGTACTACCGCTCCCCCTCAGCGGTACTGCCGCGCCAGAAGAAAAAGGGCTGGGGCTGGGACCCAGAGCGGCACTACCGTGGAGGCAGGGCGGTACTACCACGCGAACGCGGTACTACCGCCCCTACTACCGCAGCTAGTACCGCAAAACCCGACACGAGAAAATGCGCAAAATAGTCGAGGCGGAAGGAGCACAGAGCCGCAGCGGTACTGCTGCTGAGGCCATCAAGCGGTACTACCGCTCCGAGGAGCGGTACTACCGCTACAACTGCAGCTAGTGCCGTAACGCCCTGACACGAGAAGGAGCGCACTAGGGTCGAGGCGGTAGGAGCACGGAGCCGTAGCGGTACTACTGCTGAGGCTACAAGCGGTACTACCGCTCCGAGGAGCGGTACTACCGCTTAGTGAGCTTCAGCGGTACTACCGCTGTGGCCCGCGGTACTACCGCTGGGTCCAGGACAAAGACCACACTCCAGAAAACCAGAACTGCCATAACTTCTGCATATGAGCTCTGAATTGAGCAAACTCAAGCTTGTTGAAAACAAGACGACAAGTACCATCAAAACAGTGACTGGTTATAGTAAGAAGAGGCAGGGGAGGTATGCCAACAAATAGAGGAGTGAAACCTCCAACCGAGAAGAACCGGCATAACCTCCAACATCGAAAACATCACAGAAGATGCATGCGAACTCCGTTTTCGATGAACTCAAGCTTGTCATCAAGATGACCAAAAGCTCTAAGACTCTCAAAGAGAACCAAACAAGAACCAGGAAAGATGATGCAAGGATGCAATGGTTTGAGCTCTCAGCGAACGATACGATCAAGCTACTCATCGAGAGCCCCCCTTGATAGTACGGCAACCGATCCTATAACCCGGTCTCCCAACTACCAGCATGAGACCGGTAAAATAGAAAACCTATCAAGGGCAAACCTTTGCCTTGCACATGGTCCACTTGAGCTAGATGATGATGATCTTGACTTCCTCAAGTTGGACCACCTTTCGTGATTGTGTTGGCTCGATGAAGACTAGTTGATTGCTCCCCCATACTCCACTATGGGTGAGCCACTCTTCCGCACATCTTCACAAGTTCATTATCACCACAAAGGGCGGCAAGCTTCAAGCATTTGATCTCTTCGTGATGCTCCACTTGAACTTGCACACCGCAACCTAACCCCACAAAGAACTCTCACGAAGACCATGGGTTAGTACACAAAGCGTAATTGACAATTCTTACCATACCATGGGATCACTTGATCCCTCTCGGTACATCTTCTGCGCTTTGTGAGTTGATCAACTTGATTCACTCTTGACTTAGTCTTGATCAACCTTGAACCTTTCCAATTCTCTTCATTTGGATGATGTCTTGAAGGTAGACATGAATGATCACACAATCTTCTTCTTCAAGACATGCTTGCAATAAGCTCAACTCTCACATGACCAATCTTTGGATAATTCCTTGAATAACACCTTGGTCGACACAAACTCTCCTTGAAATCAACACATGTACTCCAAGAAAAGCATATGGACAAAACCTTCAAATATAACTCAAGGCAACCATTAGTCCATAGAGATTGTCATCAATTACCAAAACCAAACATGGGGGCACCGCATGTTCTTTCAAAGCGGGTCATTGTAGATCGCGACATTGGTGGGGAAGGTGTCGAGTGAGGCCGTGTCGGAGTCGATGGGCATCGGGTCGGTGGAGCCAACCAACTCCAAATCCACAGCAGGCTCGCCGGAGACATGGAGCTGGCCGAGGAGGTTGGCGAGGTGGTCGGTGCCTGCATCGGAGGCGAGCTCGTCGGAGATGAGGGTTTCGTCGAGGAGATCGGCGAGGCTGCTCGCCGCGTAGATGCTGGTGACGCCTTGCAGCGCGTCGTGGCAAGCGCCATCGGGCGTGCCGGGCTGGCTACGCTCGCTGGGGAGGAAGAGGGTTCCCGTCCAGAACAGGTCTCCGGACGACGGTGCACCTGGCCCCACGGTGGGCGCCAAATGTAGGGTGGTAGGTGCGACATATGCCAACGGGTGGCTTATCATTGTGGGAGCCAGTAAGACATTGCCCGCGCCTGAAAACGGGATGAGGCGAAGACATGCACGCCGGCGGATCTTACCCAGCTTCGGGGCTCTCCATGGAGATAACACCCCTACTGCTGCTCTGCGGGGTCTCCGCATGATCACTAGATGGACAAGTAACTACACAATGCTCCTTGAGCTGTTCGGTGGGAGGAGAAAGAAGGGTCGGCTGGCCTGCTTCTTCTCCTCGTGAGGTGTCTAAAACTAGCTGGGGCTCAAACCCTTTGCATGGGCGCCCCGAGGGGTTTATATAGGCCTACCCCCCGGGGGTACAATGGTAATTCGACTGGGTGAGGGGCCCAGCCGTCTGTGACTGCGCTCGCCGGCTTCTGCGCTGGCCGCAGGGGCCCGCCGACTGGTGGGTCCCGCCAGCTGCCGGCCCCTTGGCTGACAGGCAGGCCCCACCGTCCAGGACTTGGTCGGCGGCTGGTCACTGTTGCTCTATCTTGGTGACGTGGGCTTCGTCGTGGTAGGCGTGGCTACAGTACCGCCGCCCGGTGGGTGATTGCTGTAGCCTTACCGCGTCTTGTCTCCTTAATGGGGCGTCTCCTTCGAGGAAGGCGGCAAGCCGGCTGCGGGGAGCCGGCTCTGTCTTGGGCCGACTAGGGGAGGCATGGCCGCCTTCAGGTGTCTCTCTGCCCGAAGGGGCCCACCGCCCGTGGGCCGTACTGGCAGTCCATCGTGGATGACATCAGGGTCAACATGGCAACAGTGCTGCGCCGGACGGGTCATGGCTACCCGTACGGCGCACTGTGCCAGTCGTGCTCCGGGATTTGGGGGTGGCAGGCCTCACTGTAGCCACGCCCCGTCACACCGCCGTTGGGTGGATGCAAACTTTGAGGGTACGGTCTCGACCGCTTTGTGAGAGCCGGCTTCTTGGAGTCGGCCTTCTCGTGGTCGGCTTCTTGAAGCCAGCCCTCCTGTGGCCTCCTTTGCGAGGGCTAAAGTCGGGGCCACCTTCCGACAACCGGCCCGGGAGACGGCCGACAAGGGGAAGGCGGCCCCAAGTCTTGGGTTCTTGAGAGCCGGATGGGCTCGTAATTTTTTCAGAAGGGCCAGGGGAAGCCGGCTTGGCTACCCATGGCTATTTGCTCCGACAAGGAGGGAGTAGTTCTCCCTCGGGGCTGAGGGTATGTACTAGTAGCTATGTGTTTGATCTCTCTCTCTCTCGTGTTCTTGATTTGGCACGATCTTGATGTATCGCGAGCTTTGCTATTATAGTTGGATCCTATGTTTCTCCTCCCCCTCTTCTCTCTTGTAATGAATTGAGTTTCCCCTTTGAAGTAATCTTATCGGATTGAGTCTTTAAAGACTTGAGAACACTTGATGTATGTCTTGCCGTGAATATCTGTGGTGACAATGGGATATCACGTGCCACTTGATGTATGTTTTGGTGACCAACTTGTGGGTTTCGTGACATTGGGAACCTATGCATAGGGGTTGGCACACGTTTTCGTCGTGATTCTCCGGTAGAACTTTGGGGCACTCTTTGAGGTCTTTTCTGTTGGTTGAATAGATGAATCTGAGATTGTGTGACGCATATCGTATAATCATACCCACGGATACTTGAGGTGACATTGGAGTATCTAGGTGACATTAGGGTTTTGGTTGATTTGTGTCTTAAGGTGTTATTCTAGTACGAACTCTAGGGCTGTTTGTGACACTTATAGGAATAGCCCAACGGATTGATTGGAAAGAATAACTTTGAGGTGGTTTCATACCCTACCATAATCTCTTCGTTTGTTCTCCGCTATTAGTGACTTTGGAGTGACTCTTTGTTGCATGTTGAGGGATAGTTATGTGATCCAATTATGTTAGTATTGTTGAGGGAACTTGCACTAGTGAAAGTATGAACCCTAGGCCTTATTTCCTATCATTGCAATACCGTTTACGCTCACTTTTATCATTAGTTACCTTGCTGTTTTTATATTTTCAGATTACAAATACTATTATCTACTATCCATATACCACTTGTATCACCATCTCTTCACCGAACTAGTGCACCTATACAATTTACCATTGTATTGGGTGTGTTGGGGACACAAGAGACTCTTTGTTATTTGGTTGCAGGGTTGCTTGAGAGAGACCATCTTCATCCTACGCCTCCTATGGATTGATAAACCTTAGGTCATCCACTTGAGGGAAATTTGCTACTGTCCTACAAACCTCTGCACTTGGAGGCCCAACAACGTCTACAAGAAGAAGGTTGTGTAGTAGACATCATGGACTCATCTGGAATAACTTTGAGGTTTAAGGGATTGGATGCACAAGCAGTATTCCTGCTTAGTACAGGTGAAGGCTAGCAAAATACTGGGAAGCGACCAACTAGAGGGCGACAACAACCATGTACATGCATGAAAATTAATAAACATTGGATGCAAGCATGAGTAGGATATAATCCACCATGAACATAAATATCATGAAGGCTATGTTGATTTTGTTTCAACTACATGCGTGAACATGTGCCAAGTCAAGTCACTTAAATCATTCAAAGCAGGATACCACCCCATCATACCACATCATAATCATCTCAATAGCATGTTGGCACACAAGGTAAACCATTATAACTCATAGCTAATCAAGCATGCCACAAGCAACTATGATCTCTAATTGTCATTGCAAACATGTTTATTCATAATAAGATGAATCAAGAACGACAGGCTCATCATATTTACAAAAACAAAAGAGGTCGAGTTCATACCAACTTTTCTCATCTCAGTCAGTCCATCATATATCATCATAATTGCCTTTCACTTGCACGACCGAACGGGGTGAATAATAATAAGAGTGCACGTGCATTGGACTAAGCTAGAATCTGCGAGCATTCAAGGAACAGGAGAAGACAAGGCAATATGGGCTCTGGGTTAAATCAACATTAAAGCATATAAGAGCCACTACAACAATTTAATTATGGTCTTCTCCTACTGACCCCCAAAGAAAAGAAAAGAAAAGAAAAGAAAACTATTTACATGGGAAAGCTCCCAACAAGCAAAAGAAGAACGGGAAATATTTTTTTGGGTTTTATTTTTAATTACTACTACAGTAGGAAAGTAAATTACTACTATTTTTTTGGTTTTCTTAAGGTTTAACAAACACACAAGAAGAAAGCAAGAAAAAGAAAATGAACTAGCATGGATATTACAATGAAAGAGTATAAGCACCGACATCTAGCAATGAGTGTGTGTGAACATAAATGTAATGTCGGTGAGAAATACGTACTCCCCCAAGCTTAGGCTTTTGGCCTAAGTTGGTCTATTGCCAGGGATAGCCTGGCGGATACCCGTAGGTGTAGCTGGGGTCGTACTGCGATACAATAGTTATCGCCTCCTGAGCTGCAGCGTGGAGTCGGGCTGCCTCCGCTCTCCTCTCGTACTCATCTGCCTCCTCTCTAGTAATAGTATATCTTCCTTTTGTCTGTGAATCAAAAAGAGCAGGAGCAAGGAGAGTAATACGGACAACATAGCGTTTGTTAAAAATTAAACGGTATAAAAGAGGTGATTCGGGTCGCTCAACAAAATGATGTGAAGCCATGGAGTCATAATCTAAATATGCAGTAGGCAACTCCGTATCACCCTCACGGATGTCTATCTCAAGAAAATGAGCTAATCGGGTTGCATAAATTCCTCCAAAGAAATCTCCATTATGTCTATTATGATGCAACCTACGAGCTACAATGGCTCTCAGATGATAAGATTGGTCTCCTAACATAGCACTCCTAAGAATGCTAAGGTCAGGGACACACACGTGACATGCTTCATCCTTAGCATTTATGCATCTACCGATGAAGAGAGCAAAATAATGTAAAGCAGGAAGGTGAATGCTCCCTATGGTAGCTTGCGTTATATCTCTAGATTCCCCCACAGTTATATCAGCAAGAAAGTTTCTAAATTCAGATTTAGGGGGATCCCTAATACTACCCCATGATGGAAGTTTGCACGCAAGAGTGAAATCCTCTAAGTCCATTCTATAAGATTTATCATAAAGATCAAACATGACTGAAGGAGAATTACGCGAAGATGAATACTCAAACCTCCTCACAAATGAACTTGTAAGATCATGATACTGGGGGCATTTGTTGGCCTCAAATTCCTCAAGACCGGCATTGCGCAAATATGCTTTGAATTCTTCTTTAATTCCCGCACGGTCCATAAAATTTTCCGACGGCCACTCGCAAGGCCGTATCGGAGCGTCTTTTGGTGGATCCTCGTCAGCATCGTGCATAGCAATCCTGGGTCCTTGCTTCTTAGAGGAACCACCTTGGAACATCTTCCTAAGCATATTGTTTTTCTCTGAAAAATTCTGAAATTTTTAGTAACTTCAAACAAAAGTGAACCAATTTCAATAAAACTGATAGCGACTACTCCTACAAGTGCCTAGAGCCTATATCAAGCATTAGAACTACTTGAAACCATATAAATTTGACATGCAAGCTCAAGAACATGGTCACCTATGCAGCACAAATTTGCAAAGAATAAAGCACTAAAACAAAAACTAATTGGACCAATGGAGGAGTCACATACCAAGGAACAATCTCCCCAAGCAGTTTTGCGAGAGGTGCTTTGAGCAAGGAGATCGAAAATCATAGCAAAAGTGGCTGGAACTCGTGCATGAGTTGGTTTTTCGGGTTTGTGTGAGGCAGAGGAAGAAGATGGGTGCTGGGATAAGTGGAGGAGGGCCACTGTGGGCCCACGGGGCAGGGGGGCGCGCCCTGGAGGGGGGCGCCCACCACCCTCGTGGCCAGGTGGCAGCTCCTCCCGTGGTAATTTTTGCACAGTTAATCCTCAAATATTCCCGAAAAAATCATATTAAATTGGCATGGCATTCTAAGGACTTTTATTTTCGGGATATTTTTATATTGCACAGATAAGACAGGAAACAGACGGAGAAATACTATTTTTACTTTATTTCTACTAATTAACAAAAAATATAAAGAGGGTATAGAAGGTTGGGCTTCTAGTTTCATCCATCTCATGCTCATCAAAAAGAATCCACTAACAAGGTTGATCAGGTCTTGTTAACAAACTCATTCCAATAATCATGAAACCGGAGAAATTTCGAATAACACTAAGTTACCTGAACGGGGATATGCACATCCCCTATAATAAGTATATCGTATTTCTTTTTGACCGCAGGAAGAGGAAATTCAAAACCTCCAATTATAATCGATGGAATTTTTCCAATGGAGTTGATACTATGAACTTGAGGTTGTTTCCTTGGAAAGTGTACCGTATGCTCATTACCATTAACATGAAAAGTGACATTGCCTTTGTTGCAATCAATAACAGCCCCTGCAGTATTAAGAAAAGGTCTTCCAAGAATAATAGACATACTATCATCCTCGGGAATATCAAGAATAACAAAGTCTGTTAAAATAGTAACGTTTGCGACCACAACAGGCACGTCCTCACAAATACCGACAGGTATAGCAGTTGATTTATCAGCCATTTGCAAAGATATTTCAGTAGGTGTCAGCTTATTCAAGTCAAGTCTACGATATAAAGAGAGAGGCATAACACTAACACCGGCTCCAAGATCACATAAAGCAGTTTTAATATAATTTCTTTTAATGGAGCAAGGTATAGTGGGTACTCTAGGATCTCCAAGTTTCTTTGGTATTCCACCCATAAAAGTATAATTAGCAAGCATGGTGGAAATTTCAGCTTCTGGTATCTTTCTTTTATTAGTAATGATATCCTTCATATATTTAGCATAAGGATTTGTTTTGAGCACATCAGTCAATCCCATACGTAAAAAGATAGGCCTAATCATTTTAGTAAAGCGCTCAAAATCCTCATCATCCTTCTTCTTGGATGGTTTCGGAGGAAAAGGCATGGGTTTCTGAACCCAGGGTTCCCTTTCTTTACCATGTTTCCTAGCAACAAAGTCTCTTTTGTCATAACGTTGATTCTTTGATTGTGGGTTATCAAGATCAACAACAGGTTCAATTTCTACATCATTATCATTACTAGGTTGAGCATCATCATGAACATCATCATTAACATTTTCACTAGGTTCATGTTCATTACCAGATTGTGTTTTAGCATCAGACATAGAGATATCATTTGGATTATCAGGTGGTTCGGCAATAGGTTCACTAGAAGTTTGCACAGTTCTATCATTTTTCTTTTTCTTCTTCTTAGAAGAACTAGGAACATCAATATTATTTCTCTGAGAATCTTGCTCGATTCTCTTAGGGTGGCCTTCAGGATATAAAGGTTCCTGAGTCATTCTACCAGTTCTAGTAGCCACTCTAACAGCATAATCATTTTTCTTATTATTCATTTCATGGAGCAATTCTTTTTGAGCTTTAAGTACTTGTTGTACTTGAGTGGTAACCATAGAAGCATGTTTGCTAACAAGTTTAAGTTCACCTCTAATATTAGCCATATAATCACCCAAGTATTTAATTATATCGGAATCATATTTCAATTGTCTACCAAAATAAGCATTGAAATTTTCTTGTTTGACAATAAAATGATCAAACTCATCAAAGCATTGCCTAGCATGGGAAACGGTTCCAAAGTCGATGTGATCGCGGTTGGCACGCTACCTCTACATCTACCTTCGGGATTAATATTAGACCTAAATAATTGTTATTTGGTGCCAGCGTTGAGCATGAACATTATATCTGGATCTTGTTTGATGCGAGACGGTTATTCATTTAAATCAGAGAATAATGGTTGTTCTATTTATATGAGTAATATCTTTTATGGTCATGCACCTTTGAAGAGTGGTCTATTCTTGTTGAATCTCGATGATAGTGATACACATATTCATAATGTAGAAGCCAAAAGATGCAAAGTTAATAATGATAGTGCAACTTATTTGTGGCACTGCCGTTTGGGTCATATCGGTGTAAAGCGCATGAAGAAACTCCATACCGATGGGCTTTTGGAACCACTTGATTATGAATCACTTGGTACTTGCGAACCGTGCCTCATAGGCAAGATGACTAAAACACCGTTCTCCGGTACTATGGAGAGAGCAACAGATTTATTGGAAATCATACATACCGATGTATGTGGTCCGATGAACATTGAGGCTCGTGGCGGATATCGTTATTTTCTCACCTTCACAGATGATTTAAGCAGATATGGGTATATCTACTTAATGAAACATAAGTCTGAAACATTTGAAAAGTTCAAAGAATTTCAGAGTAAGGTTGAAAATCATCGTAACAAGAAAATAAAGTTTCTATGATCTGATCGTGGAGGAGAATATTTGAGTTACGAGTTTGGTGTACATTTGAAAAATTGTGGAATAGTTTCGCAACTCACGCCACCCGGAACACCACAGCGTAATGGTGTGTCCGAACATCGTAATCGTACTTTACTAGATATGGTGCGATCTATGATGTCTCTTACTGATTTACCGCTATCGTTTTGGGGTTATGCTTTAGAGACGGCCGCATTCACATTAAATAGGGCACCATCAAAATCCATTGAGACGACACCTTATGAACTATGGTTTGGCAAGAAACCAAAGTTGTCGTTTCTTAAAGTTTGGGGCTGCGATGCTTATGTGAAAAAGCTTCAACCTGATAAGCTCGAACCCAAATCGGAGAAATGTGTCTTCATAGGATATCCAAAGGAAACTATTGGATACACCTTCTATCATAGATCCGAAGGCAGGACTTTTGTTGCTAAATTCGGAAACTTTTTAGAGAAGGAGTTTCTCTCGAAAGAAGTGAGTGGGAGGAAAGTAGAACTTGACGAGGTAACTGTACCTGCTCCCTTATTGGAAAATAGTACATCATAGAAAACTGTTTCTGCGACACCTATACCAATCAGTGAGGAAGCTAATGATGATGATCATGAAACTTCAGGACAAGATACTACTGAACCACGTAGATCAACCAGAGTGAGATCCGCACCAGAGTGGTATGGTAATCCAGTTCTGGAAGTCATGCTACTAGATCATGATGAACCTACGAACTATGAAGAAGCGATGGTGAGCCCAGATTCCGCAAAGTGGCTTGAGGCCATGAAATCTGAGATGGGATCCATGTATGAAAACAAAGTATGGACTTTGGTTGACTTGCCCGATGATCGGCAAGCAATTGAGAATAAATGGATCTTCAAGAAAAAGACTGACGCTGACGGTAATGTTACTGTCTATAAAGCTCGACTTGTCGCGAAAGGTTTTTGACAAGTTCAAGGGGTTGACTACGATGAGACCTTCTCACCCGTAGCGATGCTTAAGTCCGTCAGAATTATGTTAGCAATTGCCGCATTTTATGACTATGAAATATGGCAGATGGATGTCAAAACTGCATTCCTGGATGGATTTCTGGAAGAAGAGTTGTATATGATACAACTAGAAGGTTTTGTCGATCCAAAGGGAGCTAACAAAGTATGCAAACTCCAGCGATCCATTTATGGACTGGTGCAAGCATCTCGGAGTTGGAATAAACGCTTTGATAGTGTGATCAAAGCATTTGGCTTTATACAGACTTTTGGAGAAGCCTGTATTTACAAGAAAGTGAGTGGGAGCTCTGTAGCATTTCTGATATTATATGTGGATGACATATTGCTGATTGGAAATGATATAGAATTTCTGGATAGCATAAAGGGATACTTGAATAAAAGTTTTTCGATGAAAGACCTCGGGGAAGCTACTTACATATTAGGCATAAAGATCTATAGAGATAGATCAAAACGCTTAATTGGACTTTCACAGAGCACATACCTTGACAAAATTTTGAAGAAGTTCAAAATGGATCAAGCAAAGAAAGGGTTCTTGCCTGTGTTACAAGGTGTGAAGTTGAGTCAGACTCAATGCCCGACCACTGCAGAAGATAGAGAGAAAATGAAAGATGTTCCCTATGCTTCAGCCATAGGCTCTATCATGTATGCAATGCTGTGTACCAGACCTGATGTGTGCCTTGCTATAAGTTTAGCAGGGAGGTACCAAAGTAATCCAGGAATGGATCACTGGACAGCGGTCAAGAACATCCTGAAATACCTGAAAAGGACTAAGGATATGTTTCTCGTATATGGAGGTGACAAAGAGCTCACCGTAAGAGGTTACGTTGATGCAAGCTTTGACACTGATCCGGACGATTCTAATCGCAAACCGGATACGTGTTCACTTTAAACGGTGGAGCTGTCAGTTGGTGCAGTTCTAAACAAAGCGTCGTAGCGGGATCTACATGTGAAGCGGAGTACATAGCTGCTTCGGAAGCAGCGAACGAAGGAGTCTGGATGAAGGAGTTCATATCCGATCTAGGTGTCATACCTAGTGCATCGGGTCCAATGAAAATCTTTTGTGACAATACTGGTGCAATTGCTTTAGCAAAGGAATCCAGATTTCACAAAAGGACCAAACACATCAAGAGACGCTTCAACTCCATCCGGGATTTGGTCCAGGTGGGAGACATAGAGATTTGCAAGATACATACGGATCTGAATGTTGCAGACCCGTTGACTAAGCCTCTTCCACGAGCAAAACATGATCAGCACCAAGGCTCCATGGGTGTTAGAATCATTACTGTGTAATCTAGATTATTGACTCTAGTGCAAGTGGGAGACTGAAGGAAATATGCCCTAGAGGCAATAATAAAGTTATTATTTATTTCCTTATATCATGATAAATGTTTATTATTCATGCTAGAATTGTATTAACCGGAAACATAATACATGTGTGAATACATAGACCAACAGAGTGTCACTAGTATGCCTCTACTTGACTAGCTCGTTAATCAAAGATGGTTATGTTTCCTAACCATGAACAAAGAGTTGTTGATTGATTAACGAGGTCACATCATTAGTAGAATGATCTGATTGACATGACCCATTCCATTAGCTTAGCACCCGATCGTTTAGTATGTTGCTATTGCTTTCTTCATGACTTATACATGTTCCTATAACTATGAGATTATGCAACTCCCGTTTACCAGAGGAACACTTTGGGTACTACCAAACGTCACAACGTAACTGGGTGATTATAAAGGAGTACTACAGGTGTCTCCAATGGTAGATGTTGGGTTGGCGTATTTCGAGATTAGGGTTTGTCACTCCGATTGTCGGAGAGGTATCTCTGGGCCCTCTCGGTAATGCACATCACATAAGCCTTGCAAGCACTGCAACTAATATGTTAGTTGTGAGATGATGTATTACGGAACGAGTAAAGAGACTTGCCCGTAACGAGATTGAACTAGGTATTGGATACCGACGATCGAATCTCGGGCAAGTAACATACCGATGACAAAGGGAACAACGTATGTTGTTATGCGGTCTGACCGATAAAGATCTTCGTAGAATATGTAGGAGCCAATATGGGCATCCAGGTCCCACTATTGGTTATTGACCGGAGACGTGTCTCGGTCATGTCTACATTGTTCTCGAACCGTAGGGTCCGCACGCTTAACGTTACGATGACAGTTATTATGAGTTTATGCATTTTGATGTACCGAAGGTTGTTCGGAGTCCCGGATGAGATCACGGACATGACGAGGAGTCTCGAAATGGTATAGAAGTAAAGATTGATATATTGGAAGCCTATGTTTGGACATAGGAAGTGTTCCGGGTGAAATCGGGATTTTACCGGAATACCGGGAGGGTTACCGGAACCCCCCGGGAGACTAATGGGCCTATTGGGCCTTAGTGGAAAAAGAGAAAAGGGGCAGCCCATAGCTGGCCGGCGCCCCCCCTTTCCCCAAGTCCTAGTAGGACTAGGAGAAGGGGCCGGCCCCCCCTCTCTCTCCTTTCCCCCTGAGAGTCCTAATTGGAATAGGATTGGAGGGGGGAGTCCTACTCCCGGTAGGAGTAGGACTCCCCCTGCGCCTCTCTCTCCCTGGCCGGCCGGCCCCCCTCCTCCAACCTTTATATACGGGGGCAGGGGACACCCCAAGACACACAAGTTGATCCTTGAGATTGTTCCTTAGCCGTGTGCGGTGCCCCCTGCCACCAAATTCCACCTCGATCATACCGTTATAGTGCTTAGGCGAAGCCCTGCGTCGGCAGTACATCAAGATCGTCACCACGCCGTCGTGCTGACGGAACTCTTCCTCGACGCTTTGCTGGATCGGAGCCCGAGGAACGTCATCGAGCTAAACGTGTGCTAAGAACTCGGAGGTGCCGGAGTAACGGTGCTTGGATCAGTCGGATCGGGAAGAAGACGTACGACTACTTCCTCTACGTTGTGTGATCGCTTCCGCAGTCGGTCTGCGTTGGTACGTAGACAACACTCTCCCCTCTCGTTGCTATGCATCACCATGATCTTGCGTGTGCGTAGGAAAATTTTCGAAATTACTACGTTCCCCAACAGCATTAAGCATCGCAAAGTCATAGCAACATCAATCTCAGAACATAGTTGATACTAGGGATCAAACCCTAACAAAACTAACTCGATTACATGATAAATCTCATCCAACCCATCACCGTCCAGCAAGCCTACGATGGAATTACTCACGCACGGCAGTGAGCATCATGAAATTGGTGATGGAGGATGGTTGATGATGACGACGGCGACGAATCCCCCTCTCCGGAGCCCCGAACGGACTCCAGATCAGCCATCCCGAGAGGTTTTAGGGCTTGGCGGCGGCTCCGTATCTAAAACGCGATGATTTCTTCTCTCTGGTTTTTTTCTCTCCGGAAGCGAATATATAGAGTTGGAATTGGCGTCGGAGGGTTTCCAGGGGGGCCACGAGGTAGGGGGCACGCCTAGGAGGGGGGCGCCCCCACCCTCGTGGACAGGGTGTGGGCCCCCTGGTCTTCATCTTTGGCGAGGATTTTTTGTTATTTTTTCTAAGGTATTCCGTGGAGTTTCAGGACTTTCCGAGAATATTTGCTTTCTGCACATAAAACAACACCAAGGTAATTCTGCTGAAAACAACGTCAGTCCAGGTTAGTTCCATTCAAATCATACAAGTTAGAGTCCAAAACAAGGGCAAAAGTGTTTGGAAAAGTAGATACGACGGAGACGTATCAAAGATCATATGTTCAGATCATATATGCATATTATTACCCCTCTGATTATGAACATGAATATGCTTTGTGAGTAATTACGTTTGTTCCTGAGGACAAGGGAGAAGTCTTGCTATTAGTAGTCATGTGAATTTGGTATTCGTTTGATATTTTGATAAGATGTATGTTGTCTAGCCTCTAGTGGTGTTATGTGAACGTCGACTACATAACACTTCACCATTATTTGGGCCTAGAGGAAGGCATTGGGAAGTAATAAATAGATGATGGGTTGCTAGAGTGACAGAAGCTTAAACCCTAGTTTATGCGTTGCTTCGTAAGGGGCTGATTTGGATCCATATGTTTCATGCTATGGTTAGGTTTACCTTAATACTTTTGTTGTAGTTGCGGATGCTTGCAATAGAGGTTAATCATAAGTGGGATGCTTGTTCAAGTAAGAATAACACCCAAGCACCGGTCCACCCACATACCAAATTATCAAAGTATCGAACGCGAATCATATGAACGTGATGAAAACTAGCTTGACGATATTCCCATGTGTCCTCGGGGGCGCTTTTCCTATTATAAGAGTTTGTTCTGGCTTGTCCTTTGCTACAAAAGGATTGGGCCACCTTGCTGCACTTTATTTACTTTTGTTACTTGTTGCTCGTTACAATCTATCTTATCACAAAACTATCTATTACCACTTATTTCAGTACTTGCAGAGAATACCTTGCTGAAAACCGCTTATCATTTCCTTTTGCTCCTCGTTGGGTTCGACACTCTTACTTATCGAAAGGACTACGATAGATCCCCTATACTTGTGGGTCATCAAGACTCTTTTCTGGCGCCGTTGCCGGGGAGTGTAGCACCTTTGGTAGGTGGAATTTGGTAAGGAAAAATTTATATAGTGTGCTGAAATTTACTGTCACTTGTTACTATGGAAAGTAATTCTCTGAGGGGCTTGTTCGGGGTATCTTCACCCCATCTAGTAGAGCAAAGAGTTGCTCCTCAACCTACTGAACCTATTGAGAATGAAACTCCTTTTGAATTTCCTTCGGGTATGATGGAAAAACTGCTAGCTAATCCTTTTACAGGAGATGGAACAAAGCATCCTGATGAGCACTTAATATATGTGGATGAAGTTTGTGGATTATTTAAGCTTGCAGGTATACCCGATGATGTTGCTAAGAAGAAGGTCTTCCCTTTATCTTTGAAGGGAGGCGCATTAATATGGTATAGGCTATGTGATGATATGAGATCATGGGACTATAAAAGATTGAAGCTGGAATTTCATCAGAAGTATTACCCTATGCATCTTGTTCATCGTGATCGCAATTATATATATAATTTCTGGCCTCGCGAAGGAGAAAGCATCGCTCAAGCTTGGGGGAGGCTTAAATCAATGTTATATTCATGCCCCAATCATGAGCTCCCGAGAGAAATAATTATGCAAAGTTTTTATGCTCGGCTTTCTGATAACAATCGCACCATGCTCGATACTTCTTGTGCTGGCTCTTTTATGATGAAGACTACTGAATTCAGATGGAATTTATTGGATAGAATTAAACGCAAGTCTGAAGATTGGGGCCTCGACGAAGGTAAGGAGTCAGGTATGACACCTAAGTTTGATTGTGTTAAATCTTTTATGGATACCGATATTTTCCGTAAGTTTAGCACTAAATATGGACTTGACTTTGAGATAGTAGCTTCTTTCTGTGAATCTTTTGCTACTTATGTTGATCTCCCTAAGGAGAAGTGGTTTAAATATCATCCTCCCATAGAAGTAAAAGTAGCTGCACCTATTAAAGTTGAAGAAAAGACTGTCACTTATAATGATCCTATTGTTCCTACTTCTTATATTGAGAAACCACCTTTCCCTGTTAGAATAAAGGATCATGCTAAAGCTTCAACTGTTGTTCGTAAAAGCAATATTAAAACTTATACACCTCCTGAGCAAGTTAAAGTAGAACCTAATATTGCTATTGTTAAAGATCTCTTGTCTGATAATATTGATGGGAATGTTATTCAGTTCGAAGGTGAAACTGCTAGAACTGCTAAACCTTGTGATAAAGATAAACATAGACCTGTGGTAGGAGTTCCTGTTATTTCTGTTAAAATAGGAGATCATTGTTATCATGGCTTATGTGATATGGGTGCTAGTGCTAGTGTAATACCTATTGACTTATACGAAGAAATTAAGAATGAAATTGCACCTGTTGAGTTAGAAGATATTGATGTTACTATTAAACTTGCTAATAGAGATACTATTGCACCAATTGGAATTGTTAGAGATGTTGAAGTCTTGTGTGGGAAGACTAAATATCCTGCTGATTTTCTTGTTCTTGGTTCCCCACAAGATAGCTTTTGTCCCATTATATTTAGTAGACCCTTCTTAAATATTGTCAATGCTACCATAGATTGCACAAAGAATGTTGTTACTAATGGCTTGGATGATATGGTTCATGAGTTTAATTTCTCTAAATTTAGTAAACAACATCGTGAGGAAGAATTACCTAGTAAGGATGAAATTATTGGTCTTGCTTCTATTGCCATACCTCCTAGTGATCCTTTAGAACACTATTTGCTAGACCATGAAAATGATATGTTCATGAATGAAAGAAGGGAAATAGATGAAGTATTCTTTAAACAGGAACCTATTTCTGCAACATAATTTGCCTGTTGAAATTTTAGGGGATCCTCCTCCACCCAAGGGTGATCCCATGTTTGAGCTTAAACCATTGCGTGATAATCTTAAATATGCTTCTCTTGATGAAAAGAAGATATATCCTGTTATTATTAGTGCTAAGCTTTTAGAGCATGAAGAAGAAAGATTATTGAAAACTCTGAAGAAGCATCGTGCTGCTATTGGATATACTCTTGATGATATTAAGGGTATTAGTCCCACTCTATGTCAACACAAAATAAATTTGGAAGCAAATGCCAAACCAGTTCGTGATACTCAACGACGTCTGAATCCTAAAATGAAAGAAGTGGTAAGAAAAGAAATACTCAAGCTTCTGGAGGCAGGTATAATCTATCCCGTTGCTGATAGTCAGTGGGTAAGTCCTGTCCATTGTGTCCCTAAGAAGAGAGGTATTACTGTTGTTCCTAATGATAAAGATGAATTGATTCCACAAAGAATTATCACAGGTTATAGGATGGTAATTGATTTCCGCAAATTAAATAAAGCTACTAAGAAAGATCATTACCCCTTACCTTTTATTGATCAAATGCTAGAAAGATTATGCAAACATACACACTATTGCTTTCTAGATGATTATTCTGGTTTCTCTCAAATACCTGTATCGGATAGAGATCAATCAAAGACTACTTTTACGTGCCCTTTTGGTACTCTTGCTTATAGACGTATGCCTTTTGGTTTATGTAATGCACCTGCTACCTTTCAAAGATGCATGATGGCTATATTCTCTGACTTTTGTGAAAAGATTTGTGGGGTTTTCATGAACGACTTTTCCGTCTATGGTTCCTCTTTTGATGATTGGTTGAGCAATCTTGATCGAGTTTTGCAGATATGTGAAGAAACTAATCTTGTCTTGAATTGGGAAAAGTGCCACTTTATGGTTAATGAAGGTATTGTCTTGGGGCATAAAGTTTCTGAAAGAGGTATTGAAGTTGATAAAGCCAAGGTTGATGCTATTGAAAAGATGCCATGTCCCAAGGACATCAAAGGTATAAGAAGTTTCCTTGGTCACGCCGGATTTTACAGGAGGTTCATTAAGGACTTCTCAAAAATTTCTCAGCCTCTGACTAATTTATTGCAAAAAGATATACCATTTGTCTTTGATGATGATTGTGTAGAAGCATTTGAAATACTTAAGAAAGCATTAGTCACTACACCTGTTGTTCGGCCACCTGATTGGAATTTACCCTTTGAATTTATGTGTGATGCTAGTGATTATGCTGTAGGTGCTGTTCTAGGGCAAAGAGTTGATAAGAAATTAAATGTTATTCATTATGCTAGTAAGACTCTAGACAATGCTCAAAGAAATTATGCTACTACTGAAAAATAGCTTTTAGCAGTTGTATTTGCTTGCGATAAGTTCAGATCTTATATTGTTGATTCTAAAGTACCTATTCAAACTGATCATGCTGCTATTAAATATCTTATGGAAAAGAAAGATGCTAAACCTAGACTTATTAGATGGGTTCTCTTGCTGCAAGAATTTGATTTGCATATTGTTGATAGAAAGGGAGCTGAGAACCCCATTGCAGACAACTTGTCTAGGTTAGAAAATATTCTTGATGACCCACTACCTATTACTGATAGCTTTCCTGATGAACAATTAAATGTTATAAGTACTTCTCGTAGTACTCCATGGTATGTTGATTATGCTAATTGTATTGTTGCTAAATTTATGCCACCTAGCTTCACATACCAACAAAAGAAAAGGTTTTTCTATGATTTAAGACATTACTTTTGGGATGACCCACATCTTTATAAAGAAGGAGTAGATGGTGTTATTAGACGTTGTGTACCTGAGCATGAACAGGAACAGGTCCTACGCAAGTGTCACTCCGAGTCTTATGGAGGACACCACGCTGGAGAGAGAACTGCACATAAGGTATTGCAATCTGGTTTTTATTGGCCTACTCTCTTCAAGGATGTCCGTAAGTTTGTCTTGTCTTGTGATGAATGTCAAAGAATTGGTAATATTAGTAGACGTCAAGAAATGCCTATGAATTATTCTCTTGTTATTGAACCATTTGATGTTTGGGGCTTTGATTATATGGGACCTTTTCCTGCCTCTAATGGATACACACATATTTTAGTTGCTGTTGATTACGTTACTAAGTGGGTAGAAGCTATTCCAACTAGTAGTGCTGATCATAGCACTTCTATTAAAATGCTTAAGGAAGTTATTTTCCCGAGGTTTGGAGTCCCTAGATATTTAATGACTGATGGTGGTTCACACTTTATTCATGGTGCTTTCTATAAAATGCTTGCTAAATATGATGTTAATCATAGAATTGTATCTCCTTATCACCCACAGTCTAGTGGTCAAGTAGAGTTGAGCAATAGAGAGCTCAAATTAATTTTGCAAAAGACTATTAATAGGTCTAGAAAGAATTGGTCCAAAAAACTTGATGATGCATTATGGGCTTATAGAACTGCATATAAAAATCCTATGGGTATGTCTCCATATAAAATGGTTTATGGAAAAGCATGTCACTTACCTCTCGAACTAGAACATAAGGCATATTGGGCTATTAAAGAGCTTAACTATGATTTTAAACTTGCCGGTGAGAACAGGTTATTTGGTATTAGCTCACTTGATGAATGGAGAACCCAAGCTTATGAAAATGCCAAGTTGTTTAAAGAAAAAGTTAAAAGATGGCATGACAAAAGGATAGAAAAGCGTGAGTTTAATGTAGGTGATTATGTATTGCTATACAACTCTCGTTTAAGATTTTTTGCAGGAAAACTTCTCTCTAAATGGGAAGGCCCCTATGTTATCGAAGAGGTCTATCGTTCCGGTGCCATAAAGATCAACAACTTCGAAGGCACAAATCCGAAGGTGGTAAACGGTCAAAGAATTAAGCATTATATCTCAGGTAATCCCATCAATGTTGAAACCAATATTATTGAAACCGTAACCCCGGAGGAATACATAAGGGACACTTTCCGGAACGTTCCAGACTTCGAAAAGGAATAGGTATGTGGTACGGTAAGTAAACCGACTCCAAAACAAATTTTAAGACAATATTTCTCCGTTTTGGAATATTTAGAAAAATAGAAAAATAAGTAGCAGTCCGAGAAGGACACGAGGGCCCCACGAGGGTGGTAGGCGCGCCCTACCCCCCTGGGCGCGCCCCCTACCTCGTGTGCCTTCCGGACTCCGTTTTCTTGCACATTACGTATTTTGATCGGTAAAAATTCATTATATAACCTCCCGAAGGTTTTGACTCCCGTATCACGCAAACCTCCTCTGCTCTTGTTTCGAGCTGTTTTCTGTCAGGGTTTTCCAGGCTAGGCATCATGTCGTCTCCCTCCTCCAACAATGGTGACAACGATGCTTGGCTAATGAAGATAGATCTGAAGAGGGAAGAACCCACGAGGGTCAACAAGGATGAAAGGATCAAGAAGGCCACGGAGGATCAAGCTCCAGCAGCAAAAGACACCCTCCAACTTGATCATAATCTTCTCACCCCAACTGAGATCGAAGCTTTCAAGATGATTGAGTTAGCTCGTATACGAAACAAGTATCTCACACAAGAAATTTTTTGTTGAAGGAGCATATTGTTGCACTCAAGGGCATTATTCGCAAGCTGGAGGACCTCTTACGCTCGATGTGCGATTATCCATCACCGCCACCTTCTTCACCAATCAAGGAGACATAATCACATGGGTAAGGGCACTCCCCTTGGCAACTGCCAAGCTTGGGGGAGGTGCCCCGGTATCGTATCACAATCACAACTCCTATCTTTACCGTTTTTCTTAGTTCGATCCTATTAGTAGTATCTTGATCTAGTAGAATAAAGTTTAGGGCATGATCTAGTTTTGAGTTTGCTTATGATCTCTCTATGTAATCGAGTCCGTGAGCTATATATAATAAAGATTAGTGTTGAGTCAAGGGCTTGATTATTTTGCCATGATCTTGGGTGAATAAAAGAAAAGATAAAAGAATAAAAAGAAACAAAGAGTTCATATTGATCTTATTGAGAGTAACGACTTCACATAGAAAGAGTATGATGATTAAAAGTTGTTGGGAGTTGGCAGACATAGCTTTGGTCATTGTTGCAATTAATAGGAAGTAATAAGGAAAGAGAGGTTTTCACATATAGATATATTATCATTGACATCTTTTATGATTGGGAGCACTCATTAAAATATGACATGCTAAAGGGTTGATGTTGGACAAGGAAGAAAACGTAATGAGTCATGTCTTTCTTATATCTGAGATAAAGTATGTTGTCATGGATCCTCTAACTTGTTGAGCTTGCCTTTCCCCCTCATGCTAGCCAAATTCTCAACACCAAGTAGAAATACTACTTGTGCTTCCAAATACCCTTAAACCAGTTTTGCCATGAGAGTCCACCATATCTACCTATGGATTGAGTAAGATCCTTCAAGTAAGTTGTTATCGATGCAAAGCAATAAAAAATGCTCTAAATATGTATGATTGATTGGTGTGGGAGAAATAAGCTTTATACGATCTTGTGATGTGGAAGTAATAAAAGCGATAGACTGCATAATAAAGGTTCATATCACAAGGGGCAATATAAAGTGACGTTCTTTCGCATTGAGATTTTATATATCCAACCATAAAAGTGCATGGCAACCTCTGCTTCCCTCTGCGAAGGGCCTATCCTTTATTTTTATCTTCTACCTTATGCAAGAGTCATGGTGATCTTCACCTTTTCTTTTTCATTTTATCCTTTGGCAAGCTCAGCATGTTGGAAAGAACATGATATATATATATATATATATATATATATATATATATATATATATAATTGGATGTAGGGGAGCATGAACCATTATTGTTGACATTACCCCTGAGGTAAAAGGTTGTGGGGCAAAACTATAAGCCCCTATCTTTCTCTGTGTCCGATCAAAACTCCGTAACCACAAGTATCGCGTGAGTGTTAGCAATTATGGAGGACTAAATGATAGTTGAGTATGTGGACTTGCTTTTTAGCTCTGACATAGACTCTTTCCGATGTTATGATAAATTGCAATTGCTCCAATGACTGAGATTATAGTTTGTTGGAGCCCAATAAGGTTTATGATTTATACTTTTGCTTTGTGAATATATCATCACTTGAATATAAGTAATCATATGATAAAATCTATAAATGTTGTTGTTATGAGAATAATCATGATGCCTTCATGTCCGTATTTTATTTTTATCGACGCCTCTACTTCTAAACATGAGGACATATTTATTGTTATCGGCTTTTCGCTTGAGGACAAGCGAGGTCTAAGCTTGGGGGAGTTGATACGTCCATTTTGCATCATGCTTTTATATCAATATATATTGCATTATGGGCTGTTATTTCACTTTATGTCACAATACTTATGGCTATTCTCTCTTATTTTACAAGGTTTACATAAGGAGGGAGAATGCCGGCAGCTGGAATTCTGGGCTGGAAAAGGAGCAAATATTAGAGACCTATTCTGCGCAACTCCAAAAGTCCTGAAACTCCACAGAACGTCTTAAAATAAATAAAGAAAAATCCTCGCCAAAGATGAAGGCCAGCGGGCCCACACCCTGCTCACGAGTGTGGGGGGTGCCCCCCCTAGGGCGCGCCCCCTACCTCGTGGGCCCCTGGTGGCTCTCTGACGTCCATCTTCTCCTATATGAGGTCTTTCGATGAGAAAAAAATGAGAAGGAACTTTTCGGGACGAGACTCCGCCGCCATGAGGCGGAACCTTGGCGAATCCAATCTAGAGCTCCGGCAGAGCTGTTCTGCCGGGATACTTCCCTCCGGGAGGGGGAAATCATCACCATCATCATCACCAACGCTCCTCTCATCGGGAGAGGGCAATCTCCATCAACATCTTCACCAACACCATCTCATCTCCAAACCCTAGTTCATCTCTTGTATCCAATTCTTGTCTCAAAGTCCGGGATTGGTGCTAGTAGGTCGCTAGTAGTGTTGATTACTCCTTGTAGTTGATGCTAGTTGGTTTATTTGGTGGAAGATCATATGTTCAGATCCTATATGCATATTATTACCCCTCTAATTATGAACATGAATATGCTTTGTGAGTAATTACGTTCGTTCCTGAGGACAAGGGAGAAGTCTTGCTATTAGTAGTCATGTGAATTTGGTATTCGTTTGATATTTTGATAAGATGTATGTTGTCTAGCCTCTAGTGGTGTTATGTGAACGTCGACTACATAACACTTCACCATTATTTGGGCTTAGAGGAAGGCATTGGGAAGTAATAAATAGATGATGGGTTGCTAGAGTGACAGAAGCTTAAACCCTAGTTTATGCGTTGCTTCATAAGGGGCTAATTTGGATCCATATGTTTCATGCTGTGGTTAGGTTTACCTTAATACTTTTGTTGTAGTTGCGGATGCTTGCAATAGAGGTTAATCATAAGTGGGATGCTTGTTCAAGTAAGAACAACACCCAAGCACCGGTCCACCCACATACCAAATTATCAAAGTATCGAACGTGAATCATATGAACGTGATGAAAACTAGCTTGACGATATTCCCATGTGTCCTCGGGAGCGCTTTTCCTATTATAAGAGTTTGTTCCGGCTTGTCCTTTGCTACAAAAGGATTGGGCCACCTTGCTGCACTTTATTTACTTTTGTTACTTGTTGCTCGTTACAATCTATCTTATCACAAAACTATCTGTTACCACTTATTTCAGTACTTGCAGAGAATACCTTGCTGAAAACCGCTTATCATTTCCTTCTGCTCCTCGTTGGGTTCGACACTCTTACTTATCAAAAGGACTACGATAGATCCCCTATACTTGTGGGTCATCACCTACTACGTGTTATGATCCGGCAACCCTGGAGTGACAATAGTCGGGACCACTCCCGGTGATGATCTTAGTTTGAGGAGTTCATGTATTCACCATGTGTTAATGCTTTGTTCCTGTTCTCTATTAAAAGGAGGCCATAATATCCCTTACTTTCCAATTGGACCCCGCTGCCACGGGAGGGTAGGACAAAAAATGTCATGCAAGTTCTTTCATAAGCATGTATGACTATTTACGGAATACATGTCTACATTATATTGATGAACTAGAGCTAGTGTCGTATCGTCCTAGATTATAACTGTCTCATGATGAATACCGTCCAACAAGTCACCGATCCAATGCCTACGAATTTATCTTATATTGTTCTTACTAAGTTACCATTGCTATCATTAGTATTGCACTTGCTACAAAACTATTGCTATCACTGTTACTGTTACCATTGCTACTGTCATTACTATCAAACTATCATATTACTCTGCTACTGATCATGTTGCTGCAAATAATTAATCTCCAGGCATGGTTGAATTGACAACTCAACTGCTAATACCTTCAAATATTCTTTGGCTCTCCTTGTGTCGAATCTATAAATTTGGGTTGAATACTCTACCCTCGAAAACTATTGCGATCCCCTATACTTGTGGGCTATCACTCCCTGGGCGCGCCCCTTGCCTTGTGGGCCACCTGGCAGGCCCCCGGTGCTCATCTTCTGCTATATGTTGTGTCTTGACCTGAAAAAAATCAGAAGGAAGCTTTCGGGAGGAAGCGCTGCCGTCTCGAGGCGGAACTTGGGCAGAACTAATCTAGGGCTCCGGTGGAACTGTTCTGTCGGGAAAACTTCCCTCCCGGAGGGGGAAATCGAAGCCACCATCATCACCAACGATCCTCTCATCGAGAGGGGGTCAATATCCATCAACATCTTCACCAACACCATCTCTTCTCAAACCCTATTTCATCTCTTGTATCTGATCTTTGTCTCAAAACCTTAGATTGGTATTTGTGGGTTGCTAGTAGTGTTGATTACTCCTTGTAATTGATGCTAGTTGGTTTGTTCGGTGAAATATATGCTCAGATCCTGAATGATAATTAATACTTCTCTGATTATGAACGTGAACATGCTTTGTGAGTAGTTACGTTTGTTCCTGAGGACATGGGAGAAGTCTTGTTATAAGAAATCATGTGAATTTGGTATTCGTTCGATATTTTGATGAGATGTATGTTGTCTTTCCTCTAGTGGTGTTATGTGAACGTCGACTACATGCCACTTCACCATGATTTGGGTCTAGGGAAAGGCATTGAGAAGTAATAAGTACATGATGGGTTGCTAGAGTGACAGAAGCTTAAATCCTAGTTTATGCGTTGCTTCTAAGGGGCTAATTTGGATCCACATGTTTCAGGCTATGGTTAGATTTATCTTAATCTTCTTTCGTAGTTGCGGATGCTTGCGAAAGGGGTTAATCATAAATGGGAGGCTTGTCCATGGAAGGACAACACTCGAGCACTGGTCCACCCACATATCAAATTATCAAAGTAACGAACGCGATCATATGAGCATGATGAAAACTAACTTGACAAATTCGGCGCACGTCTTAAATAGCCGCGACGAGGACCAGACGAAGGGCCCGTCAGCCGCTTCGATGTGGCACAGCGATCGAAGTTGGTTCCTCGGGAACCTACGTCCCCATTGAAGCGGCGGCTGCCGAGAGGTCGCATCGGTCAGCGCCGCCTTCCCTCTCTCCGGTCACATCGCGACATTAATGTCGACCTCGGCCGATATGAATGCGGCGCGATAAGCGACGCGTGCATCGAAAGGAAAGCGCGGGAGGGGCAGGTGACGGGTTGTTGGTGGGCCAGGTGGTCAGAAGCGGGTTTGGAGCGGTGCGGACTCCCACAAACCTTTCCCACGTTGGTTTGCGGGAGAAATCACGTCCGGACAGCTCCGTGGAGCGATACATGTCGGTGTTGGATGGTTTTCACGATCTGAACAACCCGATTCAGACGGTTGCGGGAGGTTTACGGGTCCGCTTTGAAGATGCCCTTATGTTGCCGACCTTGCCGCTCCATCATAGTGTTAGTGTTGGAGCGGAATTGGGAGAGACTTATTTGAAAAAGAAAGTGTGGGTGGGCCGTTGGTAGCTTGCACCTGTGCCCAGCCCAGGAGAAGGCAATGCCTCATCCATAGGAAATAATAAAAAAGTCACAATTAATTAAACTATACTCTCTTCATTTGGAATTACTTGTCGCAGAAATGGATATATCTAGACATATTTTAATTCTAAATACATCTATTTCCAAGACAAGTAATTCCGAACGGAGGGAGTAGATGTAATCCGGCGTCTAATCCCTTCTTCCCCGCAGCTACGCTCCGTCAAAGGCACGGCGAAGAAAACCACCAACCACAAATCACACGCCAAAAGCCAAAAGTGGGGAAGAGAAAAGAAAGAAAGCATCGCCGCCGCGGAGCAAATCGAGCAACCAGCCGGCGACGCGGCCGAACCGGAGCAGTCTCGCCGGCCGTCCCATCCATCGAGCTCCCCTGCTCGGCCCCGCTCCGCCGCCCCCGACGAGCCGATAGGGTCCATCTCCCTCCCGGCGATGGCGTCGTCCGCGGATCCGTGGGTGCGGGAGTACGGCGAGGCGGCGCGGCTGGCCGACGACGTTGCCTCCATGGTCGCCGACCGTGCGGCGCTCCCGCAGTCCGGGCCCGAGGTCATGCGCCACACCTCCGCCATCCGCCGCAAGATCACCATCCTCGGGACCAGGCTGGACAGCCTCGAGGGGATGCTGGCCAGGCTTCCCCCCAAATCCATGTACGTTTCGCTCCCTCGCTCGCTCACCCTAGCGCATCTTTCTTTTTTCCTGATTGCCAGCTCCGAAATGCATGGAGGAGGGATGATTTAATTGATTGGTGGTCGATTGCGGTGTCGTTTGACCTAGCTAGCCACCCCCTGCAGATCCATTCAGCTTTTTGTCTGAGAATTCAACACGCGTTAACAAGAAAAGATACTGTGATGATGTAGGAACCTAGTGAACTTGTATAAATGCTGTCGATACCATTTCAGCGTAACCCTAGGATCAAAATTCAGCTAGTTTCCCACCGTTTCACAATTGGCGATGCTGTGTACGCTTTACACCAATTGTGCTTCGCCTGCGTGGGTCGGAGGGTAGTTACAGAGAGAAAGTGGAAATGCCTTGAGAAGTTGAGATCATCTTATCTCTTGTTCGCAGTGGTACGAAGTACCTTCATACATGTGTGCTGATTCATTTCTCACGAGATAACGTTTGGAGTAGTTTTGCCCTGTTAATATGCATGTTCTCTGTGATGGTATGCGTGATATATGGTGTGTGCTGGTTGCTTTTGTACAGACACCAGCACCAATTTATCAATTGTCACAATCACTTCTTCATGGCATCGAGATGTCTTTCCTGTGTATGCTGCTACACAATAACTTCTCTTGATACATTTCAAAATGTATATCTGTTATAAGAGATCTTCCATGTTGTGCAGCACGGACAAGGAGCTGAATAAGCGCCGAGACACGCTTTCAAATTTGAAATCTAGAGCAAAACAGATGGCAGAGAGTTTCAACATGTCGACCTTTGCCAACAGGTGTGTTCTGCATTTTGGTAACCATTGCCACCGATGTGATTAACCTTTTTAAAAGAAGGCTCGTCAATGCTTTATCGTTGTTAAAATCTTTTCAGGTGCATATTGATTAAATTTCTTATATGTATTACACATGTGATTTCTCACAATTCAGGGAGGATTTGCTTGGTCAGAGTAAGAAAGCTGCTGATGACATGAGCAGAGTAGCCGGGTTGGATAACCAAGGGATTGTTGGCCTTCAGAGGCAAATCATGAAAGGTACTGATGTATGTATGACTTACTATTCACGCCGCTGTGACAATGAAGTGTTGTGCTGATGTCAGAGTGGTTGGTTACTCGATGTGAAGGCTGGCCTGTCGCCTTCCATTTCGACCACCCTCAGGCAGATACGTCAATGTGGTCGTGACATGTGGGGAGGTGTTTAGGGTGATGTTTAGTTTGAAGTGTTGTCTTTATGACTGGTCAAACAGTCAAACAAGACATTGCTGTTCCTCCTTTGCCTCACAGTGGACATGCCAAATCCATTCCTCTCCTCTCCATTTCATTGGCTTGAGTTTCTGGTGTCAAACATACAAATTCAGAAGTTACCAGTGGCCCTTGCATATATTCCGATTTCTCTAGTAGGATTCGTTCAGTTCCTTTGTTTCGAAAGAAAATGGCGAACTTCTTAAAACGTTGCATTTCTACTCAAAATATATGAAGAGCTATTTGTGACGAAAAACGCATTCCATATTCCACGTGGCTGTTTATCTAAGCTTGCAATTTGCTTGTATATCTACAGTTGGCTACAAATATTAGCAATTCACAAGAGTGATGAACAATTGACAGTTGCCTAATTCATTGATACTGTCTGGCACGACAATTTGCAATTTGCAGAACAAGATGAGGGTCTTGAGAAGCTGGAACAGACGGTGCTGAGCACAAAACATATTGCGTTAGCAGTCAATGAGGAACTTGACCTGCATGCAAGACTGATTGTTAGTTTCTTACTGCAATACCACTTGTTTCTTTGCTCTCTAGACTGTGTGTTCACTGGCCTGTCTTCATGATTGCAGGATGACCTAGACGACCATGTGGATGGTACAAACTCGCGTCTTCAGGTTGTATTTCAGACCCTTTCATGTGGATGACCTCGAAGGAATTTTCAACGCTGCTTGATACTAACATATTTCATGCTTTGCACGAATTGAATTTTGACTCGAAACCCTTTCTCATGCAGCGTGTGCAAAAGAGGCTTGCGGTTCTGAACAAGCGCGCCAAGGGTGGCTGCTCCTGCATGTCCCTGCTGCTGTCCACCGTTGGTATAGTGATGCTTGTGGTTATTGTCTGGCTCCTCATCAAGTATCTGTAACCTCTGCCCAACTCAAATCAGTTTCAAGTGTGCAGTTCTTTCAAAGATAGTGTGGTTACTTCCGCTTCGCCATCACTTCGGCGAGAAATGGGAAATATTGTATGCCACATGTGCCCTTATCGGGTTGAAATGAAAAAGTTCAGACTTTGTATGTGTGCAGTATATGAGTTCATACTTCTTCTCCTTTACTTTGCTGTGCTGTATTACAGTCAATAACGTACACCCTCTGCTTAGGAATACATGTTACGTTTGGATGAGACGCGGTCAATATAATTAAGAAATTTTGAGTGATCTCAAATGCAGTACATATTAACTAAAACCATAAAAATGGCATTTCATAACAAAACTATTCTCATACGATCAGCCTAAACAGTTTAGTGCATATTAACAAAATTTTAACAAAACTCATAATAACTAAGAAATTAGACCGCAGTTCAACATTTCAGTGAAGAAACTCATGCTATGTTGGTAATGGAATATTACATTCAATCGTGTCAAAGTAAGTCCACAGTGAAATGCTACATTCAGTCATATCACAATAAGTCGACGGCTGAATGTTAGATTCACAATTGTGTCAAAAAACCAGCAACCTACGAAAGGCGCACATACCATTCTGATTCTACCTATTCATCACGACGAACAGATATCAACAGCTCTACAACTTACATTTATGACTCGTCATAAACAGATCACTCTTGAAATACATCTAGCATCTAAGCACAGGCTGCAAAACACCATTCTGATTCTACCATCCTTGTCATCTCCTGTCGCCGTGCCTCCAAAGTTGCCCCCGAAAACGGACTTTTGTTGGAATGATTCATGCTGTACTTTGTTCATCTGCGGCAATAAACCGTGAGCACCATTGCCAACCCATACTGAGCTGAATAGCCTAGCTCCAATTGATTCGCCCGTGGGATTCAAATGTTACCTGAGTCTCTGCTCCTGTTTTTTGATATCCTCGAGCAGAACATGAACATCAGCAGGAATGTCGATAGCATAAATAACCTAAAGTAGGTTTTTAGCTCCTGCATTCCGAGGTCAAGGCCTTCAAGTTTCCCATTTTCACCGCCGCTCTTTTGGTCCATATTTCTCTCCAAAATCTCTCCTCCCATAGGGACCCAGTTATCCAGTGCTCCTTGGGATACTACTTGATCGTCGGGTAGGGTTCGCAGCCCTTCCTCGAAAAGTATGAGAAACGCCATGCACCACTTGTTAATGACTCTCTGGAAAGGAAAACTGTGCTGTCAGACATATGGCCAAAAAAAAAACTATGTGCATGACTAGATGTGCACTGTGCAGATCCTAGATTTGCGTACATCAAATGTTATCTTGTCAACAGGGTTGAACATTTTGAAGCAGTCATCGGTGGATGCTTTCTCATCTCCATATATCTGAATACCAGCAAAGTGATGAGTCATGTCATGTCAATACAAGTTCATAATAGTCGCAACAGAGACAACAGATGAACTTACCTCAAATGTGAAAGGCATTGGCACCTTCGCAATGTCATACAGATAATCAGTTGTAGTCCCATGTGCAAGGTACCTAGCAAGTGATGGGATAAAAAAGCATTAGTACATTTCCTTCGTTGAAGGCTTAGACTAATAACCCTCTTGGATTCACATAGCTTGAGCAACTTGTGAGATGTTACATACCCTACAGCTCCACCACCTGATCCAACTAGGCAGCTGTCTTGGAAATTGCGATGGTTCACATTCTCTAAAACTGACCTCATCAAGTGAGAAGGCGCTCCATCTGGTGTAGTATTCTTGTGGTCATATGGCATAAATAATGCCTGTAGTTGAACAGAAGAATGAGAGAATGTGTAAAAGCAATAGGCATTGACCAAAACTTATTTCTCTAGGTTTCAATACCACTGTGTGGAACTACACATGAGATTGCTACTAAAGACAGTTATATGTTAGGCCCCTCCCTCCGCTTGATGAACAATTGATCAAACTTTATGTTATAGCTGCAGAACGCAAGAGCTGCATTACCTCCATTCCAGAATGCACATTCACCCAGATATGCGGTTTAAATGACTTGGATAGTTCTTGCATGATCTGGGCCTCAGGTTCACTGAAAGGAGCAGTACCAGGATCCTCCTCAAATGGGTTATAATCCTGTAATACAAGCAAAAATGTATAAATGTAGTGCATAAGATTGATGCTGTCCACTAAAGTAAACTCTGATCAATCAACCAACAAAGAACATGCATGGTAAAAAGATAAAGGTGCACTTGCTCAAAGTGTACACAAGTTTAGAAAATTCTGGTTGCCCAACATGACAATAAGAACATACATGGTAACAATAAAGGACCATAGCTATACTTGGTCTATCCACTCCAGATCTGCAAAAATCTGACCTTTAATTCAACTTCAGTTGTTCCTGGATGTTAATCAACCTAACTCTTTTAGGGCAATGCTATATTATTGGCTATAAATTACACAGGTTCGCTAAGTAATATCACACAAAAAGAAACCATAAACTGTGGAAGTTAACATAAAAGACTTCAATCGTTCAAGCTTACTACTCCCTCCGTTCGGAAATACTTGTCCTAGAAATGGTTGTATCTAGATACAACCATTTCTAGGACAAGTATTTCCGAACGGACGGAGTAAGATGCATTTCAATAGAATCAATATATAGTTGAACTCAAAAAGAGTCAAGTTTTCCTGGTGCACGATGATAAACCACTGAGACACAAACCTTTTCCTTCTTTCCCCAATCAACGCTCCAATTTCTGTTAAGATCAACTCCTCTTCCTGTGTGAAGAAATAAGAGATTAAATAGTTGGCGCATAAACTGCTTCACGTGATGGATTTTTAAGAAAAAGACAATCACCATTTCTCCTATCACAAATCTCCCCTGCTTCAACGCGCTTACGGCCATTAAAATTTTCAATTGGCACCACCTAAAAAGATTAAAGGCAACTTTAGAAACCACTATACCTCCTGAGTTCGAGAGACCTATTACTAATGTGAACAGAAGTAATAACACGGGAAAGAGGTGGATGGGGGAGAAGGCAGACAAATATGAATGAAGGTAAAGAACAGCATGTGACCACATTTTTCCTTCTTTAAACTAGGATAACAGGATCTGCAATAATCATGATTATTTCTACTAAGAAAACCATGATTTTGAATTTGTAATCCATACAAAAGCACTTGAGGGAAACATACTTCATAAACATATTAAATAATACTGTGAATTTTGTCATGGGTATAACTTTGAGTGAATAATAATGCTTACAGAGTGCAGGAATAACATACGTAAAAGATCCCTAGTGCATAACAATTGAACAACGCGAGTAGATCAAAGTATAGTTTGATTTCAGAGAGCATCTATAAGAACAACTTCGAAAAGAAATGAACCTGATATTTCAATATCTAGAGTACTTTTTCAAAGAGCAGATCACCCTAAAAACTATACTAATTCGGTGCAGTGAATAGCAGAACAGTGAGCAGAATTGCTTCCCATAAATCTCTTACTAATTATGCATGCCAAGGACTGAAGATATAAAATAAGTTGCAGACGTACTAACTTTGATCACAAGGTGCTCCAGAATTTTCTCAAAGGATGATAGATCCACACCGGCAATTTTGCGCTTCTCCGTCAAAATGTAGAGCAGACTTAATGCAAGTTCAGAGGTAATAAGTTCTCTGCCATGCTGCCCAAAGCTCTGGAAGACAATGAACCTTCTGTCAAAACCGCAAGGCATCAATAATCTAATTTGCAAAATAACGTGCCAAAACTTATTGAAAGACATAATTGCATTTTCTTTATGTTGTTAAGCCACTGCCCACTACACCACCAAGGTGAGGGAGTTGTGAACTGAGCATACTTGATCTCGTGACGTTGGTTGGATGATACAAGAGGCTAAAGCTAACTAACTGGGGCAGAACGAAGCTTATGTTTGGGGGGAAATGCTGAGAGATATCTGTTGGTGTTGGGAACTAACCAGAAGGATTTTAATCTTCGAGCCAGCATGTACGGTTTTCTTCACATGATTAAAAGTAACAACGAGCATCTCCGCAGAATACCCTTTGTTACTAGCTCTTACTGTATCCATCTGCAACAGTTAATAAAAGACGGCGTAAAAATGCCACTTAATACCGAACCAAACCTGCCAATAACAGCTGAACAATGACAGTTAAGCCACTCACGGTCAACCTATCCGGATTCCGAGCAACGAGGGCCTTGATCTCGCTCAGAAGGGTATCACTGTGGAGCAAAAGAAACAGACCCAGTTAACCCAACGCTAAGCGTGGCAAAAGCACACAAAATTGGCAAAAGTCAATGCAGCAAACAAAGCAGAACAGAACACCCCCCTGGCCTTCTCTTTTTTCTGGACAAAGGGCATTTTCCCTAGATCCATTAATGAAGTAAGAACTGCAAGAACTAAACTTGGCACTGATACAATAGACACAGTAGGAACTTGACCTCTGGTGCTGTGCACAGCCAGCCATAGCCAGTAGCTCCCGTCGGGTAGCTAAAATGACAGACAGGGGTTGCAATTGCAGACAGTGACAGTCTGATAGACGTGTCTTGTTGAAGGTGGACTAACAAAAAATTGCCATACTGCGTCGATCCCTAATCAACTAGTAGCAGACGAGGTTGGAGAGCAGAACCCCGCGCCCATTGCAACCAGCAGCCGGCGCGTTAGACTACAGCGACAAGAAGATGCTCAATTCCAGGGGCTACCAGCTGAGACAGACCAGGCGCCGGACGCCGGACGCCGGACGCCGGGTGGCGCGTCCGTGTAGGCCGGCCGAGACGGAAGGAGGAGCTACCGGAACCCGCGAGGCGGGGAAGAAGCCACGAGACGCGCGGCGTACCTGGGGCGGTAGAGGTCCCGCGAGATCGGGGTGACGGAGGCCGGGATCTTCCTGGCGGCGGAGGCGGGGGAAACGAGGGCGGCGAGGGCGAGGGCCAGGGCCAGGGCCACGAGCCGGCGGGCGAGGGGCGGGGGCGGGGGCGCGGAGGGCGCCATCGCCGCTGCCTCCGCACGGCCGGCCGGAGCTGAGCTTTCTCCCTCGCCGGCGATCCGCCCGCGCGCGCGCGCTCCGACTCGCTCCCCGCTCTGCCTCGCGCCCGCCTCTCTCTGTCTCTGTCTCGCTCGCTTGTGTCGCGGGGATTAATTTGATTAACTCGCGGGGATTAATTTGTCAAATTTATACTAGTATTTGGATTAGTGGGGGGTCATTAGCAGTGTCTTTCGGTTCTTTTTCTAATCTGTTACCGTGTTGGGCTCGTGCGCACCAGAGCTCACGCACTGGAATTTTTTTTAAACCTTTTTTCGAGGTTAGTTCAAATCCAGTGTGGGTTGGGTTTGATGCCATCATGCAATCTTTTTTGCGAGTTTGATAATGGCCTTGGTGATAATGGTGGTCCAATGCACGCCATCTAAATTTTATGCATTTATAACACTTCCGTCCGTTTTAAGCCTTAACGGTGTTAAATAAAATTTAGACTTAAAGCTGCTCCCTCCGTACCATAATGTAAGACGTTTTTTTGACACTACACTAGTGTAAAAAAACGTTTTACATTATGGGACGGAGGGAGTCTCTACTTCTAATGGAACAGTTGGTAGTCTCGCTTCCAGGTTTTTTTTCGTCCCACCACTTTCGTTCGGGTTTTTTCGTAGGTTAACCGTTGTAGATTTTTTTCGTCGCCTCTCCCACTTTATCGGTTTATTTTCACTTCACCCTCTCATACAACGAAAAAAACTAAACGGATCAGAACTTTCCATACTGACGCAAATTATTTAGTAATGTCTTTATGTAAAAGAATCAATCACAATCAATCTCTAAAGATCAAATCTAAATTAATTAATCTTCATAAGGTTTGTTTCCTTCCGAATCACGTCCATAACTTTCCTTCCTTGTTTGGGCAGAAACTGTTTGATAGCAGAGATTGGAAGCTTTCTATAAGTGTAGTAATAGAAAGTATTCTTTTTCTTTATGATTCGTTTCCATGCATGATGATAGTAAATTAGGCCAACATTCACCACTATTTATCAATGCCATCAATCGTATCCATTCCTATCAATTTTAAGGGAATCTGCTCGCTATGTCTTTTTTAAGGGGATCCGCTCGCTAAGTCGTCGTCGCACGTTATTTTCACAAGCAATTCCCCCTAAAAAAGGCGTGGGTATTGGTAGTTGAACGCCCGCTAGGTTTTCCGCCTGTCCCATCCTTGCGCTGTGTCGTCGCCACCCGCCGAATTTCCAGCCGCCCGAGCCCGTTAACTTCGCCAGCCATCGGGTCGACTCCTAATGGAGCAGTTGGTAGTCTCGCTTTCAGGGTTTTTTTTCGTCCCACCATTTTCGTCCGGTTTTTTTCATAGGTTAACCGTCGTAGATTTTTTTTCGTCGCCTCCCCCACTTCATCGGTTTATTTTCACTTCACCCTCTCACACAACGAAAAAAACTAAACGGATCAGAACTTTCCATACTAACGCAAATTATTTAGTAATGTCTTTATGTAAAAGAATCAATCACAATCAATCTCTAAAGATCAAATCTAAATTAATTAATCTTCATAACGTTTGTTTTTTCTTCCAAATCACGTCTATAACTTTCCTTCCTTGTTTGGGCAGAAACTGTTTGGTAGAGAGATTAGGAAGCTTCCTATGAGTGTAGTAATAGGAAGTATTCTTTTTCTTGATGATTCGTTTCCATGCATGATGGTAGTAAATTAGGCCAACATTCACCACTATTTATCAACGTCATCAATCGTATCCATTCCTACCAGTTTTAAGGGAATCTGCTCGCTATGTCTTTTTTAAAGGGATCCGCTAGCTAAGTCGTCGTCGCTCGCAATTCCCCTAAAAAAGGCGTGGGTATTGGTAGTTGAACGCCCGCTAGTTTTTCTGCCTGTCCCATCCTCGCGCTGTGCCACCGCGGCACCGCCACCCGCCGAATTTCCAGTCGCCCGAGCCCGTTAACTTCGCCAGCCATCGGGTCGACTGCCCCCGCCCCAAACCCCCATCCCCGAGCACTAGCTATCACCGCGTTGCCGCCCCAAGCTCCACGCCACCGGGAACGAATCAAGCGCCGTCCTGACACCGCCGTCGCCGGCCCAGCACCTCCAGCCTTGCATGGACCGTTTCAATGTGCAGTCTCCCTTGCTGTCTCACCTTCTGCCAGCGCATGCAGCGGCGGGGTTGGACGCGTGCGTGCTTGCTAGCTTGCTCTCCGTGCGTACGTACTTGCTCTGCGTGCGTCGCACCGGCCAATGCGCATGATGTGTGTGTGCCTGCTTTTCTGTATGTGTATGCCAGCGTGATGCGTGTGTGCGTTGCTGTGTGTGTATGATATAGATGGCCTGAGTGTGTGCATGCTGTGCTCTGCTCTCTGCTGATCTATGTGTTGGTGCTCCTGCTATATGTTCATGCCATACAAATGAAATTTCTGTTAATCTTCTGACATGTTGAGTTGGTTCTCTCTGTCTTCTGAGAGGGTGAATGCAAAGCAGTCTATTAAGCCAGGCACTATTGCTGAGCTAAATTGACAAAAAAATATTGATAGCCATAGTTGTAGTTTAAGTAGTAGCGAGTTGTCTGATATGTATAAAGAGCCCGTTGCAACTGAGCCCGTTGCTAAATTGATAAAAAAGGTCGCCAGTGTCACTTGATATGTATGAGAATATTAAATGTATTATTAACATGATTAATATTGAACTTTTAAAATTAATGTGGCCCCGTTGCAACGCACGGGCGTTTTTCTAGTAGTAGATAGGGAAGAAAAAGTTGGTTGATGTCAAACAAGGAAACAAAAATTAAAACGGTTTGCTAAACAAGGAATTCTTTCGAGACTTTTTTTTTAAAAAAAATGGACGCTTTCATTTTGGTAGGCTTTTACTTTTCTCAGCTGCATGATGAATGATGTGACGTTTAACTTGGTAGGCTTTTATTTTGCTTTTGTATGGAAGGAATGAAACCAGATCAGGTTCGCCAGTTGATGTCGCAATTGGACGCAAGCCACACCCTCGGCCTTGACGGCATTGCCACGTCCATACCCTATAGCCAAGAAATGAGAAGGAATGCCGAGGTAGTGGTGGAGGATGAAGTTGGAGAGGTCGAGAGGACGAGGAGCCGTAGGCCCAAACAATGAAAAAAAAATGGCTCAATGGTTGTGCAACTACTAGCCGGAAGAGATGGTCGGGAGCGATCGAATGAAGAACCCATGGTTTAGTTGTTTGTTGGACTGGATGAAGTTTATCAATTTTCATAATTAAATTATGTTGTGGTGCATTTATTTGGGTTTGCGCAAACATTTCGATAAATTTGAAAAAAAAATTGAAGGAAGGAGTAGACAAACAAAAGTATAATTTCTAACAAATATAAAATTAAAAGATAAGGATATGATGGGGAATTAAGATATGAGGGATGTTGCAGGGATGCCCTAAAGGACTAAAATTTGGTGGAAGCCAGCGAGAGGATTTTTGTTTTTCCAATTTTCTATGACAAGAAGAATTGTAGATTAACATATACTATGATGTACTCAACTCCTTTTTAACACAGTGCAATCATAGATGTTCACATACAGGCACATACACTCACCCTTATGAACGTACGCACATACATTATATTCTCTCTGAGATACTAAGACGACATCACATCTTAAGATTCACGAAGTCACCATGACGTCTCGCAGTCGACGGGTATGTCTTTTTTCACTGAAGGAACATCGTCAAAAAATTTGAAATAAATTCAGAAAAATGCGAGCATCAATGATAAATCTAAAACTTGAACCTAATGGCCTAGTTTCAACACAAGAAATCTAACCAGATGCGATCCAAACATTTTAAAGAGGACAAAATGCAAGCATCGGTCTAGATGGCAGTACTCGGAACTCACTTCCACAGCGACATGATGTGGTTCACTAGCTTATCGACACTGTGGCGAGACGACCCACCCTCGGCGATGGCCTCCGCCGCTCTGCTCCGGAGCTCCTGGGCTCGCCCCCTCATCTCATCCCCCTCCTCGCTCCGCATGAGCCGCCGGACGGCCGCCTCCACGGCGCCCCGCTCGAGCACGCCGCCACAGTCCAGCGCGATGCCCGCGCGCCACACGTGCTCCACGTACCTCGCGTTGCCCATCTGGTCCCCGAAGCAGGGCCGGCAGAGCATGGGCACGCCCCCGCACGCGCCCTCCAGCGCCGAGTTCCACCCGCCGTGCGTCCAGAACCCGCCCACGCCCGCGTGCGCCAGCACCTCCTCCTGCGGCGCCCAGCCCACCACCAGTCCACGGCCTTCGGTCGCCGCCGCGAACCCGTCGGGCAGGGCGGCCCCGCGGGCGAGCCCCGGCCGGAGCGCCCACAGGAACGGCTGGCCGCTGTTGGCCACGCCCCACGCCGCCTCGGCCAGGTCCTCGCCGCTCATGCTCGCCAGGCTGCCGAAGCTGATGTACAGCACGGACGCCGGGGCCTGCGCGTCCAGCCAGTCGAGGCAGGAGCGGTCCTGCTGCAGGAGGCTGCTGGACGACGCCGGGGAGAGCTTGTGGAGCGGGCCGACGTCGAACACCGGCACGCCGGCGAGGTCTCGCCGGGTCGCCGCCAGGTCGGCGGCCTCCAGCGCGTCGAAGGTGTTGAGGATGAACCCCGCCGAGGTCCTCACCGCCTCGACGGCGCGGGCCAGCAGCTTGCACACCAGATCGTGCTCGTGGCGGCTGCCGGTGACGGCCATCAGGTCCCGGACGCGGTACGGCGGCAGCTCCCTCACCGGCGCGTCCAGCTGCGACTCCGCGCTCGCCGGGAGGTAGCCCTTGTCGCAGAGCATCGGGGTGGCCATGAAATTGCGGAAGCAGGCGGCGCTGCCGGTGCGCAGCGCCAGCGCCGGCACGCCCCGCTGCCGCGCCACGTCCATGAGGGTCAGCAGGTGCGCGTCGGCGACCAGGCACGCGACCTCGTCCCTGCCGCCAGGAGCCTCCAGCAGGGCGGCCAGGCGCTCCCGGAACGGCGCCTCGCAGGAGCTGTTGATGGCGAAGATGTGCTCGACGGTCGCCGCCACCGTGCCGGGGCTGCCCGCCGGCAAGCCGTCGGGGACGGGCACGAAGTCGTAGGTCGGGTGGCGGGACGGGTCGGGGGCGTTGAAGTGGGTGTGGAAGACGGTGATGGCAAAGCCGCGCTCGTGGAGGAGGCCGGCGAGCTGGAACATGGGGTTGATGTGGCCCTGGTACGGGATAGGGAAGACCAGCACGCGGCGGCGGCGCGGGCCGCCGGTGGTGGCCGTGTTTGCTTCTCCCGGCGCCATGAAATCGATGGCTGCCGCGGTATCCTAGGTTCCACTTCCGGCCGGGGCCAACGGGGTTGGTAGCCGGCACTCTGGCAGCGGCACTTCGCACGGTGACCACGCGCGAGGTGCGTGCATATATGGGAAGGAGTAGCGAGACACTGATTTTAAGGTTGGTAGCCGGCTTGCTCTCTTCCCATGCTTCCATCCGTGCTCCTAGTTCATCCTACGATTGTCTTTTTCTCTTTTTTCTTTCTAATTTAATCATCTCTCCCTGATTTTAAGGAGGTAAAGTCAGACCTTATTTTGTTTCAATCAAACTATGCCATATATACAGGAGCACAGATGGACGCACGCCGGAGAGCAAGCAAGTCTCGTCCCGGAATCTAGGGAGACAGGACAAATGAGATGGAACCTGGCAAAGCAACTGCAATTATCGGCGACCATTTGGTTACTATGCTTGACAAAGATTGAACACAACGGGGTGGCTATTTTGGCTCTGGGTGCATATGCTCTATCCGATGTGTTTTAGCCGATGCAGTTAAAAAACCGATCTGATAAAAAAGACTAGGCAATATATTTATACGTTTTACCACAAAAAAACATATTTATACATCAACACTCCCCGAATGATCAATAAATCTAAAATAAATAGTAAATAAACTTCAAAAGTTTTGAAATTTTTTTGCAGATGTTCTTGTTTTTCTTCTTCAGGAAATGCAGATGTTCTGTTAGTGTAACAAGCGTGCTTGAAATTTTTGTTTCATATGGACCATGAAAATTTTAGTCTTTTTATCATGACAAATTCAATTTGTATATGGATCATGGCATTCTTTTTTACTTTATGCACCATAGCAAATGTAGTTTTGTAGGTAGAATGAAAATTTCACGAAAGAAATACATTAATTAGGCATGGCAATTCTTTTTAGACCATGATATTTTTCTAGAAGGATTGGGCGCTTTGATGCGCGGTTGGTGTTGTTGGGTTTCTTTAAAAAAAATACTCTGTTTCAAATATAAGGTGTATTACTTTTTAGAAAAGGCAAACCTTTTAAGTTTGATCAAATTTGTAGAGAAATATATCAAAATTCATAATACCAAATCAATATTTTTAGATTCATCATTAAACGAATTTCCAAACTTTTTTGTTTAATATTGTGGATGTCAATATTTTTGCTCTGAACCTGGTCAAAGTTAAATAAATTTGACTTTCTAAAAAATTACTACCCCTTATTTTTGCAACTGATAGAATATTTAGTTTGGTGTGTGGGAGAGATGATAGTGCGTTATATTTTATTTATAATGCGCTGATTTGGTGGGCCATTTGTGGTGTCATTCCGTGTGATCCGCTAACCAAAATATATTTATGTGGAGAAATTTCTGTGTCGGTGGTCGCATATACTATATTGGTGTTACAATATCACATGGTGACGCTTCTCTTTTTCCAGGACCAAGGAAAAAATTGGACATTGGAAAACTTCTTTCTTAATGTATCATGGCAAAACTTATATTTTTCTAAAATTTTCTGTGTTCTTTTATATAACAAAATTTGTCATTTTTTAAAATACCAAAAATCCCTCGCTTTTGCCATGCACCCATCACCAATCCAAAAAAGTTGCCATGAATGTTTGGATAACGAAATTCGTTAACTTGTTATTTTTAATTTTATTTGTGGGTAGCATGGCATTTATTTTTTTATTTTTCTTCGTACCATGTTGATTGTACAAACATACTCTCTCCGTTTCTAAATATAAGTCCTTTTAGACATTTCAAATGAACTACGAGATATGGATGTATGTAGACACATTTTAGAATGTAAATTCACTCATTTTGGTTACTATGCTTGACAAAGATTGAACACAACGGGGTGGCTATTTCGGCTCTGTGTGCATATGCTCCCCGAATGATCAGTAAATTTAAAAATAAATGGTAAATAAACTTTGAAAGTTCTGACTTCGTTTTCTACAGATGTTCTTGTTAGTGTAACAAGCGTGCTTGAAAATTTTGTTTCATATGGACCATGAAAAAATAGTCTTTTTATCATGACAAATTCAATTTGTATATGGGTCATGTCAACCTTTCTTACTTTGTGCACCATAGCAAATGTAGTTTTTGTAGGTAGAATGACAATTTCACTATTAAGCTTTTAAGACCATGGGAAAAATACATTAATTAGGCATGGCAAAAAAATTAGACCATGATATTTTATTTGCGGGTATCATGGCAATCTTTATTATTTATAGTATGGCAATCTTATTATTTATACTATGGCAATTTTATTAATTATAACGTGGCGACTTCATTTTTTTGCAACATGGCAATTTTTGTTTTCATGAACCCATGACAAATTAGTTTATGGAGCATGTTAATCATAGTTATTGAGCCTTGGAAAATACACTTTAATGGACCCTGGGAATTTTTAATTCACGAACGAACCATGAAAAACTTGTCTTTTTTTCAGGACCATGGAAAAAATTGGACATTGGCAAACTTCTTTTTTAATGTACCGTGGCAAATTCACTGCATGTATCATGACAAAACTTACACTTTTCTAAAATGTACCGTGTTCTCTTATATAACAACATTTGACATTTTTTTTCTTTTTTTTCAAATACCAAAAATCCCTCGCTTTTGCCATGCGCCCATCACCCATCCAAAAAGGTTGCCATGATTGTCCGGATAACAAAATTCCTTAGCTTGTTATTTTTTTTATTTTTTTTTGTAGGTAGCATGGCCTTTATTTTTTATTTTTCTTCGTACCATGTTAATTGTACAAACATAGTATACTACTTGTTAAGTTTTTCTTGTTTTTCTTTGACAAAATTGTGTTTCATGCATGGCAAACTTGCGTTCAAACATTTGGCATTGGGTGAAGGGTTCGTTTCAGAAACAATGATGGCTTTCCCCTAAAAAAAATCAAAAAGAGAAACAATGATGGCTGGATATCGAACCAAAAGCCTAGAAAAATCATCATGAAGATAATGAAACACGGGTATAACATACGAATATGAAGCCCGAACAAAAGCTACCGGCACCATATTTACAGATTTGTAAATCATTATTCGTTTTGTGATTCACTCCAATTATTCATTTCAAACCAAACATGGATTGCAATCACCGTAGAACAGATTAGGGGAGGAGTAGAGTAATTCAGAGCTTGCTGGTGGAGAGGCTGCCCATGGCCTTGGCCTTCTCCCGGAGCGCGAACTTCTGCACCTTGCCGGTCGCCGTCTTGGGCAGCTCCTCCACCACCACCACCGTCCTCGGCGCCATGTACCGCGGCAGCCTGCCCCGGCAGAACGCCACCACCTCCTCCGGCTCCACCCTCTCCCCATTCTTGGCCACCACGAACGCGCACGGCGTCTCCCCCCAGTGCTCGTCCGGCCGCCCCACGACGGCCGCCTCCGCCACCGCCGGGTGCGCGAACAGCGCCGCCTCCACCTCGATGGTGCTGATGTTCTCCCCGCCGGAGATGATGATGTCCTTGGACCTGTCCCTGATCTTCACGTACCCGTCCCCGGGGACCCGCACCGCCAGGTCGCCCGACCGGAACCACCCGCCGGCGAGCGCCTCCGCCGTGGCGGCCGCGTCCTTGTAGTACCCGCTCATCACCGTGTTGCCGCGGAACATCACCTCCCCCATCGTGGCCCCGTCGGCGGGGACGCTGCGCATGGTGGCGGGGTCCTTGACGTCCACCTCCAGGCCCAGGTGGTGGAGCCCCTGCCGCGCCTTGATCGCCGCCCGCTCGCCCGCCGGCAGCGCGTCCCACTCGGGCTTCCACGTGCACACCGTGGCCGGGCCGTACGTCTCCGTCAGCCCGTACGAGTGGATCACCAGGAACCCGAGCTCCTCCATCCGGAACAGCACGGCCGGCGGCGGGGGCGCGCCGCCGGTCATCACGGCCACCTTCCTCCCCGGCGGCAGCGGCCGCCTCTCCTCCGGCGCGGCGTGCACGATCATGCCCAGCACCGTGGGCGCGCCGCCCATGTGGGTGACCCCGTGGCGGGCCACGGCGTCGAAGATGGCCGCGCCGGTGACCTTGCGGAGGCAGACGTTGGTGCCGCCCTGCGCCGCCACGCCCCACGCCATGCACCAGCCGTTGCAGTGGAACATGGGCACCGTCCAGAGGTACACCGGCATGGACGCCATGTCGTTGAGCAGCACGGCGGCGAGGCTGTTGAGGTACGCGCCGCGGTGGGTGTAGATCACGCCCTTGGGCCGCGACGTCGTGCCCGACGTGTAGTTGAGCGCGATCGGCTCGTTCTCGTCCGCCGGCCACCGGGCCGCGAACTCCGGCGACCCGCCCCCGCTCACCAGAGCCTCGTACTCGTGCTCGGTGCCCGTCGTGCCGGATAAAGAAGATGTTGATCCGTCGTCGTCGCAGCCGTGGAGGAGCTCTCTGATGAGGACGACGGCAGGGGGCGTGGCGCCGGCGTCGGACAGGAGGCGGAGGGCCTCCCGCGCGACGCCGAGCAGCGCGGCGTCCATGAAGAGGACCCTGGCCTCCGAGTGGCGCAGCAGGACGGAGGCCATGGCGGCGTCGAGGCGCGAGTTGAGCGCGCAGATGACGGCGCCGGCCATGGGCACGGCGAAGTGCAGCTCGCACATCGCCGGGACGTTCTGCGCGAACACGGCGACCTGCCATCAAACGGCGCAAGGCACAGCCGGTCAGAAGAGACCCACTCGACGATCGCAGCGAGTCAGAACCAATCCGGCACACGAAAGATGGCGATTTTTGGAGGAAAATCAAAGTGCAGCCGACTGCTGCGACGACGATGGAGAGTAGAGGAGCTGATGCTATGGAACAGAGTTGCCCTGTGACTGTGACTCTCTAAAAGAAAAGGAAGAGGAGCAAACGAGCAAGCAACAGAGAGTTGGGGCTCCGGTGTGGATCTTACGTACCACGTGGCGGCGCCGGACGCCGAGGCCGGCGAGCGCGGCGGCGAGGCGGAGGCAGCGGGCCCGGGTCTCGCGCCACGTCCGGGGCGGCGCGTCGCCGGCGGCGGCCACGACGGCGGGGCGGTCCGGGTAGACGAGCGCGGAGCGCTCCAGAAAAGAGAGGGGCGTGAGCGGCGCGTGGTTGGCGGCGCAGAGCACGGCGCCCTCCATCGTCTTCATCCCCCGGCCCGTCGGCGGCGAGCTGCTAGCAGGCTGAAGACACGGCGAGGTTCGTGAGCAGGGAGGGAGGCTCGTGGGGCTCGTGGTGGGATTGTTTCTGGTTTTCGGCTTCGGTGAGGCGAATACAATACTGCCGCTGATGCCGATATCGAGTGGAGCAGAGCGAGCGTGCGCGCGCGAGGGGCGCACGCACGACGCACTCACCGTCAGCGTCATCCTGTCGAGCCCGACGGCGTATCCGCACCGAAAAGGGCCGGGCCGCGTGGGTCCCGCTCCCCAACGGGACAGAGATCGACGGAGCAATGACGAAAACAAGAGCCTGAAACGGAAGAGCTGCGACAAGAAGCGACCTCCAAATGGCACCGCCATTTGTCAGACGCAGCTCTAAAAAGGAACATGTCACCGCTTCCTAGGAGTACTTATTCCCATCCATCGCCGCCCAAGGTGCTCGGCGACACGCGAGCTTAAATAGGACAAGCAGAACCGTCGCCGATCATCCGGTCAGTCAGACGGACCAGCCGTCGTCGCTGCAACTTCCAACCAACCAGCAACAAAAACGTAGCGCGTGCTCTGGTATCTCCTCTCCACTCTTTCCGCGTTTTGCTCGATGCAAATCGCTTCCCTGCCCGAACCCGCGCTGCACACCGGCGACAGACTACAAAAGAAGCAGCCTTCTGAATCCAGCGGACTGCACTACAAGCGTAGGCCAAGGACACATCAAGATCAATGTGGTTGATTCATGCATCAGTTTTCCCCAACATCTGGAACTGGAAGACAAAAAAAAACGACAAGCATATACGGCGAGCGAAGCTCCGCTCGATTGCGAGCAGCAAACAGCACATTCCACAAAACTTGAGTTGGGCGGACGTCTACTTCACCGGGAGAAACGGGGATCGGAGACCCGCGCGCGTGATCATGATGAGGCCGGCTTCAGATCCATCTCCACCTGGTGGATCGTCCACTGCATGCCCTCCAGTTTCTGCGGTTCAGGATCATCAGGTCAGCACGCGGTTCAGGATCATCAGGTTAGCACAGAGACACGTAGAGCGTGCTGCATACGGTAGTTAACGGCGATGGAAATGAAACAGCATTACCTTCACGATCTCATGGTACTGCCTCGCGATCACGTCAAAGTGCGGGTCTACGCCTTGGTACTCGCGGAGCCGTGAGACCTGACATGGGGGATCAGAACACCAAACATGACCGTTAGATGAATGAAGTGGACACTGGATGGTCTTCTTATCGGATTAGGTGGGTCCTGAATTATACAAGATGGCATACTTTATTTCTCTCAAGTCTAAAAATGCAGCTAAAATTGATAACTGTACAATACATTATACATCTTCTAAGCATTTTGACATCTCTGGATATTAGGTAAGGTGAACTGAACACCGGCAAAAAAAAAAGGTAAGGTGAACTGAACTTGCCAGATTCTCAATGCACCCTAAGAAACTCAACATCAACTAATTGACTGGTACTGCTACAGAAGTACCTTCACATAACTTCCAAGGACACACAACATTCAATTTTCAGCAGGATGGACCCTCATCAGTGTCCCTTGGCCGCTAGCTTCTTTGACATTCTCAAAAGCAGGATTGACTGGTAACTCTCATACTCTTTGTGAGCTTATGTCAAAATTTACTGAAGGTGTGAACACCATGCTCCATGATAAAGGTCTCACTCACATGACTGAACGAGTTTACTCATATAACAGAAAGCACGTGGGACTTGCTTAATTTCGACCAGTGGTATATCAGTGCCAACGACCGCCCTATCCATAAGTCTAAATGGAAAACAATCGTAGTTAAACGTTTCTAACGACATTGGGTGATTATGAAAGGGCCTTAACTGACGAATTACGTTTGCTACCAGTGACCAAACATTTGAAAGACTAACACAGAGCAAGGAAGATGTCGTATCATACCGCTTCATTATACGAATTGGATGCTTCTTTCGTTGCCTCCACAAGATATTTCCTGCAATAAGCAGTAAATCTGGTAAGGTGGTTGCTTACTACAGAGAAAACACCTACACATGATTCTCGTTTGGAAATAATAAGTGCTGCTTCCCTCAATGATAAGATCGGTTTCAAGGTACATTAAGTTGGATGTACCTGATTCTATGCAATGCAGGTACTGTTTCCTTCGTGTAGGTGTCACGCAAGAGATGGTGCTCCAGGTAGCTGGAATAAAAAGGAAAGAAAAAAATGCAGTTCATTCAGTCTTCTGATCCTATCACTGATTATAGAATAAAAATACATAAAAGGCAGAGAGATCCAAAGCTCAATGGTTTTTTTCTAGCAAGAGCTTATATAATGCTGTTCAATTATGCTGAACGCGATACAGATTAATATCAGCTTAGTGAAAACTGAAAAGTTACACACTAGTCCAACATTAAGGTGCCGACAAGTCAGGTGCCAACCTTAGTTTAGCATTCATAGTACGGCATCTTTTAATAAGCCAGGTCTTCTTCACATCATCCTGTTAGGCCATACATAGAAAGCCAACAGACGTCAAGAAATAGTACTAACCCCATTAATAAGTACCAGTATAAAAGGAGCATGAAAAAGCCTTACATATTGGTGCTGGTGTTCTAACTTCTTGTCTTTAACAAACTGTATAAGTACAGCAAGAATTTGCTCCAGGACCTTGGAAGTTTGAACAGCCACAAATATTTTGACAGATTTCAGCGAATGAATTTGCATTAAATAAAGTGGACTAGCCACCAAAGTTATGTTTAAGAAATTTGTCCGCCTATGAAGACTCACATTATAGTGCTCAGCAAATTTCCTGTCCATCGAAGCAAGATCCTCCAGTAGAAGGGACTCTTCCTTTTCTATTCCTTCGATAATTAATTTCACCCTGCCCAAGGAGAAAAGGGAACTAAGATAAGTGTCTATAAGGAACTCCCAGTTAATCTTTAATTCCAAACAAGAAAGGTGAACAACTGGGCATTGTCAACAAGAAGTTAACTATATAAATGATGGGGCTGTCCAAAGAGAAGAGATGACATCAGTACTATAAAAAAGCTCTAAAAATCGATGTAAGATGTTACAAGAAAAATGATGATAGTTTCTTCAGAAATTACACCTGGCCAAAGAAAACTTGGTTGTGTAAAACAACAATCATAAGAGAGAATAAGATGGGAAGATAATCACCTTTCTGGAAGCCTGGCACTTGAAATCTGATTGATGGATGACGAATCTGCAACATATTCAAATGTTATGATGAGAGAAGGTCAAAGCTTATAGATCATTAAAAAAAACGATATCTGAAAGTCCATGAGATTCAGTATTTCAGTAACCAACCCCTTTCATCCATTGCAAAAAGATCAGCTAAAGCGTCACACTTAGCTTCTAACCGAGCCTCAATCTCTCTGGCCACAGATCTCTGATACTCGACCATGTCCTGCAATGTCAGATAACGGGTGGATGCTTTCAAACATAAAACCACTTTTTTCACTTTGACTAAAACCAAACGATCACTGCAATTAAGAACTAAGCAATAAAAAGTTTCACAATTCCACGAAGAACATACATGAATTACACAACACTTAAACAAATTGTGAAATCACTTGGTGATAGTTCAGAAAATAACTTAAGACTGCGAGAGCTTCAAGGATTTTACATACCACAGTCATGGCTGGCTGCTGTTGCTGCACCTGATAGAGATAATCCGATGTTATCCCAAGAAAACGATCACGAACACCACCTGCGCCTGGCTCAACCAGCTCCGAACCACCACCACCAGCGGCAGCACCAACAGTCAATGCACTACCGGTGCTGCCATAGTTATTGTAGCCAGTCGAGATTGAGGTTGAGCTGGGCGTGGCACTTGTTCCGGTACTGTCAAATGAAACCCTTGACAAGGTGCTCAGCTTTTCTATCTCCTCCTCATGCACCTCCCCGTCCTGCGAGAGCAGCGGGAGCCTCAACCTCTGGGCCGCCTCCGCTACCGCCAAATGGTGCTCCAGAGACTCGTACACCTACATCATTCCCAGCAAAGTAAGTAAGCTCCCATTAGTCCATTTTTTGTCAGGTAGTTTCTGGATCACCACCCAAATTGATCAGATAAGCAGTAAACATTTCCTACTTCTTTAACCAGATTGATCCACATTTCTAACCCTATCTGCACGAATCACCGGACAGGTGCGACCATTTGAGAGACTGTGAGAAGCTGAACCCACCTCCGGGGAGCAGTTGAGCTTCTTGGCGGCACCGGCGCTGCCCGCGGCGGTCGCGTGCTGGTACTCCTCCACCATGGCCATCGCCTCCGCGTACACCGCCTACGGAATAGTCATATCAGATCTGATCAGAACCGCGCGAATTCTAGATCGGGCGAGCGGGCGGGGGGCAAAACTCACCAGGGCCTCGAGGTAGCGCGCGCGCTCCGCCGCGACCTCCTCGCGCGCCTGCGATTGCAGAACACCGGATCAGTGGTGAGAGAGAGGGGAGGTTGGGTGGCGCGCGCGCGGCGTACCTGGAGGAGGTCGGAGTGGGCGGAGCTGGAGAGGAGGGAGGCGTCCGGGGCGAGGTGGTGGCGCTGGAGCTGCTCCACCAGGTGAGCCACCTCCGGAGGCGGTGGTGGCAGGGACGCCGCGGCGGCGGCGGCGGCGGCGGCCTTGGACATCGCGGCTTCGCGGGCGGCGGCTCCGGCGGAGGCTTCGACGAGTTGGTTCCAGGTTGGCGTTCGAACTGGTGGGAATGGGTGCTGGATTCGTCCAGGTCGAGGAAGCCCACAGCGGTTGGATCGGACAGGGACGGGCGAGATCGACCGGGGTTGCGGCCGGCCGGCCGGCCGGCTTATCACAGGATGAATTTGAATTTGAATATCGGAGCCACTGATGCGAGATGTCTATGGAGGCAGGAATGCTAGCACTAGAAATACGAAAACACGTGAATAGAGAAAATTATGCAACTCAAATATCATGACATATGTTCCAAACCATTGAAAAAATTTACATGTGTCTGGGTGGACGTGTTTGGGATACTAACTTACTAAGGGCATCTCCAATGGCAACGGCAATTTTTCTCCCGCATGAAGTCCACCATCCAACGTTGCCTGCATACATTTCAACCACAACCCGAACCAAAAGGATGAAATTCGTTCAAACACGACAGATTTCATTAAAAATCAGACATAATTTATATAAAAAGTTTGATATTTCGACCATTTAACTAAAAACAACAAGAAGAAAATCTGAACCCTATACCAGATGACCACTTCGTACACGTGGCCACCCTGCCTTGTCGCACCGACATCGCTGTCCGAGTCGTCATTGTCATCATTCCTCCAGCGGTGGCATGGCGCCAGAGGGACGCGACAGCCTTGTCCAGCAGCTACCTGCCGCTCGCAGAGGAGCCTCTCTGCCTCTTGTTGTTCTGTGTGGAGGGCCACCGCGGCCACTGCCGACGTAGCCTCCGTAGCCCTGGCGGCGGCCTTGCCACGACCGGCTTTGCGGAGCAGTCGCTAAGCGGCCACTCGAGCTCGCTGTCGAGGCGGCAGCGACGCCTGGCGGCCATCTCCGCGGTGGTGACAGAGTGGTCGAGTGCCCACGCGGCAGCTAGGTCAGGGTCGTTGCGGACCCATTCCGGCCCCACGTCCGACTTGGCGAACGTGGAGCGGCTACCGGAATTGCGTCGATCGTACCTCGCCTGCCGCCTCGCCATGCGGTCCGCCTCGGAAACCACAGCCCAAGAGTCAGAGGCGCCGGCGTAACCACCTCCTCTGAGGTAGTGGAGGATGTGGCACCGGACTTTCATGATCATCGGCGACAGCTCCTCCTTGACGTTGCGGCATTGGAGGCGTGGCGGCGCGTTGGTGGCGTACCATGGTAGGGATGTTGGCTTGTCCTTGGCGCAACGTCCGCGCCGCGGTTGCACGGGGGACGGGGCGATGAGGGCTTGCCTTCACTCGACGTCCAATTTGGATGCCGCGGTTGCTCTATGGTGAGACGGGCTCGTCCTTGACCGGACGGAGCGGGGCAAGGTTGTCAGAATCGCGATTCTGTTATACGATTCTACGACTTTACGATCCAAACTAACTCCTCTGATTCTACGATTTTAGTTCATAGAATCTATGTTTTTACGATCCTGATAGTGAAGATTCTACAATTTGCGATCCTACCATCAGAGCTCCGATCCGATTCAAAATCGCGATTCTGACAACCTTGGAGCGGGGACACCGGCACGCGCTTCACGCGGTGGCCCAGCGGGGATGGCGGCTCCACCTTTACGCTCACTGGCGATGATGGCGACGGCTGCATATGATGGAGCAAACACTTCGTCAGTAGCTCGATCTGACAGACAAATTCTTCGTCCATCATCGTGGCCTCCAAGAGGATGCGGGGCCACTGCTGCGGTACCTGGTCCTCCTTCTCGCTGGAGGAGATGACGATCTCCTCCTTGGAGGAGGAGCTGGTCGTCGTGGATGCCGAAGGGCTCCGAGAGCGACGGCGGTGGCACCAAGAACTACTGGAGAAAGAGCTCAGGCTGACGCCGCCAACCTGCGCAGAGCAGCATGACTTCGGCATCACCTCTAGGATCGGAGAGGAGGAAGGGCTCTGCGAGGTGGGTGACAGGAAGGCGAAGTGCAGCGGTGCTCGGGGGATGGGGGATTGCGGCTCTTTGCTTCACCGGAGCATGACTTATATAGCGCGACCAGGCCATGCAAAGGGGCGGTCAGCCCGCTTCAATGCAACGTAGCGGACGGAGTTGGTTCCTCGGGAAGCTGCATCCAGATTGAAGCAACGGTTGCCGTGAGGTCGCGCCAGTCAGCGCCACCCTCTATCCGGTCACATCGTGTGGCATCAATGTCGGGCGCTCCGTACTCTAGGGCGGCATGAATGCAGCGCAGTAAATGGCGCGTGCATCAGAAGGAAATCGCGAGAGGAGCGGATAAGGGTTTTGGGTGGGCCAGTGTGGTCAGAAGCGGGCTTGGGAACGGTTCGGACTCCAGCAAAGCTCCCCCACGCTTGTCTTTGATTTACGGGAAAATGTACATCCGGACCGTGCCGCGGACCAATACAGACTCATGTTGGATGACGGTTCAAACATCGCGATCCGAACGTACACAAGAGATTTGAGGGTTGATGTTGAAAATGCGCTAAAGGCATTTATAGAGACAATTTTTCAGTAATTCTAGAGTGCACGCTTCGTTGTGCGTCATTGGATTTCAGCTTCTGGTCACCGCGTGCATGTTGCGATGAAAAAGTGACATCATCGTGGCATCACGTAAACACTCCGCAGCGGTGTTCAACAGCGGCGTCACATCATGATGACGTCCTTGATTATTCATACTCTCTCATGAAGTCAACAAAATTAAGTTGTATCTTACTTCGACTCTACATGAATTATTAACAAAGGTAACAAGGTCGACTCAGCCGACTCTTTGGTTAAGAGTCTGTGTTTTACTATCTCTTGTGTTCACTTTCTTTCTCATCACTATTCTTCGAATAAGAGTTGGACAAGGAATACGGGTGTAGATGCTCTAACACACAAACTCTTTTTTTTGCGAGGACTCTAACACAAGAACTCTATATATACTTATTTGTTTATTTTTTGAGTAGGCAGAAAGTCTGAATACTAGACTGAATCTAAGCCTTGTAACAACATTCATAATGAAGATAAAGAAGTTACAAATAAGCCCAAAGAAAATACATCCTCATCTTCAACTTGCACATGACGTGACACACTGTTAGCCTAGCTCAATGCCCAACTCACTTTAGTTGCGTCAAGCGAGTCAACAAATGTTATTAGGAGATGCCAGAGTCGATGATCCAAAGCATGATTTGCCGATTTGGAGAACAAGACGAAGGTCAGACAAGGAAGCCCAACCTCACGTCGAAGCCAAATTAATCATTGTATGATCTTTTAGGTTCCATGTTATCCATCCCCGGTCTTGATTTCAGGAGCAACTAGATGCACACCAGGAAATAATGAATCAAACAAGGTTGTTGTGTAGACTAAATCCTTAGTTTTCTCTGTTAGTTGAAAAATCAATTGAAAATGGCACTCAAAGATAGAGTACGTAGGGCTAAATTGGTCTTTTAAGATAACTGAAGGATAAAATCATGTGAAAAACATCAAGACATTGCATAGGTTTATGAGACAATTTCTCGACAAATCGGTCAATTTGGAGCTCTTTGAGTTTGAATTTCTGGTTTGGAATGAGTGTCCCCACCCCTTATGTTCATAGTTGCCTTAGGATGTAATCATGATGTCATGTATGGTTCATAGTGTGCGATGTAATCATGTCATGTATGCATCATTGCTATACTATACTCTATCTGGGTGCTTTAGAAACCACTCATGTATTTTTGGACGTTACCAACAAAATATAGTGACGGTCACAAAAAGTATATTATCAGACTAACATTTTTAAAAAGTTTCCTTCGGCGGTCATGATGCATCCGGGCGAACTGCGGGGACTTCACGCTCTACTGCATGACCGTGCTCCTACCGCCACCTGAGTAAGGCATCATGACAAATGCACATAGAGGCCTCCCATTTTTCTCAAATCCACTTAGCTCAAATGTGTCGCCGATATCATGCCACAAAGTAGATCACAACCCCCGCCCCCTCACCCCAAATCACCCCACCGACATCTCTGATGGTTAGTGGACACTGCCCGTGCCAACATTGTCCTAAGGCCGTGTGGCGGGCTATTGCGCCCAACATCCACGAGACCTCCTATTCCCCGCATAGGACGACACAAGACGCCTCCCTCCCCCAATGCAAAAATCACCACCGACACATCTAATGGTTGATATTATTTAAGTGGAGACTGCCCCGTGCCAACATGGTCCTAAGGCTGTGTGGCGGGCCATCGTGCCCGATGTCCACGAGACCTCCTATTCCTTGCGTAGGGCGACACGAGACAACCCGCTCCCACGCGGGCTTTTTAGGCCGACCCATCTGCAGGGTGGGTGGCCCTAGCTTTCACATTTTTTATTTCCTTTTTTATTTATGTCTTTAAAAATACTAGGAAATGCATTTTTCCTTTTTATTTGTGCTCATTAATTTTAAAAATGGTTTGAATTTCTAATAATGTTTTGACTTTCTAAAACCATACATTTTAAAAAGTTCCTGATTAAACATATGTTCAAGAATTAGAAAATTGCTCCAGGATTTAAAAAAAAGTTCACGGATTTTAGAAGATGTCCATGAATTTTAAAATTTGGTGATGAATTAAATGAATGTTCACAAATGTCAAAAAAAATCGAAGTTGTTTTTTTCACAAATTGAAAAAATGTTCAAGAATTTTAAAAATTGTTCTTAAAATCCCCAAAAAATATTCCCAAAGTTCAAGAAATTTTCACAAATTTTAAAAATATTCCTGATTTTGAAAAAAATGTTCGCCATCTTTGAAAATGAAAATGAAAAAAGCAAAAACACCAAAAGAAAAGCAAAATACCCCGATCTAACCTTCCCAAAACAGGAAATGAGGGCTAGTTGGGTCGGCCAAGTGTACATAGCAGATGAGGTCAAGCGACATGTTGCTATGCTCCAACCTATGGGGTCGGTCGACAAAGTTTAACTTAATAAATGAGAATTCAATTCGTCATAACATATCCCCCCCTTCCTCCGTGTCGCCCTCCTCTGGCGACACGGGGGAACCCGGGCTACCGCCGCTAGCAGGCACCTCCCCCGCATTGCCACCACCGGAGGGCTGGTCGGTGAAGCCACACCGAGCCCCCAGGAAGGTGGCGGTGGGGCGGATATGGCACCTCGCGTGCTCCTCCACTATCGGCGCCACGACGACCCACACCCCGGCGGCTGTTTCCTACTGGTTCGGTTGGGCTGTCGATGTGCCCTGACCGTGCTGAGTTGCGGATCCGGT